>NC_073694.1:165924522-166524522 GCF_029784165.1 Wyeomyia smithii
AGTCCCGATGCCGATCATTTATTTATATTTGTTTATCATTTAATCCGCCTGCGGTTTATTCTTGCACGTGCTTGAGTGATTGTGTTTTTCGCAGGCAACGTTTTCACTTAGAATGGAAGGTATTTCAAAAATTTTCGGAGGAATTGTAGACGTTGTGGATTTGAATATCCGCCAAACATTGAGCAGTCTTGACGAGCATCAAACATTGTGGAATGAGGTAAGTTTTTTCGTCTCGTCGAGTGACGTCGAGTGAGTCCGTTCTTTTCATATTTCTTGTAGCCGACACATGAAATTGAAGCTTATTTTGCTAAAATAACTGCACTGTTGGGTAGTGCCGAAACTCGGGATCGGGGACTGATAGTACTAGGCCATGTTATGTGCCACTGTCCACCGGAAATACTGGAAGAACGATTGCAATATTGGGTTAACGTTTGTGCTAAAATTTGCAATCAACGGGGCCAGACCGCAAGTATTCCCCTTGCCTGCGATGTACTAGGTAAGTTTTGTTTTAATTTCCAATGGTTGTTTAAAAATAGTAGGTGCTTGCAGCGCAACTCGTTCTCAAATCATTGGAATCGTCCGATGTGAGTAAACTGATGATCAGTAATATACCGAAAATCTTGGACTGCATTACGACCGTCGCCGACCCGTCAAACCATTCTAGTACGTTGGATTTTTTGAAAACGGTCATGCTTAAATATCCAGGACCATCTGGACCATCGAAAAACCGAATCGAACAATATCTCTATTCGCTGATCGATTCTGAGGACCCTGTGGTGGTAGATCGCACCGGATCCTGCCTGCTTTTGCTGCAGCAAATCAAGGGTGGAGGTCAGCACGGTAATCTGCATAAAAAAACTTGGGAGGAGTACCACTTGCATCTAGTTGATACAATCCACGACCTGCTGGGTAAAATATTCGCACATACACCGGAGTCATTTGACGTCGACGATAATTTAGAGTGTTTAAAACTTCCTAAAATGATAGTTGACGATGAACCTGTCATCTCAGCACAGCGAATTGCGACTCGACTTGTTAATTTGATTGATTACTTGGAAAAGGCTATACTAGAACCATACCCGGTAGCTAAGCCTGTGAAACCGATGAAGGTTTTGAACGTAATCTTTCGGGGGCACGCAGTCAGCAGTCGTGCTATGGCGAGGAATTCTATCCAAGATAACTTAGCATTGGGATTGTTTCTTCCGAGCATTCAAACGCATTTGCTCAAGGTGCTGGATGCGCTAACACTTGTGCTGAAGTCCAACATGTTGCTATTTGGAAACCTAATCACTGATCTTTTCGATCAGTGTCTTAAGACAACAGTAACAGTTGAATCCAAGGGTAGAAAGAAGTCGTTTGTTGCACTTCGAATGAAAGTTTACGAAAGTATCGGGCTATGGTGTGAAACGACCAGTTCTGGCAGCGGTATTGAAGATGTGGCGGACAGCTTACTGGAACATATTATACAAGACGTGACGCCGTACGAGCCTGAAGTTACACTGCAGGTCAACGCAAGCCGGTAAGTTTCTGATTATATTTATATTATATGTTATATTTTGCTAATATTGTTATTTTTTTCTTAAGCCAAAAACTTTCCAACAAAGCAAAGAGAAAACTGCAAAAACAGCAGAATGCTGCCACCAATTTGGCGGAATCGCACTCATCCGATCCACTGGATAAATCAAAGTTTTTACACGGAGATTGTGGCAACGAAGGTCTTTGTCTGGCAGCGCTCGTTTGTTTGTCGAAGGTTTTCGAAGCAGCCGGATGTTTCATTAAACCCGTTATGCACAAAATTTTACAGGAAAAAATCGTCTCCATCTGCTTGTCGGTGCTCTCCCAATTGAACACAGAAGAAAGGATGAATTTGTACTGTTTACCAAGCTCCCGTGCGGCTTTGCTTGCCGCGTTAAATGCTCTAATTGTAAATCCTCACCATCACTGTCCGTCGCCGTTGCAGTACGGTGTTAATGTGTTCAATATAGCCAAAATTCAGGACCCCAATATTGACGTGCGCATTAAGGCTTCTGAGCTGGCTCGATCCTGTGAACTGTTGGTACATCCAAGACGAGAGGTTTTCTATTTTCCGATAGAGGAGAATGCTGTCAATGATATGCTCGCCGCGAAAAAGAAACACCCACTAAATTCAAAAAATATAACTAATTTGGCAGATACTACTGACCAGACGTCGATTACATTCGAAAAATCTAACTCAGAAAATGAGCAGTGTTCGGAGGATGATGCGGTAGTATCTGCCGAGAAGGAACCGATTGCTCGCGTGGAAGAAGTTACGATTAATGATGAAAAATCTTCACCAATTGTTTATGAATTGGGTGACGATGAGAATGAAGGAGAACTACAAAAATCAGTTGCTGAGAAAACGTCCGAATCGCAAGCGATTCGCATCGATTCCGATGAAAGTGAAGTTGAAGTTGTAAACGACATAGTACTAGTGGAAAAACAGACAAACACTAAGAGTTCGACAAGTAGTGACGAGGAAGTACAGCTAGTAGACGATGAACAGGTAGCGAAATCGCCGAGACGTCAAGCCGTCTCTACGAACGGTTTAGCAGCAGAAACACCAGTAGAAGCACGCAAACGTGAGCTGTCGCAGGCAAATGAAGAAACTAGTGCGGAAAAACGACCAAAACTGGCAGAATGTGAAGAAGATGTGGATAAGCGTGTGAATGATCTAGTTGCGGAATTCGTCGATGAATTGAATGAGGACGTTTAGACGGAATAACATTGAACAGCAATTTTGTGTCTAATAAACCGAGATCGTGTGTTGTCAAGTTTAAACCATTAAACATGATCCACCAGTGAATTGCCTGTTGAAAGTATTGTATTGTTGCTGAGAGTATTAGAGAGAACCCCAATCTACCCTATCTTTATTTTTTTTAAACAAGAAATATGAATATTGAAAATATTGAAGAGACTGGCAGGTTAACCTAAATCAATGACTATTCATGTAGCAAAACAAGCAAGCTTCCCACCCAAGCTCCTTCCCAAAATCAGGTATAATTACAAACTTTCATTCCCACAGACAGACAGACGTTCGACGAAATTTTTGTTGTCCGGAAAAGTATTCCCGACAATATTTCACCGGAATAGAATGCCGATACTAGACACCTCGTTTCATTGGTATTTCCGTAAGTAGACCGAAATTGCGGGAATTGGATAAGATTTGTTTCAAGCAAGCGGTGTTTGTTGAGTCCATTTAGTGTTGCTCATAAAGACTCGTGCAACCCATTGTACAAGGCTGTATCCCCATGTTAGGGGCGGCGTACAACAGCGTCTGACCCGAAGCGGGCGGCGGAATTACGAAACGCGGTGCCTCGCCAGATATATCTAAGACGGCAGCCCCGTCGCGAGACTAGGTATCGCAGCCCTAGTAAGGCAGCATCCCGAAATACGGAACGGAATAATCGGCATGGACCTAGGCGAACGAAAAAGGACAACGATTATTGGAAACTCGGTACTTGGAATTGAGGGACTGTACTCGAACCGGTACTTGCAGGTATCCTGGCTACAGAGCTGCAGAAGGTGAATCTGGAGGTTGCTGCCATACAGAAAGTGAGGTGGCCGAAAACGGACAACCCGAATTCCGGACAGTAGATCCTATTGCGGGCACTTCATGTAAGTACCACATCTACTACAGTGGCGGCATGAAAACAAAAAGGGGAGTCGGTTTCGTGCTCATATGGAAATAAATGAAGCGTGTCATTAGATGGAGGCCGATCAGTGACCCCGTATATGCGTGTTGAGAATTAAGGGCAAATTTTTCAACTACAGTCTGATAAATGTGTACGCACGGACCATCGATAAACCCGATGAAGAGATGGAGGAGATTTATGAGTTCGAGGAAAAGACGTATAATGAGTGCCACGACATCTAGATCGTCATCGGGGATGCAAATGCGCAAGTCGGGCAGGAGAACTTCTTCCGCCCCGTGATTGGTAGAGAAAGCCTCCACTCTACTACGAACGACAACGGCCTGAGGTTTGTCAATTTCGCTGCAGCCGGAGGTATGGCTATCTGTAGCACCTATTTTGCTCGCCGGAATATACGTAAGCACACCTGGAGGCACCTGAATGGAGAGGCCTTCTCTCAAATCGACCATGTTCTGATTGATGGTCGACACTTTTCAAACGTTACAGACGTGAGGTCGCTTAGAGGGCCAAATGTTGACTCGGATCATTATCTCGTGGTATCCAAGATTCGCGCGCGGTTGTCCGACGTGTTAAAATCCAGGACGACAAGGAGGATACAGTTGAACATCCAGCGGCTATCAACTGAAGAAGTGGCTACAGAGTGCCTGCGGAAGGTAGATGAGCGGATCGAGGATCAAGTTGGAGGTAGCCTGAATGAACACTGGAGTCATCCACAGTGCAATTAGCACCACAGCGGGAGAAGTGTTGGGTACATCTGCCACAGCCACGTCCAATGAGTGGTTTGACGGGAAGTGCCAGCGAGCGACGGATGAAAAGAACCGCACCAGAGTTCACATGTTAGCCACGGCTGAGAGTCGTCAGAGCGTAGGAAGCTACCGGGAAGCTAGAGCTGCTGAAAAAAGACTCCATCGCCGGAAGAAACGACAGCGTTAGGAGCGGATTCTTGCGGAGGCGGAAGGCTGCTCCTCTAGGCACGATGCGAGAAGCTTCTACAGGAAGATGAATGGAATCAGGAACCGGAACCGGAACTTGTTAGCCCCTGTTATGTGCAACGATAGGGAGAGGAACCTGATTGAACGGACTGTCAAACTTATTGTTCAACATCGCATTGGAGGGTGCTATACGGAGAGCCGGCGTGCCAAGAAGCGGCACCATAATTACGAAGTCTCACATGCTTTTAGGTTTTGCGGACGATATCGACATCATTGATATCAACCGCAGAGCAGTGGAAGAGCCCTTCGGACATCTCAGGAAGGAAGCTGCGAGAATATGGCTCATCATTAACCCTGCCAAAACGAAATACATGGTGGCTGGTAGAGAGCGGGGTGGTCCGACGGATGTTGGTGCTGAGGTGGTGTTAAATGAGGAAACTTTTGAAGTAGTCGACGAATTTATTTACCTGGGAATATTAGTGACATATGACAACGAGGTTAGCCGTGAGATAAAAAGACGGATAGCAGCTGCAAACAGGGCCTTCTACAGATTGCGTAACCAGCTGAGGTCCCGTAGTCTGCAAACCCCTTCCAAACTTGCACTCTACAAAACACTAATTCTTTCATGAAGCATGGACGTTGGAAGAGGCCGATCGGCGAGCTTTTGGTGTTTTTGAGTGTAGGGTTTTGCGTTCAATCCTTGGCGCAAACTAGAAAATGGTGTTTGGTGCAGACGCATGAACCAGGTGTACAAATCGGCGGATATAGTTAAGCGGATAAAACAGCAGGTTGCAGTGGGCTGGGCATGTAGCTAGAATGCCGAAAGAACGACCAGCGAATACTATATTTAGCAGAAATCCCGATAGAGGCCGTCGACTTCGAGGTAGGCCTCGCACTCGTTGGATGTATGCTGTCGACGAGAATGCCCGCGAAATAAGTGTTAGAGGTGATTGGAGAATAGCAGCCCAAGACCGAGTGACATGGCGACGTATTCAGAATTCGGCATTGGATCGATAATCGGTCTGTCGCCGGAAAAGTAAGTAAGAGCTCGGTGATAACCAATGCTCCGGACTGGAACCGGTTGATGACGTATCTGTAAAGGGACAAGTTTCTGAGGAAAGACGCTGTACGACACATGGAAATCAATATATTTGCCTGGACGTTTGAGCTCCCTCCCGCTGTGCCTTAGACTAATACTTTGAAAAAGTTGCGAGCGGAGTGCGGCCAGTCCGACAAAATCCTCTTCGCTTCAAACTGACGCTGTCGTCATTCGGAACGTTCTCGTATGCCTTCGTCTGATCAGCTTCGTCCTTATTCAGGTGCTCGTCGCATACTAGCACTGGTTCGTCTGAAACTGGCTTGGGTTCTTGTAGATCCGAATGATTGACCAAAGTTTCTTTCGTTGTCAGTGTTTCATCCAGAATGATGACGTCTCAACTTTCTAACTCCTTGTTGTTTGCTGCACTGTATATTCGGTATGCCTTGGAACACTCTGAATAGCCGACCAAGGCCATCGTGTGTATGGGCCATCGCGTTTGACTGTAACACACGTAAGTTTGATAATTTGGGCTGTTTGCCCGTGAATTTCTCGTAGGGGGTAACGGCAACACCTTTCGTCGGAGATCGGTTGATGAGATACACCGCTGTTGAAGAATATTTTGCCGAAGACTTCTTACCTGATTGGCCATCGAACATCAGACACCTGGCACGTTTCTGAGTAGTACGGTTCATGCGCTCCGCCAAACCGTTCTGCTCTAGATTGTACAATGCTGTTGTCTCGTGAGAGGTAACTTCAAACTGATCACCGTTATCGGTTTGAAGGCACTTCAATGTCTTCCCTGTTTGTCTTTCCAAGTAAGGCTTACACTCCTGGAATACACTAAAAACATTGGTCCTCAGAAAGTAGGCGAAAACTATCCTGCTGGCATTGTCAAAGAAGGTGACAAAATACTTACTGCCACCAACCGATGCTTGCTCCATCGGTCCGCACACCTCCGAATCCAGTTCCAGAACTTCGGTTGCTCTCGTACCTTTAGACTTGAACGGTGACCTTTGATGATTACCTTCTATGCAGAGAACGTATGGGGACATTGTGCCTGCCGGGACGTCAATTCCCTTACCATGCTGGGTAGTCGTTTGACGCTGTCCACATTCAAAAAGCCTAACCGTTTATGAAACAGTTCTAGATCAGTGGCTTGAAGCGCCAGACATGCGCTAGATTGACCCAATCGATTCAGCTTGTAGATATCATCCGTTTCACGTCTCGTGGCAATGACATCTCCAGTACCCTAATGCATCACTTGATACGACTTCCTTGCAGATACGACTCACACATGGTTGGTTCACTGCGAGGTCTGGAACACATAAGACGTTGGAGACGGCTAATGTAGAACACTCATTGTTCACATCAGCATGCACTCCTACATTGCCCACGGCTAGAACCGCCAACTCGGATGCGTCTGCCACATAGAATGATTTTGACACTTGCTCTACATTGATCATATTGCTGTCCTGCTTGCACATGTGATCTCCAGCGCCAGAGTCGAGGATCCACTCTTCTGGTGTACTGCACGGCCGTTTCACCACCATTAATGCCGACTTCCTAATTCGGGGCCCCTTTTCGTCCTTTTGGATCTTGGATTTCTGATGCCGCTGCTGGCATTCCGAAGCGTAGTGTCCAAGCTTCTCGCACTTGTGACACTGGACTTCAGATTTGTCCTTCTTCGTAGGTTTCGTGTGGTTTGGTCATATTGCTAATGCACCACTCGAACGATCGAAACTCGACCATCGATTATCATGTCCTGAAGGATTTTTAATTTCACTCATTCGGCAGTCCACTTGATACCGGATGTATCCGAGGCACGTACTTCTTGAGCAGTCACTCGTTGTAGTTCGAAGTTCCGACATCCCGCAGCTTCTGACTGGTCGTAAGTATTTCGTCCACGTATCCCTCGACGGAAACGCAATTCTCCAACTCCATTCGCATCAGCTTTCGTAGCAGACTAATCTTCCGATACTTTCCGCTATCCTGAAATGCCATTTGAAGGCTTTTCCACGCTTCCTTCGCCAGACAAGCATTCTAGTCGAGACTACCCTGGTAACAATATTGGTTTTATCAAAGTTCTATAGTGCTAAATACAGCCAAAACAGCGCTATAAAACTTTTGTAAACCCAGTTTTTTTACCTAAGTATAGTTGTACCGCTGGATGCTTAGGCAAATTATGGCCAATTCACGCTGTGACAGCTCGTTACTGACTTGCGCGCCCTCCGGAGGTTTGTCTGCTGTCCACGTACCTACTTTAATCTTTGCCATCCGCATTCCGAACATCCATTCTGCGTAATCATCATGGCCTTGAAGTTTCTCCTAGGGTTGATGAGATACGCTACTGACTGGAATCCTCTGCTTGCTTGTTCTTGCTTGTCGATTCACGCCGGTATCCGCACTTTTAACAAAGCCTTGTCTAGGCGTTCTGAAGTTATTCCCTTCACTCGAGGTCCTTAGGACATTCTGCTGCTCCATGGTACTTCGCACTAGTTCTTGATCTTCTTCTTATGCAGAAACACACCATTGGTCTTTGGATCTATTCAGAGCAATTTTTGATAATCAAGATTTTCACTGCTGCAAGTGTTGAATAGGGACGAACTTGAAAATCTTTGCTCGAAAGGAAAATATTTTTACTTTGTTACTTCGTAACTATCGAGCTTGCCTGGGCCATAACGTAATAAAAGTAACACGTCTAGTCAGTTTAAAATTATAACAGTGAATGATCTTTATTCAACATAACAATGTAAACGCTTACTACGCTAACACCTATCAATCGAAAACATTTTTAGAAGAGTATGTTTAAACTTAACGGAAACCGAATTTAAACCGGATTGGGTTGTTCAGCTATTCACGGATTTCCGATTTTTGTATATCATCTGCAAGAGTATAATTTTCTGAGCAAAACGTGATTTTTTAAAACTATATCATTATCCTTCGATTTTTGGATGAAGAATAAAAATTCGCTCTAAATCGCTACAATGACAGTTGGTATATGGGCGAAGTGTCATTGTAGCGATTTTGAGAAGATTTTGAGCAGTTTTAAATCGTGATTTAAAAAGCGAAGGACAACGATATTTTTTTTAAATCACATTTTACTTAGAAAATGCAGATCTTTCAGGTGATATAAAAAACTGATATAGCTAAACAACCCAATTATAAGTTCATACACTTCGAGGCTGCCAAGGAGCTGGTAAGGTAGCTTTCTGACCTAACGAGCATCTATTTCTGTATCGTTCATCAGAAATGCGCTTATCTGCCATCACAGTTTACTTCACTTCATAACTGAGTATACTAATTTCACTTAGAACATTAAATGACATGCATGACTATTCAATAATTGATTAAAATTATCTGAGATGCTATCAAGAAGTGTAGTGAACATTTAGTTGTTTTGCCCGAATTAACACTAGAAAAGAGTAATCGGCTCATTGTTCGGGTGCTAGTGCCTCTGATGTTGATAACGCGTAAAAAGTGTGGTAGCTCTGGTATATGGTCTGCAAAACCTTGTCATTTTCGTACCATGAAAGAAGAATTGGGTTGTTTAGCTATAGGTATCAGTTTTTTATATCATCTGAAATTGCTGCATTTTCTAATCAAAACGTGATTTTCAAAAATTCGAGTTGACGGTGTGCTGATTTTTTTTGGTTTTTGCGTGCAAAAAAGAAGGAAATATTTTTGCTTCTGTCATCACGCACGTTTTGACAATTACATATGAGAGTTCACTTAAGTGCGAACAGCCTTCAAAATCGCTTTCTACGCGAATAAACCGAATTAAAATCACGAATTGAAACTGCTCGAAATCGCTACAATAACAGTTCACCCACATACCAACTGTGAGTCAAGCGATTTAAGGCGATTTTTATTCATCATTTGAAACTGAAAAGGACAATGATATAAAACTTTATAAATCACGTTTTGCTCAGGAAATTATGCTCTTCCAGCTAACATATAAAATCAGAAATACGTGATTAGCTGAACAACCTAATTGCGAAATTTTCGAGTTGTTTGTGGTAGGTTCGTTTCAAATGTTGCAAAGTGTAAAGATTTGTAGCAGCTGATAGTCCTGCTTTGGGCCTCTCTTAAAAACGGTGTTGCATTTAAGGTATGCGGTGTATATCCGAGCTAGCGATACGCAAAGTGTCCATCTAGTGCCAATCGGTGAAAACCTTGCAAACGCTTCTCACTGCAGTACCAACGGCAACCGCTTGAAGCAGTAGTTATGGTAAGGGTGAGGAAAAACTGCAAATCGCCATCGCTGGGATAGAGTGGCCGTGGAGGAGGCGCGATGCAATATACACGAGAGAAAATCATTGATAATCGATTTGGTTGCTTTTTTCTTTCTTTCTTTAGACGGATTACTGATTCAGAAGGAGAGGAAAATGTATGCAAGCGCACATCGTGGGGTAGAACCAGGACGACAAGAGCTGAGAATCGCCATGTTCACGATCAATGGGTTGTTGCGATGATGGCCAGGAGTGCCGCGAAATACAGAACGAAGTACGGAGATGTCTCTTTGAAACGCACGCTGGTCAACGTCAATTAGCGCGTAATTTATGATTCTAATGAAACAAAAGCGGTTGAACTTTTACACTTTTACGTCCCGCACCCGTTTAGCGCTTGTTTGATTCGGTGATTGGTCTTTTGACGTAAGACTACATCTAACCGCACTATATCGAGATACATTCTGAGGAAACTAAAAACCAAGATGTAACGTCGGAATGAAAGATTTCAAACGGTAATACTGATGTAACCACATGATGGATCACAATAATCAATATGTCGTTGGATTGATAAAATGATGGACAATTTTGTGATTCTTCATATATCATTGTTACTTAATTGTTAAACAGTGAAAATTGATGAAAAGTTTCAAGGTCGTATTTTTACGAACAATGTACCAATCACATGCGAGCACTCCTGGCACAGACTTCATGAGTGGACACCAACTGCTTGCTATGACAACCTCTATTCAGTGGCAAAAAAAAATTGGACAGAACCTCCCCGTCCCAACAGGTCAACTGATATTTGCTTCTATGAACCTAGACTATTTTGATGTCTTGAAAGTAAAGCTCTTTCGGAAAGTTCATACACAGGCAACAGTACTGCACCGAGCCATGTATGAGAAGACGGTCGCTCGTCGTCAGTGCAGTAGCACTCGATTGCCATTTGTGTGCAGTCAAGCCAAGTGGAAACAATGTAGCTGCTGTCGACGTACAGTGGTGCGTGTTCGCACACTACGCTGTGCGACCGGGGATAAAATAATTCTGTACGCAACAGTATATCACGATATTGGATGTTGCATCCAATATGTGATTACAACTGAACGGATTTTGACCTTGATCGAACGACGACGGTTGCCAAAGCATGTGATACAATAATTGGCATATCATTGTATATTGTACGATGAACATAAATTAGTAAAAAGTTCAGTTGAAATCCACTTCTTCTAGTTTAGTTTCGCAGCTTTCAACCAATCACGAGCTCGCTTTATATAGCTGCAACAGATGTTTTGTCATCGTTTTAAAGTGCTTATTGTGTTACTACCCCTGAACAGATTTCAAACACCGATGTCTTAATCGACAGGTAGAATATTGCGAAAGATTGTTATATAATAATTAAAATATCTCTTCAACAAAAGTTGTGTTAACATTCTACTAATCAGAAGCTTGCTACCCCGTTGCTCGTTTCCTTTTGGTTGTCGTGACGAGTAGATGGCATTTGAACTGCAACCGTAGTGATTTTCTTATACATGTTTAATGATAAAAACTTCTTTCAAATTCCTAAAATTAGAAGTTGCATTGGGTTGCTGTCTTTTTGAATTCTACACTCTGTTTTTCTCAGATTTATTAAAATGACCAACTATAGTCTATTTGCAAGACAACAGAAAACCAATATGCTTCGTAAAGATTTTTAAACAGATAGTTCAGATAGCTCGTTTAAGCTGTACTGATGGTTTTATTTTTCCAGTTAAATAAATTTAATTCAATATGACAATCCTAGTTGCATTACGCGGTTGTGGTATAGAGAAAACCCAAATTATATGCATCTTGACGTTAGGTTTCAAACATTCATATTCGTATTTTTCAATTACAAAAATATTACATCAGCATCTGCAAGAAAATATTACTAAACATATAAAGACAACCTGTCGCACAACACAACATATAAACACAACCGTGTAAAGATACTAAACATATGAACACAACCTGTCATTGCCAGACTTGTAATTAAACAACATTATGCAAACATCAGTTGGAGAGGTTAATGTTGTTTATCAAACCGAGCTAGGTTTATTCTTGAAGGAAACAGCCGGATGACTTTTAAATATGGCATTTTGTTGTTTGTTTTTTCATTGGTATCATAAAACTGATTAATTTTTTTCTGGTTCTGCCTAATGAATAAATGTTTCAATTGGCCAAAAATGAAAAAAATGACTGTGACATGTTACATCCTCATAAATTCCAATGTCAATTTCGAAATTTTTGTGAATATAGATTTTCTACTAAAAACTGCAACTCTTTATCGTCACTTTTCCAACGAACTTGTAAATACAGGATTTTTTTATGTGACTTCTTTGCTAAGCAGTTGCATGAAACTGACAATGATACTGCTTTGAAATCGGTGAGTGAGCTATCTTTTACAGGCGCAATTGAAGATGAAAGTAAGTTTGCTTTCTACTAAATCGTTCTTAATTAAGACCTATATAAAAAATTGCCTTTTCGCGTGTTGAAGAAATTTGACTGCATTAGGATGAAAGGTATTCATCAATGTTAAAAACAGTGTTTATTTCTTCTTAAATAGATGTCTGCTAACAAATAATCTAAATTATTTTTAAAAATAAACGCTTTTCTTTTTATGACTTTCTGGTGGCATATGACCTTAACAATATGTGGCCACCAATGAACTAGTTTTAGGATTGTAAGTTGTTAGAGGTGTCGTTTGATGGATTAAGGCTCAATAATCTGAAAGTATTCGGAACGCAACGTCCGCATGAAGCCTTCAACGACCTAGACACTTGATATGACCCTTCCGAGTAATTAGAGGTATAGCACGGCATTGCTTTGATCATGTCTATTTTGGTTTCGGTTTCGGCAACATAATGGACAAAATGCCTTTCTCTTGGTGGTTGTTGAGTTTGAATTGTTTAAAACCAAAACAAGAAAACTATAAATTATGATTAAACATAACCGCTCGTTTTTGGCTTTTGTGTGCCGTGTCGAGAGTGAAACGTGGTCAAATCGAACAAAGTCTAAATTCTCTAAATAAAATATAAAACTATCGTAGTCCTACGTCAAACATGCGGTCGTATCTTGGATACCACCCTCGTACTATTTTTTTTATTTTTCTGTTCTGGAAGATTGTCGATTTTGTCGGCTGTTTGATTATATCTTACTTTTGTGTTCTCTTCGATTCTTCCTTCTCGATCGGCGTGCGAAAACAGAATAGTCGATTTTTACTTGAGCTTAGAATGGATTTCTGCTCAAATATATTGTAGTTATAATGTGATTGCTCTTTCGCCAAGTATACTGAAGCTGACATTTCCTTAAACGGCACTGTAAATTTGCATTAACACGTACTGAAGTATCGACATTCCATCGAATCGAGCGAGTTCACCGATGCTTGCACTAATTTGGAACAATTAAGCTCGGCTCGCGTATACAATGGCCATTGACTAGCTGCGTATCGATTTTATGGTAAAATTCCACACAACCAACTTGTCAATTATCGCCTCCCGACCAAGTCGATGCGTGTATACAAATAGAACAAACCGTTCATCATTTGCAACTAATTAAAACTGGTTTAGAACAATCACGATCGATCTGTTTCGCCATAAATCCTGCAGTCCTCTAGGGTAGTCAGACAGATAATTTCCTTAAAATTGAAAGAACACGGCTGCTGGCCGGGAGTCTGACTGCACAGAGAGCGTATCATTATCGGCCACATTATGCAAATGAGCTCACCCGGTCAGTCCCCGTACGTCTTCACCGTGAACCCGTACAAGCCAATGTGCGCGCGCAGATTGATCTCTGGTGGGACATTATTTTATTAAGAACAGTTCGACTCTCGCTTTTTTCTTTCTCTCTCTCCCTCTCTCGTGCGCGCATTTCTTACACGGATTCCCGGCCGATGGCCGTTGGGCTTGTTACCCGCAGAATGGCCAAATCAATATTCATGAGCTTCGGCGAACTGGCGAGTTTGTGGACGGCAATCGTTGGCCTTATAGGACAGGAAATGGCCAACTGCGAAACGGGCAGCGGCAAGCAAGAAGTTGCCACCACAACCGGTAGCATCATCGATGCACCGGGGCTTGTGCCATCACCATAAGAGGAGGTACAGCACCGAAAGACGGGTTCGGTTTGTGGTTATAGCGGCAATTCACCCAGGAACTCTAGATGGATCATTCGGGGGAAGTGCCATCGGGGAGGCAGCGGGGGTGGATGGGTATTGATAATAGTGATATCTAATCGAAATTAAGTTATGCGCAGAAATCTGTTCCTTTTTTCTGTAAAATATTGAACCACTGCGACCAGTGATAGTAGATCTGTTGCATTATGCTCCGTCTTATTGCAAGTGCACTCTATTGAGTTCTTCACTATTGCTATGTTGGTGTTTCAGTTGGAACGCACTTCGTATAAAAAATAGAAAATATAAAGAAGAAATAGAATTATAACGAATAGATGGAAGTCTAAACAAAGAGAAAAGTTGACTAGGTTCGGGTTTGAAATTTTTGAAAGAGTCGAGTACGGGTCGGGTTCCCGACTATACAGTCGATTCCGGGTTCGGGTCGGGTTGGGGTTTCATAGAAATAAAATTTTCGGGTTCGGGTTTGATCGAAAAAAAAAAACATTGTTTCGGGTTCGGGTTTCAGTCAAAAAAAAAAATCGGTTTCGGGTCGGGTACGGGTTTGAAAAACATCAAATCCGACCATCTCTGCTTTGGAGATGTTACTAGGTCAATACTGGGCTAAAACCAAGCGAGTAAAGAAAGGTTTTGACAGCAGTTAGGTTGTCATACACCAAATTTCCCGTGAAAACTAGATGTATAGATTTTGATCAGGGTTGTTAATACGATAGATTATCGTCATCACCGATACCGATTACGTCAGCTATCGTTATTGACGATGACGATAGCGTCTTCAAACATTAACATTACCGGCGGTGACGATAATCGTCAGGCGTTAACAGCTCACTTAAGTATTCTGTTTTGTCAGAGCAAGTGCAGCAGTTGTTAAATTTCGGTTGCCAAAGCTGACCTGAAAACCATCAAAATAACCGCACCGAGCGTTACTATTTACTTTTAGAAAATAACAACCCACGGAAGTGAAAATTCTCGAGTACCAACAAGTTCATAAATTTGGCGATGCAATAGCAACGAGCCGATCTGTTGCTATTGGACCAAATGCTGCTTTGTTTGTGTTACCATCCAAGACAGCAGCCGAAATGAAATCAAATGGTGAATTTGTTTATCAGACTTTATTGATTCGATACCGTCCAGTAGAGATGGTCGGGTTTCGGATTTCAAACCCGAAACCTGAACCCGACCCATACCCGTCGGGTTCGGGCTTGAAAATTTTTGAAAGTTGCGGGTTCGGGTTTGAAAATTTTTGAAGGTGTCGGGTACAGGTCTGGTTCGGGTTTGGTGGAAAAAAAATTTCGGGTTCGGGTCGGGTTCGGCATTGAAAATGTCGAGTTTAGGTCTGAAAACCCGAAACCCGACTGTATCAAATAAGCATTTTTATAAGATAATGATGTCTAATTTCGTGCAACTGTAAAAATCACTGACATTTCATTACCATTCGAGGCTCAAAGCTTCAGGGCACGTTTCATAACACCTTCAAACGGACTTGATACCGCACCCGAAATTTTCACACAACACTGTACACCATCCATCAGTCTTGTTAGTTTCCCAGGGAAGTCATTTTCGTCCATAACTTTCCATAACTCTACACGGTCGATAGTGTCGTAAGCGGCCTTAGAATCGACGTGGGGACTTGGTACGTGGGGACTTGGTATTCGCGATACTTTTGGAGGATCTGCCACAGCGTTCATCACAGATTTGGTTCGTTGTCGATCGCCCATCCACAAAACCGGCTTGATAACTTCTCACAAATCTAGCAGCGAGAAACGGCGAAAGTTGATCTGGGAGAGCAATTTGTACGCTGCGTTGAGAATCGTGATCGCTCAGTAGTTCTCACATACCTCTTTTCTCACGTTCTGCATTTTTAGCTTCTTGATAGCATCCTTAACTTCACCTATCGCGGAGTGCGGTTTGTCTTCCTCATCCGCTGTGCTGATGTAGTCGTTCCTCCTACCGTGTTGGTCCTCTGCTTCTGCGCCATTCAGGTGCTCATTGTAGTGCTGCCCTGATCTGCCGTGATATGACATTGTGACGTAGATCCAAGTGATCAGTTTTTCAGTACGGCCCAAAAACGAATGAATTTCTCGTCACTTTTGTATTGAAATGGGTGCCTACGTCACTTTGTTTTTTTTTTGACTTTATACAACGTACCAATAAGTAACATCGAAAAGGGAGATACCAAAAGATAAGTCTTCAAATAATGAACAAATTGGCATGAAAAACCTATATTCGAAAAAATGGCCTTTACGTCACTTTGTCAACTCACGGCATTGATTGCTCCATCTTTATTCCGACACATTTCCGTTCGCGACACAGAGCCTGTGCAGGATGCTTTTAGTCTCTTGTAGAATCTACGTGTTTCTTGAGAATGATACAGCTGCTCCATTTCCTCACACTTCAGCTCTTCCAGGCGACGCTTTTTGTCTCGGAAAAGATGGATCTGCTACCTTTGTTTCTGTTTGTTATCGACTTCTCGATTCGGTTCCTCTCGACGAATCTAACAGCACCTTCGCTGTGTTGCTAATGGCTGCTTTCACAGTACTCCAGCAGTCCTCTAGAGGGGCTTCGGTAAGATCTCCCTAATCCGGTAGTGCTTCCTCGAATTTGGGTACAACGTATGGCCATGTTCTAGGAGCCGATCTGAATTTCCTCCTCATGGCCAACCTAAGCGTTGAGATCTCCGATAACGATTTTGACATCTATTTTAGGCAGCTATCGTTTGCACGCTCCAGTTGTGCGTAAAAGGCGTAAATGAGAGCTGTGCACGTTAATGATGCTAACGTTGAAGAAGCGGCCTCTAATCCTCAACTTGCACTTTTTGTTGTCGATTGTCCACCACCAAATCACGCGCTTATGCATTTTACCCATCAGAATAAAAACTGTGCCCAGCTCTTGTGTGTTGCTCCAGCTCTGGTAGATGGTGTAACCATCTCTGTACATATGTACCATCACTCCCTTCCAGCATACTTTTTGCAGCGTTACAGAGTCGAACTACCGGACCCTCAATAAGTCGAAAAGAATGCGGATACTTCCCAAAAAATTTAGAGTGCAAGTATCCATGATCCGAGTTTCCAATCGTTAGTCCGTTTTCGTTGGCTAGGTCTGTGCTGATTTGTTTCGGTCCGTATTAACATTATTTGCTTCCTTTACTGATTGTTTTGCGGCTGTCTTGTAAGGCTTTCACCAACCCCCAGTCTAGCCGGAGAACCATCATATGTACTGTTTAGAGTCCCACGCTGGCATAGGACATTGATTAGCCGCCACTGACATGGAGAACAGAGCACCATCTTGATGAACAGGCGCTCGGGTTGGCGAGATATGGTCACACCTTCTCACTTAGCTATAGGACACCTGAAAAAATGTCCAATAGCAAGATATGGCGCTTTTTCAGTGGTAGTAAAATCAAAATTTCTCCGAGTATTTTGCTCATTGGCCGAGAATACAGCTATCAAATGTCTTCTATACATTTTATTCTAACTTTCTGGTACTTACTATCACTAAACGCAATCTATTTTTATCAAAACACGTGTTTTTCCTATATAACTCCATTGCGTCTTACTACCATTCGTCCATGAGCCCGTGGTATTGATTTTGACAACGGCTCAAAATTAAGGCGAGAGCCGTGTGGTTGAAAGCGGATGCGCACAATACTCATTAAGGTGGTTCAAAGTTGCAAAAAGCAAATTATCTCTTAGAAATCTTCATACAAATTTAAAATGCAATACGATAAGTTTAGGATTTTTGAGGGCTCATATAGAAGCAATAAAATTTTGTTCTGGCTCTTTACTATCAAGTTTTAACATTTCCATCTGACGATGAACCGCTTTAATACTCTTAGCCAAGCAACAACATCTAGTTCTGGTGTGAATGAAAAAATCGATAGTTTCAGCAATTTTTTAATAGATGGCAATACACAAACAGTTGCGCTCACTAGTGTGATTTATTAGCAAAAATTAGCGGCGATGTCCCATTGTCGGATGACAACTTTGCCCAGTATACACCAACCAGTTGTGTCGATGTTACAGCTGGCAGTCTATTGTGATTTTATGACTCGTGAAGGTGTGAGATTGGAACCTTTTTTATTCAATAATAGCACAGATAACAGATATCCAAGCTAGAACAAAAAACTCCAGAAATCGCGTGTAAGATTTCAGAATCTTACTCGTTTGGAATGCTAACGACATCTTTCTGCAACTTGCGACATTCACCATGGCAGCGCTGGACAGAGATACCAGATGTTTTTGAAAATGTCTGCAACTGCTCGAAAAACCAAAAAAATGTGCTCGAAATCTGAAAAAAAAAAATGTATCCGTGATCCGAAATAATTTCGCTCGCGCAGGCAAAAGTCTGTAAAAATCTGCACATATTTTAAGAAAATCTGCGCAAATATAAGGAGACTCTGACAAAAATCTGCAGAAACCGTGGAAAAACTGCAAATATCTGCAAATCAATCAATATCTGCACACGGACTCCAAAAATCTGCGTTTTGCAGACAAATCTGCACATTTGGTATCACTGGTGCTGGATTATAGCAAAAGCTGCCAGACGCATGAAAATTCTCACAGATTGTTAGCGAACCTATACATTAGAGAAATGACAAGACACTCACCGTTAAGGCAACTGTCAACATCAAAACGGATAACGGCAATGCAAAATGATACAACTCGCCCGTTTTGATGTTGACAGTTGCCTTAACGGTGAGTGTCTTGTCATTTCTCTAATGTATAGGTTCGCTACAGATTATAGAGTCACTGTTTTTTCAATGATATAACACTGTTTTTGTGCGGTTTGTGTATTTTTTTTTCAAATCAACACTAAAACATACATATTTATCGCAAAAATAAACAGGGATTGAATAAAATTATGTATGAATTATGACTGCTCAAAATGTCTACATTAAAAAACGGCAATTCTTCTTATTGCAAGAATATCGATAAGAACTGGGAAACTATCGATTTTATCGAATCATTGACCACTTATGCGTTTTTTTACACATGAAGCAAATTTATCTTGGATGTCTGTTATCTGTGATAATAGTATATTTGACACAGCGCAGAGATAGGAACTTGTGAGGACCGAATCTAGATCAACTCACCATTTGAATCCAATAAATTTGAACAATTGAATTTTTATTAATCGAAAAGCAAAATTTGGCATTTCTAGACACCAATGCAAGCAAAATCCGAAATGGAAAAATGAAAGGTGATTCCGGATAATCGAATAATTTTCTCCATATAATCGAGCCTCGGATAATCGAGTCTCCTAATAATTGTGCCTCTGGAACGAAACGGAGCTAGTTGGACCGGGTTCTGATTTTTAACCGAACCGGAACCCGGATCCAACATTTTGCTCGGATGTCACTATCACTGAATGAACTTCTGAATACAGACTATCCTAATCAAAGCAAAAATCATTCGATTCCATTGCTCAGAAATGACAAACATGTCCTACGAGGATCACCGCTAGCATTCTTGTTTCACTCATCCACCGCCAAATATGGCTAGTGGCCTTCATGGGAAAAAGAATAATTTTTTATCAATTATTTCGTTATTGTCGCATTGTTTTTATTTCGGAATTTTCTCTCGTCTACGAACCGGCTTAGGTTCTTTTGCCCCACGAAAGGATCCGTCGGTTACCCGGGTTACGACCGACTGAAAACGTCATCATAATACACTCGGGAAGAAGTCGAACGTTTCAAAACAAATTGCATTTTGCTACACCGCAACCCGTTTTGTTGTTCTTTGCGCGATTCGTCGAATGTAGTTGTTATGGCAAGGGTCGTATGTAGCCATTTTGTTTGCATTGTCCCGCCGTACCCGTGCCCGTATGGTGAGTGCGTACTGCATACAGCCCCAAAACGAGCACCGATCTGCCGTTTTGACGCGGTCTTGACGAGAGTTTTCATTTGTGCTGTTTGCGAAACCCCGCGGGAATGGTATTCCGGTAATGTTGAAGCCATTAAAAATTAAAGATTTTCGTTTTATGGCTTATTAAAAAGGGCAAGCCATGGATGCGGACGGAAGAGCCCAGGAGAGCACAGAGAAGCCGACGCTGTATGCGCTGAAATGTTAATAAGCGAAAGACCAAATTGAAACGTAAGCACAAGTGGAAACTAAAAAAAAATACGAATTAACTTACCTAGCGGTATGAGCTGGCCATTCTCATTAAAACTGTTTAATTTGTGAAAACAGAAAGTAGTATGGAGTGTAGCTCGACACTCAAAAAAAGTTTAGAGTGAACATGTCAAAATACTCAAACTTTTTTTTTTTTATTCTCGCTTATTTTCCGTCGGTCTAGTTCCGCCACTGCTGTGGCCAATCACCGACGCCCAGGGAGGCGACTCCACACCCAGGACCCTAACTCACGACCCGTTTATTAACGGACCGGCGCCAACGGCTTTACTTCCTCATGCGATGTAAGGCGTGGTCCCAGAGATTTTTCGCCTCAGAAAATCTCCCGGTGTCGGCTAGGATTGAATCTAGACCAGTTGGGTTGGTTGTGAGTGGATCACGCCACCTCACAACCATCGACACCTATGTCGGCGGTGGGATTCGAACCCAGGCGTCGAGCGTGGTTGGCGGAGACGTTACCAACCACACTAGGCCCCCGCTATAAAATACTCAAACTCACATAACTTTTTTGTTTTTCTTTTTATCATCACAAAATTTCGAAAGATAGTAGTACATATTGTCATCTTCAATGTGTAAAAAAATTAGATTTTTAAAAAGGTACTTTTCTAAATATTGACGTGGGACTACGTCTTAGTTTTCTATTCTGGTATGCATTCTGTAAAATTGGCAATAAAACTGGCAAATGTTGCGTCAGATTTCAAACGATAATAACAGCATAACCACATGATGGATAACAACAACTAATATGTTGGTGGATTGATAAAATGTTGAACAATTTTGTAATACACTAGTCTTCATTATTTTTTCATTGCGAAGCGGTAAAAATCGACAAAAAGTGTCAAGGACAAATGAGGTGAGCAATGAACCAATCACATGGGAGCATTCCTAGCACAGACAACATGAATAGACACCAACCATTCCCTGTGATATTCTCTGTATCAATATCAAAAAAAAAATGACAGAGTCTCCCCGTCTCAATAGGTCAATTTATGATTGCTTGAAGCTTCCAATTTGCTTGCATGAACCTAGACTAATTTGATGTCTCGAAGGTGAAGGTTTTTTTGAAAAGTTTGAAACAACCCTTTCTCCGAACAATTTCACTGCTGTAATATAAATTAATGGCTTGAAAGAAAACATGCTGGTAAAAGCAACAGTACCGCAGTGGAGCAGAGCGCCGCTAGTTACTCGTCGTCTATCATTGCAGCGGGCACGATTTCTTTTCGCGTGCAATCAAAACTGCAATGCTGCTACTGATGGTGATTGAATGTTTTTCTCATGAATATGATTACCATAAAAACCATAAATTACTCAACAAGAAATAAACATTTTTGCAACGGTTATAAGTTATTTTTATTTATTTTTTGTCTTCGATAGTCGCCAAATAATCGTGATCGACATAATATCGAACGAGTTAGTTCCTAAAAATACTAATTTATCGAAGAGTAAGAGCCGGCGAGTGCTTATGAATTTTGTGTTCATTTACCTAGATCTATTCAGAATTTTTTTTACATTTCAACAATGTTAGATATTTTTCGATGATGATGATGATGGTCCCGCCTCTTACCTCTACAAAGATTTGAGGTAGACGATTTATCTATTAGATAATTAGTTATTACTTCAATTAAACCAGAAAGCATAAAAAAACCGACTGGTTTTGTCAATACAGATATAAAATCCTCCATAATATTCCAATGCTTACTGAATAAAAAAAAATTTAAACAAAAAATTTCTAAGCCGTTCTACGACCAAGATTACCAAGTTCTAACTATTTTACTTCTTTCAATCAATTGGACATTATTCACATCTGAATTAAGCCAACACCCAATCCAGCCCACAGCTAAATTGCTACAGTCCCAACAAGGCCATTCCCGCCGAACTCAGCAAGCAAAGCACAGGTAAACCGTGAACTTAACATGAGACTCATGAGGATGTCCCCACCTAGGGAAGTCTAGAAAATTTCCAACCCGAAAAAGTCCTAGAACAGTTAGAAATTTTAACGTCTAGAGACAATCAAAAGTGTCATAATTTTCCCGAGTAATCCGACGTATGTCCAGAACTACTTAAAAGTTTATTGTGTCACAAAAACTCAATTTTCATAACATACATCAGCATAATACATCTGTATATATGTAAATAAAAAAAACCTTTATTTTTCAAAATGACATATATCAATTTAAGAAAGGTAGTCAATTATATCTGTGTAACGCGCGCGATTCTCAAACCTTTGTAGACTTCTCATTTTTTTTTACTACTACATTAAATACTAAATCCATCATTATCATCGGGACGAACATAATAGTTTATACAATGCTTAAATAAATACTAAAAAGCTATTACAGCAAAAATCATCCGTTATGAAAACTTCGTCAATTTAGTGCGTGAATTGTAAAACATTTCTGTTTAGCTGCCTAAAAAACAGCTTTGACGTGTGAAATACATTGTCTCTTGAATTCAAGTAGCGTTGCTGCATGTTTGACCTGTGTAGGCATCGAATTGAACACTTTAATTCCTTCAAAAATAATGAATTCTGCGAAGCGCCAAAAAGAAAATTTGATGTTCGAATTTCTGTCGCGTTTCTAGTATTGTATGTATGAATAACACTTCCTCTTACAATTCGATCACACAAATATCGAGGCAGCAATCCGTTAACTATTTTAAAAATGAACACCATCGTCATGAACACAATTCGCTGCTTCACAGATAACCATTGCAAGGCATCCAACATCAAGGCCGAGGAAGTGAATCTACTACATCTCAAAATTAACCTTATTAATTTTTTAACTTTATTCTGCAAACGCTGTAACCTCGATATTTGAGTTTCATTTGCCAAAAATAAAATGGAAGAGCAAAAGTCCAAGTGGGGAGAGATGATTGATTTATAGAGATGAATCTTGCTAAAAGTACTCAACTCTTTATTCAAACGACAGATAATTCCATATTTTTTGGCAATTTTCTTGATGACATTTTTATTTTTAACTTTACAAATAAAATAATATACTTATATTAGCTGTCTTCGTAATACAGTGAATGTAATTGTTGGCAAATGTAACAAACTTGTGAAGCAAAAAAAAAAAAAGAATCTTTTTAAACTTTAACTTTGTTGTAATTTTTAAATATTGCTTGCACAAAAAAATACACTCATCATCACCGGATGTAAATGAAGTTCTTTCAAGTGTAATTCCTGAAGAAAATGAAGGGAATGTGAGAATAAAAGTACGTAAATCACTGAACAAACGAATTTATTGTGTCTGTAATTACAGTAATAACAATATTTAGTCCCACGTCACCATTTCATGCAACTCTAGGGCTGTATATCTTGTAAAGGGTGATTTTTTTACTATTTGGTTTTTCGTGTATTCAGATTTGACAGTTCACGCGGGAATTCTGACAGTTGTCAAAGTCTAATGTACTCAGTTTGGTTTGCCATTTCACCATTACCAGACTTACGCCTGAACAACGCTTACAAATAATCCAATTTTATTACCAAAATTCGTCCTCTGTGAAAAATGTTTTTCGCGCATTACGACCATTTTATGGTCGTCATAATCGACCTACTGAGCAAGCTATTCAAGCTATTGTGACTTACTTGTGTTTTACTCTGTTGGACATAAACCCACCAACACGTATACATAGAGTGCGTACAGAAGAAAATATTGCTGCCGTAACAGCCAGTGTAGTGGAAGACCGTGAAATGTCAATTCGACGCCGTTCGCAGCAATTGGGCTTGTGTTATTCGACTACATGGAAGATTTTACGAAAGGATCTTGGTGTAAAGCCTTACAAAATACAGCTCGTACAAGAATTGCAGCCGAACGACTTGCCGCAGCGTCGAATTTTCGGTGAATGGACCTTAGAACAACTTGCCGAAAATCCACTTTTCTACTGAAAAATTGTGTGCAGTGACGAAGCTCATTTCTGGTTAAATGGGTATGTTAATAAGCAAAATTGACACATTTGGATCGAAGAGCAACCAGAGGTAATACAAGAATCGCCAATGCACCCAGAAAAATGCACGGTTTGGTGCGGTTTACACGCTGGAGGCATCATTGGTCCGTACTTCTTCAAAGATGATCAAAATCGCTATGTTACTGTCAATGGCGCTCACTATCGCGCGATGATTTCTGATTTTTTTTTGCCGTAAATATAAGAGCTGGGTCTTGTTGACATGTGGTTTCAGCAAGACGGAGCAACGTACCACACATCGCGCGAATATTGCGGAATGAGTTCGGTGAGCAATTCATCTCACGAAATGGACCGGTGAATTGGCCGCCTATATCATGCGATTTAACACCGCTAGATTATTTTTCGTGGGGCTACGTTAAGTCTCTCGTCTATGCGGATAAGCCAACAATAATTCCAGCCTTGGAAGACAACATTACACGCGTTATTCGGGAGATACCAGCCGAAATGCTCGAAAAAGTGACCCAAAATTGGACTTTTCGTATGGACCATTTGAAACGTAGCCGTGGCCAACATTTGAATGACATTATCTTAAAAAAGTAAATGGCATAAACCAATTTATCGGCTCAAACAAAGATTTCATACAGTTTTGTAATTTTTATGCGTTTTTTTTAAAGAAAAACAAAATTCTTAAAATTTAATATGTGTTCAATATTTAATTGAGAAAAGTTTCAACGAAATCGGAAATGACATTTTTTCACTTATTTTCCATGGAATGCCTCAGTATGGTAAAAAAAAAACAATAAAAGTTTAGTAAAACATTTTAATGGTTTTCAGCAACATCTAGGTAGGTGTTGATAGGACGTAAAATAACCACAGATTTAAAAACCCAACTTATTAAAATTACAACAGTTAGGAAGAAAAATGAGTTTTGTTTAATTCGGTTGCCGCTTATATCAGTAAATGGCGCTATGTTATCCAAGCATTCCCATTCGTTTGATATTTTTGTTATGGCTTCAAGAACTTTACAAAAACAAGTTTTTTCTCAATTATCGGTAATTTGAGTTAATTTTATTTTATATAGTTGTTTTTGACAAGAACATCCCAATTTGTTAATTATGGTTGCATTGTAAAAGTATGTATCGAACTCTTCAAATTATAATAGGTTTATGTTCCTTTTCAAATAATTTATATAAGGCTGATACAAATTTCGAATTCTTTTTATGTCCAAGGTTATCAAAGTTAGCAGAGAGTGTGGCAAAAAATAAATAACACCGAGACGAAAAAAAAACTTTGATCAAAGTTTGTGTGCAAGTTATGACGTTCGTAACTTGCACTCAAATAAATGTTGAAAAATAACACTTTATTATTATAATTATTATTATTATTTTTTATTTCGCTTGTCTTTAGACGACACTCCCGCTGTCACCTGACTTGTTTGTTGCTAAATTAAGCATTTATGCTGTCGGAAAACCAATGAAATGAACAAAACGGTTTGAGCTTTTTTTTCTTACCCTTCCAATATTCTAGATTTTTGAGGGGGGGGGGGGGTTGACATAAAATGAAAATAAAATTTGTAACGGCCTAATTTAGAAAACCTGAATTTAACTAGTGTTTGGATTGTTTTTCATTTCGTAAATAAAATTTAGTATTTAAGATGTTGTGGAACAACTCCATCAGTCCAGAAATCTTTGACATAATAAAGACTCGTTATATTGACCTCTTTCAGAACTTCGGTTTAACAGTGATTACTACACCTTGCAAGCTGAAAGGTAAAACGGGCGATTTCTATAGAAAGGAGCGCAATTGTCTCGGCAAAAGGCGAAGGGCAGGGTGAAGCAAGAACTTTTGCACTTCTCACTCTATTCCTTAATTACCGTTTCATCGGTTTAAAAAAAGTAAGGGGCCTCAAAGGCTTAGGGGTGGAGCACGTGACTCAGCTAATCCAAGTCTAAAATGCGCAAAAAAAAGCTGAAACATTACGGGTAAACGAACGATTATAGATTGGAAAGCTTGTGTAGTAATTGAATATTGATCACCGTCTTAAGCAGTAACCAAATCAATGTGAAACCAGAAGAGGTTTATCCCCATGCCAATGTCGCCTCACGGTAGGACTTCCCTTAACGCTAATCGTCAGCGTGTTCAACTAACTTGCGACATGAAAGGATATCGCTTTCGTTCTGGAACACACGATTAGCTTCATTTTTTTTCAGCTTCAACGTTCAAGCGGTGATCGTATTTAAGAATGAATGAAAGTAACCTCGTCATCGTGTTTATTTGTCAATGATTAGCTGCACTCAAACGAACCTTTAATGAGAGGATTTTTCGAGTGTTGCCCTTTGAAACCGGCCGAAGATTTATGATGAGTTGCAGTTTGCAGGCTGCATGCAGTTTATAGTCGTTTAACATTCGCCACGATCCATGAATGGGAGCCGCAATCTCGAGTACTGAATGAAATCGTCTCTGAATGAAAGAGTTGAACTCCGGAGAGGAATGTTAATCCTTGATGATAAATCGTTTCCAATAGTGTTTCAATTGAACACCGACCGAAAGCCCCACACACAGACAGCCGGTTTGATAATTGAAAGTAAGCTTCTTGTTAAAACGAAATAGGAAAACATTACTAGCCAGAACTGGAAATCGATTGTATGCCCATGCGAGACAGGAATTACTCCCAGGATGGCAACCGAGAGTGCAACCGCTCTTGTGCGCAGGTAATAAATTATGAAATTAAGAGCTTCCATTCAAGTTCACAGCCTTTCTTGCTTAGGAGCAACTTCAACTCAAGAGCTGCTATCATTAATCAATTATAGCAATAAATTTTAACTTTTTTAAAAATTTGTACAAAAGCATCTCTCTAAGCCTAAGCCGAGTTGATTTCGATCCATTGTTGACCGGTATACCGAAGAGGAATGAACCGACCGGCAGCGAATCGAGTTCAAGAGTTCACATTCCTCGCGAAGTTGAAATTCCTATCTTTCAAATCTGAGAAGCTCGCTCGATACACGCGTTCACTTTGTGGCTGAGCAATGCTGACTGTCAGCGAAAATTGCACGTAATTAATAAAACTGACTTATTTATGATAATGCAATAAAATTTCAATTGAGTGCAATTAGCGATAACCGTCCGCACATGCTCGTACGTATGTACTTGCATGCGAAACTATACACGGGGCCGCATCTTCTCTAATGGTTTCGCAACAACTGCAACTGGCCTGGATCGCATTTTCTGGCCCGGCAATTGAATTGTAAATTTATGTGATTTAATTAGTGCCACTTACCGTGCAATGTTTGAGGCGAAAATATAGAACAAGCAGCAATTAATCCGTTTGTCAGTGTACACTTTCCCGCTACCACCCCAGCGTGTCGCGTCGTAGCTTGCCCGGGTCGATTGAGTCCAAGCTTACATGAATGTCACATGGATTGTTTTGATAATTTTTCCCTTGCTATTTTAGTTTAGGCCCAAAAGCGGGGTATTGCAGGACTAATTGAATGATATTTAATTTAGTAAAATAGCTCGTAATAGTATATTTTCAAATTAGTTGATTAATATGAATGGGGCTGCAATACTGTAACAACTTTGTAGAAGAAAGTTTATCTCTAATATATTGCTCTAGATCCAAATTTTCCGCCAAATTTGTTTGTTGGACGCGTGGTACCGTCTGGGAACATGGTCGTATGTTAACAGGGAAGGAGAGCTGTTCTCCTTCAAGGGTAGCTTTCTGTCTGAGCGACTGTTCCCCATGTCAGCCGCGGTTCCAACAACGACTGATTCGAAACAGATGGCTGAACAGATAGCAGATGGAGACTGGATCCTGCTAGATCAACCAGAACCCCGTCACTAATACATCGTTGCGCTTTTGGAGCTTTCCCGTAAAGGAGAAAAAGTACGAAGAAGCGGCGGCTCCACCAACGAGCTGGGTACTGGCTCTATAGTGCTGAGCAGGAGGCAGAGTACTAGTGGCCGGTTCGACAACTACATCATCCTCAACGTGCGCTGCTATCACGAGGAAAGACCTCATACGTAGACGTACTTACTTACTTTGTTTGCTAACGGACTGTTCACCGGTCTAGGGCCGAACGAATTAGGGATGTCCAGCTTCTTCTGTCTTGGGTAGCCGTTTTCCAGTCTCCTAGTACACCAGTAGATCATGCATGTTCTTCCACCGCGCACATTCACCACGTGCGAGGCCTACCACGGAGTCGACGACCTCTTCCTGGTTCTCAACTATAGATAGTTTTTGCGGCTTTCTCGTCAGGCATTCTGGCTACATGTCCAGCACACTGAAGCCTGCCCCGCTGCATTACCTTCACTATATCAGCATGTTTGTATACCTGGTACAACTCGTGATTCATGCGTCTGCGCCACACTCCATCTTCCAGTTTACCACCAAGTATCGATCGCAGAACTTTACGCTCAAAAAACCCCGAGCACTCTTCGATCAGCTTCCTTCGGCGCCCATGCTTCATGTCCATAAAAGGCCACCGAAAGTATCAGCGTCCTATACAGCGCAAGTTTTGTGCGAGTTTGCAAGGTACGGGACCTTAGCTGGTTACGTAGTCCGTAGAAGGCCCTGTTCGCAGTTGCAACTCGTCGTTTCACTTCACGGCTCATATCGTTGTCACATGTCACAAGCGTACCAAGATAAACGAATTCGTCAACCACTTCAAATCGTTCTCTATCTATCTCACCTCAGCACCAACACCACGGGGACTTCCACGCTCTATGCCAGCTACCATGTACTTCGTTTTGGCAGAGTTAATGACAAGTGCCAATCTCGCTGCCTGCCTCTTAAAAGGTACAAAGGCCTCCTCCGATGATATCAATATCGTCCGCAAAACCAAGGAGCATGTGAGATTTCGTTATGATCGTACCGTTTCTTTGCACGTTTGTTCTTCGTACTGCACCTTCAAGGGCGTTGTTGAACCATATGTTGGAGAGCGCGGAACCGCCTGCTTCAGTATATCCAACGTTACGAACGCGGCTGATGTCTCGCCAGCTATCCGCACGCATGATTTCGACCCCTCCAGCGTCATACGACTCAGCTTAATAAGTTTCGTCGGGAAACCGTGTTCCAGCATGATCTGCTACTGTTCGTTTCTTTTCACTGAGTCATATGCCGACTTGAAATCGACAAATAGATGATGCGTCTGCAGGTTATACTCCCGGAACTTATCGCGGATCTATCGCAGGGTGAAGATTTGATCCGTCGTGGAACGCCTCTGTCGAAAATCAGCCTGGTATTCACCAACAAAGTATTCCGTTAACGATCTCAATCTGGAGAAAAGGACACGGGAAAGCACTTTATATGTGTAGTTGAACCCCCTAGAGCATATGAGGCATTCCAACCAGTCTGGTGGATCGCATAGTACAGCCGCTCGCTTCCCGAAGTTCGGTCGGAATACCATCCCCTCTGTTCCTGCTCTGCTCATCCGGCTCCTCACCGTTCAATAGCGCCTGGAAATGCTCCTTCCATCTGGCTGTCGATTTATCAGTTAGCAGGTTGATGTCCTTGTCGTTACACATGACCAGCACAGGGAAATTCCTGCTTCTGGCTCTGTTAACTGTTCTATAGAAGCTCCACACGTCGTTTTAAGCAAAGCTGTTCTCTGCGCTGGCGAGCACCTGTCCCTTGTACCTCTCTCTGTTCTGACGTGTAGCCGCAGTGAGCATGCGGCGCCGGGCACGGTTCTTCTCATCTGTCGCTCTCTGGCACTCGGCATCGAACCGGCCGTTACGCTGTCTTCCACGCGTCGTATCTACCACCTCTCACGCAGTCGTTTCGATGGCGCCGTGGATACTGCTCCACAGCCCATTTATGTCTTCCACTCCTTCTTCTTGCTGTTCTGCGACTCGTTGATTCAGCTCTCTGGCGTATTCTGCTGGCACGCCATCAGCTTTCAACCGCTCAATGTTGAAACGCATCGTCCTCTCTGTGCGAGATTTCAGCTCGTTCGTTAACCGTGCGCGGGTCTTACAAACGACGAGATAATGGTCAGAGTCAATGTTTGGTCCCCGCAAAGACCTAACATCAGTCTCCGTAAATCAGTACGTGATCGATCTGGGAGCAGGCTTCTCCATTTGGATGCTTCCAGGTGCAGTGATGGAAACGAAACGAATATGATGCAATCGTCGTTTATTCATCACATGTGCACTTCATGAAGTGTACAGACCGCGACTAAACTTGAATCCTCTCAACCCATAATGAAATGATGATATGGTGCATAGGTTTCTGGGAGATAACAAACACATGACTAGACTACATCAGCTCTGAAAAGGGATTCGCTCGTTGCGTTTGTCTCTCCATAGGCCGGTAGTTAGGGGAAGAAAGGATTGCAACAGGAGAATACCATGTCGCCTGGGGAGCAGCAGCAGAGGTGTGGTGAGGTGAGAGTGAAAGTATGGGGGAAGGGTTGAGTTTAAGCGAGAGTAGGAGAGCATACACTGTCAATTTCTTTCTTTTCTGACAAAAAATCATATTCATGAGTCAAATGAATAAGAATATAGCAAGAACTGGTCGCTCTGTGCAACAGAGACGAATAACTTCACATACCGAGTTGTGCACATTGAGAACCACGTGTTGTGAATAGAAATATATCGTAAAGCGGAAAGCAAAGAGTGTGCACCAGCACCGAATCACCGATACTTTGTTTTTTGTATACTGACGACGATGTCAAAGCATCTTAGGCTTGCTTTATATGTATTCAAAACCGCTAGAGGTGATTTGTTTCCATCGCTGGCCAGGTGTGTTTCCGAATATTCAAACGTGGAAAATAGGAGCCACATATGGCCATTCCTTTGGCCGTGGCAAAGTTTATCAGCCTCAGGCCGTTTTCATTGGTTGACAAGGTTGAGGTAGTCGACGAGTTCATGTATTTGGGATCACCGGTGCACGCTGACGCTTCCATCGAATCGAGTGCGAATTGAGGTAAGTGATATGCTTATTATTTCTCTGTGCATGTTTGTTACCCTTCTTTTTTAGCTTGAGAGGTTTCATCTGTGTCCCTCTGGCTAGTTCTATGGTAAGAGGAACCTTGTTTTTTCGAGAGAAAGTTGTAGCATACAACGTGGAGGAAGGGTTAGTAAGAAGCCTGAGGCAACATGAGACTGAGCGTTGTGATATTGCGGAATCATTTCCATTGCTTCTATACTGCTTAATCGCAGCAATTCAGATGTTAATCAATTTTCTTGTAATGAAAAAAGAAAATCAAACTAACAACATTTGTTTGGTACAACATTTTCACACAGAAATGACGTTTCGGGTATATCAAAAATGACCAGAACATGACATTGATATGCAGCTAAAGGATGTACGGAATCAAATTGCATCATTTTCAGATGGCTGTAACTTTTTACTGATTGGGTATTTTCTGTTGAGCATTTGGGTGAAATTTGTTCAATGTGTACTGTTGACACTGTGTAAGTTGTACTCAGCTGTTAGTGCAATCGTTGCGAAGATGGAGTCGAAAGAACAGAAGAGGCGTAAAGAAATTTTGTGCACATACCTCGGAAATTCGAATCTTTCTCATCGTGCAATCAGCAAGAAGCTGGGAATGGTTCAATCTACGGTAACTCGCGTTTTAAATCGGTACAACGAGCGTTTGATCATCGATAGGAAAGAAAAATAAATACAAAGTTCAGAAGGCACCGAATCGCAATGAACGGCAGGATACGGTGGCGAAAACACGTGCACGGAAGCTCTACGCCCAGATGTTGACGAACCATATTGCCTCGTTATGGATGACGAGACATAAGCAAAAGCAGACTTCCAGCAGCTTCCGGGGTCCAGTACTTCACCGCTCGTCATGAGTTCGAAGTTCCTGAAAATGAAAGAAAGCAGAAGATGTCAAAGTTTGTCAAAAAGAGCATAGTTTGACAAGCAATTTGCTCGTGTGGAAAGCGGAGTACCCAATTCGTGACAACCAGGACGGTCAATGGGCAGGTATACTTGAAGGAATGCCTCCAAAGGCGTTAACTTTCACTTGTGAGGTCACACAATGGTCCTGCAACTTTCTGGCCGGATTGAACCTAGTGTCATTGCTTGAAAGATGTTTTGGAGTGGTTCGAGGCTAAGGAAGTCAATTTCATACCGAAGCATTTCAATCTTCCGAACGCACCTGAATGAGCAATGCTAAAAAGAAAGTTCGTGCATTTTAATATGGGGATGAAATTGAATAAAACGAACAGTTAAAAAACTGAATAACATGTTTTATTTTACTTCCTGAAAGTTAGAAGGGGATTGGTTGGATGAGTGAAATTTACCATTATTTTGCAATTAGATTCCGTACACCCTCTAATACTTAGTCACGCTTGTAATATAGAGAAAAATTGTAAACTCAACAAAAATTTGCACACTAATTTGTTTAACTGGTTTAATCTGTAAATTCGTTTAAATATTGATTTTTCTGTAAAAGTTTAAAGAACTACTAAACTATGCGGATTAGTAACGATTCCTGAAACTGAGCTTTTTCTAGGTACGAGCAAAAAAAAAATCCTCAAACATTTACTTAATCTTCAGCATTTAATTAGATTGTCTGTTAAAACCAGCATTTTTTTGAAGAAAGAATCAGAAAATCGACTCACTCGTTGTTAGGGTGTTAACACGCTAGTGCTATAACTAATATTATTTTCTGAATGAAAATATTTTGTTTTCGATAAGAGAAAGAAACAGAAGTAGCATATTTATAATCTCTTGAAGAGTAACACTAGGTTCAAGTAGTTTTATTGCACTCTTTTCATCAGTAATAAATTTCATTTCACTTCTCATCGCTCTCGAACTGTACTTTCTAAGGCAGATCTGACATTTTAGGCAACCATAGTTGATTCAATGCAGTTTCAGTTCGTTAGATAAACTGCTCGCCGGCTTGTCACTCGTTCCATCAATCTGTCAACCGAAATTCTGTCAGCTTGTCAACCAGCGAAACTGGAACTGTAGCAATTGGCCAGAGACTGTTGACCTTTACGGTAAAAACCTCTCATTTATACCGTTAGGGCAACGGCAACTGACAAGTGCAGGACAACAATCAGAAATTACAATTCCTGCCTAATTTATAACAATTCCGCGTGGAATTTTAATGCCGAAAATTCCACCTTTAATATTAATGATGCTGCTCTGGCACTGACTTGTGTCCATTTTTTTGGTACGAAACAAGCACAGCATCACATCGGCAGCGGAAATCATTTTCGCTGACTGACTGAGAAGGGATCGAATTCTTTGTCCTTTGAAAACAAAAACCAAAATCACCAACGACGGCCAAGAAGCAATTACTCTAATTTATTCCCGTTCTCCAGTTACTCCATTGCTTCTACCTCTCACTCTCTTTTTCTCTTACCTTGTCGTCAGTCGTAATTTGTCGTTTGTTTAATTGGACACTTGACCATCCGGAAGGATACTATCGCCTTGGGACCCCGGGACACATGGAGCAAACATGTGCACATGTGTGTGCAGTTAGGCCTCGGCCTCGTATCGTAATCTGTTCGATATCCAAGATGGCGACCGCGAAAGACAGAGGGAAAAACAAAGACATAAAATGTGCATGTGGTAGTAGTTAATAGAAAAAGGGAGTGGGGAGGAAGGAACTCGCGGAACTACTGGCTGGCGTTATATTGCGTGTTGTTCCCAATTTTGCCACTCACTTAACGTCGTCGCGGGCCTACCGTGAGTGTGGAGAATGCACGGCCTCTGCTGAATGGCTGTTCCGCTTCGAATCGATCAGCGTTGATCGAGGCTGGCTTTAGGAAGGGAAAACAAAAAAGGGATCGAAAAAAAAAACTGTGGAATTTTAACAAGATGTTTATTTTTATTTGGAACAATAACAAAATGTGCAGCGTGCGGTTTTAGTGGTGCTTCGGAGAATTCGGTAGCAGCTTTTGACAGTTAAATGCCGATAAACACGGTGGGCCGTACTAAGGTGTAAATTATAGTTTTTGAAATTCTGATATTCTTTTAACGGGTTCATTACTGCAGAAATGGCCGCCGAATAGGGACAATTAGAAATGTATGTCCATGCTTCAGTTGAGTATTGCATTTTCCATATTGCTAGTTAGTAGGTAAAAATTCGCCTCTCCTACTAAGCCTCTCTTCAGAAAATTCTCACTTATAGGACATCCTCAACCTGTGAAGGTATTACCCAATTTCATATTCCAAGCTTTACTCCAATTTAATCTTTTGATGATGGTCCCACCTCTTACCCCTACAAAGGTTTGAGAAAGACGATTTATCTACAAGATAATTATTATAAAACAATTAAACCAGATAAGCAAACAAAACGAACTGGTTTTCATCACAGATATAAATTTCTTCACAATTGATCCAATGCTTTGCAGCGATTCAAATAGAGAAAATATTCGTCAAAAATCAAGTAATTCATCGACAAAGCGTTGTCGGTATCAATTTATTTGCAACTGTCAGCCAAAAGACATTAATTGCATCTGAGTTAAACCAACATCCAGTGTAATCATCCACAAAGTCGATACAATCCCGACGAGGCCATTCCTGCCGTGATCAGCAAGCAAACAAGTCCAGCTGTCAACTTCGATGTGATTTATAAGAGAGCCCCCACCTAGGGAAGTCGAAAATATTTCCAACTCGAAAATATCCTAGACCGGCTAGGAAAACAATGTCCAATAACAACCAACAGAACTAAAATCGTTCCGATTACTCTGACGAGTATCTTGATAATGTCAAAATAAAATAATAAAGGTATTCTCCATCTCAAATGATTAAATTTCTAAATTCAGTCCTACATATCTGATCATCGCGCGCGATTTTCAAACCTTCGTAGACTACTCTTTTTTATTTTATACTACATCAATAATTACAAAATCCATCATCACCCTCGTGACGAACATAATAGTTTTTCAGTGCTACCATATTCCTTTAAAAAGCTATATAAGCAGAGTCCACAGAGATCATCCGTTACAAGAACTTCGTCAATTACAGTTTAGCTAAATTAAAAAAAATTAAATAACTGCTTAAAATTCAGCTTTGACGTGTGAAATGCATAGTCTCTTGAATTCTGATAGCGTCGCCGTACGTCTGATGTGTCTAGGCATCGAATTGTATACATTTATTCCTTTAAAGAACAATGAATTTTGTGAAGCACTAGTTAAAAAATGTGGTGTTCTAATTTCTCCCGCATTTCTTGTGTTATATCTATGGATGTCACTTCCTCTAACAATTCGATCACACAAATATCGGGGCAGCAATCCATTAGCTACTTTGAAAATGAACACCATTGTCAGAAAAACAATTCGTTGCTTCACCGATAGCCATTGCAAAGCGTCAAGCATCAAGGACGAGGAAGTGTATCTATTGCATCTGAAAATCAACCGCATTATTTTATTTTGCAAACGCTGCAATCTCGATATTTGTGTTTCATTTGCCAAAAATAAAATGGAAGTGCAAAAGTCTAAATGAGGAGAGATGATTGATTTATAGAGATGAATCTTGCTGAAAGTATTCAACTCCTTTTTCAAACGACAGATTCCATATTTCTTGGCAATTTTCTTGATGACATTATCAATGTGAACATTGAACTTTAGCTTGTCATCAATAATCACGCCAAGATATTTGATCTCACTCACGCGATCGATTGTCTCACCATCAATTTCAACTGAGACATTTTCATTTACACGGTTTCGCGAAATAATCATGAATTTTGTTTTGTTGGTATTCAATTTTAGCTGTTTGAATTTCAACCATCCGCTCAGCGATCGCAAATCTTTGTTTAAATGCAATGTGGCTTCTTCGAGATTTTTAGCTGCAATGAACAATACTGTGTCATCAGCAAAAAGATTTATGTCACAAAAACGTAAGACTCTTCTCATATCATTAATGTACATAATAAACAAAATAGGCCCTAATACACTTCCCTGAGGTACACCAAGAGTGTTCCTTATGGGATCAGAGGTAAAATCATTGAAAATAGTCCTTTGAGCTCTGTCACACAAGTAGTTTTCAAACCATTTGTATGCAGTACTCGTAATTCCAAAGCGCTTTATAGTTTGTAACAATGAGGGCCTAGAAATCGTTTCAAAAGCGCGTTTAAGATCCAAAAACACCGCAACAATAGTATCCTTACGCTCAATGTTTTCTTTCCATTTTGCTAACACCAAATTCAATGCAGTTTCACAAGAATGGCCTTCCCGATATCCTGATTGTTCTGGTATCAGCAAACCGTTAGAGTTCAAATATTGTAACAGTTGGCCTTTTACAGCAAGTTCTAAGATTTTCTCTAAAGTGTGCAACATATTGATAGGACGAAACTCTTCGGCTTTAATCGTCCCAGCAACTTTTTGTATCGGAATCACTAACGACTCCTTCCAAATTTGTGGCACGTGCCCCGTTTGTAATGATTCGTTTATAAGGCCAAGTAGATCGTGCCCAATAACATGAAAACAATCTTGAATAACTCTAGCATTAACGTTATCAAATCCAGCCGTTTTATGAAGAGAAAAACATATGTTTTTGAGTTGTTCTAGTGTAAGTTGGTGAAAGCTTTCAAAACTACAATTAACATTATACGGCCGTTTTATTTCATTCGGTTCATTAACCAATTCAATTGATTTATTGATCAATGAAACACTTGCGATGAAATAATCATTGAACTTACTTGCAATTGTTGCTTCAGAATGTTCTTCAATGCCATCAAAAGTTATGGACCGCGGATTAAAATTGCAAGGTTTCAGTAATGACTTCAGTATTCTCCATAACTCTTTGCTGTTGTTTTTATGTTGATCAATTTTCCCCTGTATATATTCGCTCCGTGTTTTGTTCAGAGATTGTGAATATATATTCCTAGCAACTGTATAACTGTACCAATCATTATCATTTGTTGTTCTACAAAACTTCTTGTACAATTTGTCTCTTTTTCGCCTGAGGCGCAAAAGATTTAGATTGTACCAGTTGTTCGAGTTCTTAACAACAACATTCTTTTGTTTGACTAACTGATTAGTACAGTTTTTTAAAACATTGTTCAAAATAGTTGCTTTATCATCAAGGCTACGAGATAGGGAAAAGTCCAAGTTTCTTGCAACAAGCTCCGAAACCTTTTGTTTCGAGTAATTTTTCCAGCACTTAAATTTCACTTGATTTATTTTACTTCCCGTACCACAATTATTTATAACAATCGTTTCATGATCGGTAACTTTTAAATTGGGACTCACCATTGCAGAAACGGAGTCAAAATTAGTATAAACGTGGTCAATCAAAGTCCTACTATGTCTGGAAATACGGGTATACTCATTGATTATTTGTTTCAAATTGCAAAATTCGGCTAAGCGCTTCAAATGATTTGAATTGAGGTTATCGCGCCAATTCATGTTAAAGTCTCCGGTAATAAGGTTAAATTTACTACAATCCACAAAAACTTCGAACCAAGTTTCCAAAATCTCCATAAAACGCTGGTCACTTGAACTGGGAGAATGATAAACAACACCATAATTACCCATCTTCATGCCACCTTCCACCGTAATGCCCAAGAACCAGTTTCCATCAATTGCTTCGTTGTGGCAAAGATTGAATCGAATTGATTCCTGTGCATAAATAGCAACACCGCCAGTGTGTCTGGAATGCGAGCAACAAGCAGCTATTTTGTATCCCGGTATAGAGTATTGGTCGAACGCATCAATATCTACAATGTGAGTTTCTGATAAAAATACCAAAAATGGACGCTTTTCCTCTACAATCTGTCGCAAAGCAACGTAGTTTGTAGATAACCCTGCAATATTCAAATACATCATATCGAATTGATTCACATTCCACTTGGAACTTGGTTGCTATTTATCGAAACGCAGGCTGCTTTTTTTTTGCTCATACAATTTCTTGTAAACTGAGCATTCCGAGCTAGATGCTGCGTGGTTAACGTCCAAATTCATTTTGCGTTCTTTATTATATTTTAAACAGTTAATGCATTTCGATACAGTGGAAGAACATTCAGATGTCTTGTGTTGCCCGCTACACAAGGAGCACTTTTCATCGTTTTTACATTCTGTGCTCTTGTGCCCAAATTCTCCACATTTGAAGCATCTCAAAATGTTAATCGCTGGAATGATGTGGCACCGATCCCACTCAACATTTTTATCGCGAAACTGTTTTCTTCACTTGCTTTTTTTGGTCGTATGCTTGTTTTGGGCTACCAAAACATTGATGTTAATTTTATACTAACATTAGTGTCGTGGAAGAGAGCTCTCGAGTTATTGGAAAATATTCTAAATTACTTCTAAATGTCGGGAATTTTTTTTTCTGGCTTATAAGAGTTTTTACAAACTTTTGCCAAAATTTATGATCATTTTCTTTAATCGCCTTTAGCGACTTTACGTAAAATTTGGGGTTATTTATTTCTATGAACTCTCTCTGTTAAGAAGCGGGATTGAGAAACTTTGGGAACGCTCTCATTTTTTTTCTGACCTACAATGTCCACGGTCCATGCAACTTTTTCAGAATTTATATGGGCAGTTGTCCACGGAGGGGGAGGGGGGGGTCAAAATCGTTAGAAATCTGTCCACGTGGTATGTGGATGGCCCCTTACCCCGTTCACACTACACCGCATATCACCTGATATCAGGCGATTCGTGCTATGGAGGCATTTCAACATCCATATCATTTAATATCCCATACAATCGAGCTGTCATCGGATATCACCTCGTCTACCTAATACCGCGGATAGCATGTTCGAAAACTAATAAAAACCTGATTTGCAGCAGTTGGCAACACAACCAACTTGAGTAAATGATATTTTTCGCAACCCTACAAATTTCTATCTTAATTACATTGCTTCTGTTGCCTTGTTTTTGCTTCGACCTGTTTTTTCATCTTCTTTTTTTAATTACCAAACCAAATAAAGCTTATGTCAAACCATATCATCTCATTGTAGTGTGAATACCCGAAGTGATATCCGATATCATCTCACGATATCAGGTGATATGCGGCGTAGTCTGAACAAGGCATAAATCTCTTATTATATCTGTTTGAAAATCATTTTGGCAACAAGGATGCAAACCATTGATGTTCTGAGCACACAGGCAAGTTTTTTGTGTCAGTTAACAAGAAGTTATCCAAATTTAGTAGTGCAGTTATTTCGAAAGGTATACTATACTTCACTTTATTGGCCAATTGACAATTTACCGGTCTAGGGCCGAACGAATTGGAGATGTCCAGCTTCTTCTGTCTTGGGCAGCCATTGTCCAGTCCAAAGCATGACAAAGTAATTTTCAATTGACAATTTTCATGTGACCCGTCGCATTCAATTGAAAAACAGTTGTTTAATTTTCGAGAACTTTGTGAATCAATTGAGAACTACTCGAATGCTCTTGCTTAAAATTTGATAGCTGAATTTGAGAAGGAAAGAAAAGATTTTCAATAGAAAGCGGAGAATAACAGCGTCACTATCGCCTGATGATTGTCAGTTGAAAATGACAACGAGCGCTGACGGAGACGGGAAAGAGGTTCTCTGCTGAAGATAGTTTTGGCGGATCTCTCTTTCGAAAAGTATACTTTTTTACTCAGCGTAGAGTTAAAATTTGACTCTCCCAGCTGGTCTCGAGGTGCGATGCTGGCCTAAGGGCATCTTCAGCGGTGGTCCAAATCGTTGTTTTGTTCTATTTTTTTGGAACAAACTCAAATTCACTGCTGCACCGGTGGTGTACATTTTGTTTTATACCAGATCTAAATTGAAAAAATTTGAAACTGGTATACGTTTTGGTCTATTTTTGTCACTTTTTGGAACAAGAAATAGATCGTTCTAAAACCCTTTGTACGTTGCCAATAGGTGGGTAAAATGTCATATTTTCATTGAATACCTCATTTTTAGCTATTTCCATATAAGCGTTTTGCTAGTGTTGGGGAATAAAAAAAACAAAGATTTTTTATGACAATTCACAATTCATTTTTGTGGCTTTTCTGAAGAAGAATATGAACAGGTTTGTCGTTTTTGGCTTCAAGGAAACCGACCAGCAAAAGGGGGAATTCTGAAAGACCATAACCATAGGTTCAACTACTTGGTTTGCAACCATTAGCCACCAGGATGACAAATATGTTGGCTATTTGTTAATCGCCTTAATTATTGTGGGACTAGAGAAGACCTTGAGAGGCCAGAAAAATGTTCCTCGAAGACACTGAACTGTAAACATTCAAAATGCTGGGATGACATTGCGCATTTCGTTTCGAGCAACTCGAACAAACTGAATGATCGCTGGGGGGCGTTATGTTTCGTTCTTCGTATTTTTTCGACTTTGCGGGTTAGATGAGCTGCAGAACAAATGACAATGACAGCTCCTTTTAAGCTTAAAGCATATCTGGCAGTATGTGACCTACTCGAAAATAGCGAAAATCTTTCGAATCGAGCTGCGCAATGCTACCCAATATCCTCAAAACCCAACCCAAGTTTGAAGAACTGCAAGATTTTGAAGGATTGATGAGACGAAAACGGAAGATGAACATCTACGCGATCAAATATTTTTCGCTATCCTCCGAAGCCCTACTTGTAGCAGAAATTTTTCGATCATACCAATCCATCCTGAGAAATGTCACTGACGCTCGGGTCAAACCGTCAAACCCATAAAGTCTTGTGGATATAAAGTGTCTTGCCAAAGTAATCGTTTAATGTGCGAAAAAACTAGCGAATTTCCGTTTGTTAAATATTAAGTACTTTTTATTATAACAAGTCTCATTAACTGATAGCATGGGGTATTGAATTGTAGACAGTGTGACAGATGTCAGCGGTTTAAAACAACAAGGTGCGGAGAACGAAAAGTTGGTCTATATTAGCTGGTTTTATTCAGGTTTCGCTGGTGTAAATCTAGTATAAAGTTGTTTCAAAAATAGACCACCACTGAAGATGCCCTAACAAGCCAGTCGTTGTAGGTTCGAGTCTCGGCTCGGGAGACTCTGTTAGTGTCAGTAGGATCGTAGCGCCAGTCCCGCAATTGTCTTGTACACTTAACAGTTGGCTGCGAAGTCTGTGTATAATAAACAGAAGGTCGAGTTCCGATACCGAATGTAGCACCAAGGCTTTGCTTTTTTAGAGTTAAAATTTGATAATTCAAGGTGTAAAGTGCAATCGATCATAATATTGGAGCGACCCATTGTGATTGGAATGAGAAATAGGGCGATAGAAAAATAATGTTTTGTCAACAATATATCAATACCAAGAATCAAAGAAAGAGATCTAACGATGTTTGTAATTGAATGCGAAAAGTTGTTTTTAGATCGTTTTTCTGAGTGAAATCAAGTATACAATTTCAGTGTATGAAGTCAAAACGATTTTTCCATATTTGGCTGATTATTCTTGTTGGTAAGTTATTGGTTATTGGTAAGCTGAGAGCAACAGTGCTTTTTAAGTGCGCCATCAATCCACCAGTTCGAAACTAAAACCGTACGTAACTGCAACTGTGATATTCGAAGAATATACTGAAACACTGCTGCTCAAAAAACTGCACAGACAAGAGGCAGTTTAAAAGTATTTTTTTTGTCAGTTCCAAATTTGTACTTCATACATTGAAACAATCGAAACTAGTGCCAAGCGGTAAAAAACAAGGTCCACATGAAGCTTCAAATACTCTCATAGGCTTGCATGAAAGCTTGTATTCATGACTGAGTGGACAGCTGTTTTTACCGATTGTTTTCTGTTTTTGCTTTTGTTTTTTTAATTTATTATTATAATTTTTTGTTAAATGATTGTAGTGTTGCATTTGTGGAGATCGTTCATGTATTGACTACGCAATCGATAAACTTTTTATTTATTTATTACCAGTTTGCAAAGATAACTAGAACAAGATACCTAACTTCCATATTTTTCATACATTTTGAATACGACCGATTTCCGACGGTTAGTGCTGCCATCTGATGACTTAAATTCTCATAAATAAATCACTATGAGCAAAACCGATTTAACGTGCATAGTTCGTATTTGATCGTTGAGCTGTTCAAGATTGTATATGAAAAAGGTGTAGCAGTTTGGTCAGCTCGACGCTTAAGGTAACATGCAGATTAATGATATTGTCATTTTTTGCATTTAATGCTATTGCCATATTTTTTGCACTCCAAAGTACGTATGATAAGTGTGAAATTGACTGTCAAAGTGGGGGTTTATTTTAAGGGTTATATTTATTTTCAGGTCCCATTCTGCCAACACTTAAAGTTTGATATGTCGCAAGCCAGGTTTCAGCACCATTATGCATATGGTCAGGTTCACCGGGGCACCCGATTTTTGCTTTATTAACCTCGGCAAGTGTGGAAAACTTGACTGTAGAGCGTGCTCATAGCGGTTATTATGAAGTTCTGATGGTACGCTCAATTTTAAATGATGCGCCGATTATTCTTGATTCTTCCGGAGAGTATGATGTTTGAAAACTAAACATTCGTACTCATTATTAACATTTTTCGGATGGCAGCACCGTACAGTCATCCACATGGATACTGAAAAAATTGTTTCACCTTTCAGCAGTTATGTCTTGGCCTTGTCGTCAGTTGATTTTGACGTTAAGTATACATCATATTAACAGTGTATAAATTAGTTCGACTTTTGCTCACGCGCAGCGACAATCATGTCCGATGAATTCTGCAAGAGTTAGGTATCTTGTTCTAGTCATCTTTGCAGTTTGCCAACCAATTTTAAACATTATTTTGTTACAAAAATTTGGAAACCTCAGCTCTCAAAAAACAAAATAGTATCATTATTTCTTCGTTCCTTTTTCAACCATTCAAGTTCTTTTTAACAATTCTGATTTACTTTCGTAATGTGTCTTTGTGGCCAAATTTCAGCATGTGTGAACAGAATGTGGATCATTTTCGCTATTTTAAGCTGAATTGTACATCTCTAGATTTCCGTTTTGGTCGTAGAGCAGTAAAAGTTTTAACCTGAAAAGTTTTAACAAATTGAGTGACACATTGATAATCAATCGTATTCGATCGAAAGCAGTCAGCTGGTCACAGTATTATTATTGCAAAAGTTGTAAACAAAACTCTTACACCCGACTGTGAGCTACAATCAGATCAATCGTAAATTCCAGTAGCTCTTCGTACCGTTTAAGGAAAATTCGGAAACCCCAGAGCTCACTTCCCTGTTATCATCCTCGTCGTTCCTCACACTTTTCCTTACCTTATATTTTGTTTGATTCGGAACGCGAGATATTTGGAATTTTTCGGGCTGTCATCCATGTAGCCACCGAGCGCGTAATTTGCTAGTGTTCTGCTTTAGGCTCCCGTTTCGGCTGCGGCGGCCACCAATCCGTCCCCTGTCATTGTGTGCACGGTGCAAAAATTGGGCTCCAACACGCAGCAGACGATTCCTGAGTACACTGTGCGGCGGGTTTGAAAAATGACAGCCGCTTGCTACCGGTTTGCTGCGGGCATAGGTGGGCACCGCCGCCTATCTGCCCTCGCAAGATCATTAGAGGGTTATCGCAGAAATTAATATCTACAAGCCAAATTATCTCTTAATACGCCCGATCTTCTTAGCGTTGGCTCTGATGCACCGAAATGCAACATTCGTATGCATGAGAATACCGTAGGTGGCATGATCGTGTGCGTGACTAGCGGCGATTATGAATTGAACATGATTTGATACGTTATTAATTGGATGTAATAATAATTGTTTATCAACCCATGAAATAAATTGGGACAATTAAAATTGAACAAGTAGTATTTAGGAGTCAGCTTCCGCATGTGACGGAACGGGTGTCTCAAAATTAGCACACCAATCAAAGTTGTCAGCTACTGATTTAACAAAATTTATAATAGATCGCTAGCTATTGATTGCCTTCTATATCAAACGGAATCGAACGATACGAATAATACACATTGCGAACTAATTTTTGGCGTCGACAAAGAACACAAACCGGTTCCAAACGATCTTCTCAACGCTGCAAACTTGTTTCGCTCATTAATTGTGGTTTTCGCTGTTTTGACAGCTCACCAACTAGCCAAACCAGGCAGAGGCAACTAGATTCGCCGGTCCCTAGCCTGCTAGCGATAATTGACAGCGCTCACGGTTGACAAATTCTCCTTTTGAATCTTTGGTCAGGGATTTGTGGTGAACAGCATTCGCGCTTTGATGATGAGCCCCAAGGTAGGTGCCCACCGGGAGGAACAAATGGTCAATTGAAAATCAATTTACCACTCACGTTTCGCATCTTTATCGCGCGCTCGGTCGACACCGTTGTGCTGATCTCCGAGTCCAATCGAGTCACGTACCGTGCAGGCTGACCCAATATGGTACCCCAGAGGATTCGCCCGGAGCCGTAGAACGGATTGCGAAAGGTGCAAATCTGATCGACAGAACAAACTGTCCATTGGTCGAGTAAATGGACTACGACGACTACTAATTAATGGGACGGTTCGACAAGGAAGCGGGCAGATAGAGAAAGAGAGCTCGTGATCGTGTCAACCGGTTCGGTGCAGATGGCAATTGTTCGCGATTTGGTTGACCGACGCATCGCCGACTATCGGGAGCTTTGGGCTGCAGTGCAAATCGCTTCTTAAGGAACCGCGTATGATCGGAGGAGATATCGAGAAAGAATCATCCATTTTGGAATTGCCGCACGCAGTGCATGTGACAGGGGAACGTAAACGCCATATTGGCTAGTCATTATCGGTATTTTTCTACACTCATTACCATTCAGCGTGAGATTGTCCGTAGGCATTTGGACTGTGAAGCTGTTGATGCACCATGGGCAGGAAAATTAAATTCGCTTGTCACTTATGGCGATACTGATCGCAAAGACATATTTTTTGATATTCATTAGACCCTGCGTGCAACCAAAACTTTGTCGTGACAAGCTGCGACTGCGAAAAAAATAATGCCGCGTAATAAATGCCAGAACTTCCTGTTTCGATGCAAATGATTTTGCCAAGAATTAATTTCTTTATTCTATTTTAAAAGTGTTTTGGGAACGCGACGGCTTTTCTTCCACCGTGTCTATAAGCGAAGCTAAATATTAAGTGTTTCCGATTGACCCTCTATAGCCGTCACTGCTGTCAGTGGTGTATTTATTTGATGTGCTCCTTGACATCGAAAATGGGTTCCTTATTTAATTGTGAATATTAATAAAATAACCGTCGGTAACCGCTAGTCAACTGAATTTATTATCGATTCTGGTGGCGCTGAGGGTAAAGACTGTGGGTAACCTTCAGCAAATGCGACTTTGCAAAGGTTGTTCATCTTCATGCCTTTCAAGCCTGACATCAAATTCAAACGGAACTTAAATTATGTGGGTTATAGGTTAGGAACGTTAGGAATGATAACGCCGGCTTAAATGGTTCTACATAACTTTCATAATTTTAATCCACATTTGATTTAGTTTTGAGTGAGAGTGTACTTTTTATAACTTTATCCATATCACATGAATTAGTTTCAAGCCTCAAGGCCCGAATACACATACGGCGTGATAACGCCTTCCTGACGAAAATTATCAGTACCTTCTTGAAACCTTCTAATGTGCCTTCTGGCATCTACCACCTTTCACTCATCTACACGGAAAGCGCAATCGCACCGTCTTGAGCTTTGCCGTGTGCTCACCTTCTTGTCGTCATGCCACCCAATCTATGTTTATTTATGTTTGTTGAAGAAAAAAAATTAAGCAACACACTTCTCGAATCAGCAGCAGGCGGAAAATGATACAACACGGCGTTGCCAGCGCCTTCGTCATAAGAAAGCAAGACACAAGACCGTGTGGAAGGCACGATGCGTCTACACGCAAGGCAGTCAAGTGCGCAGTAGAAGGCGGCGGACGACAACCTTCTTTGCCAGAAGACGAAGACAGTTCACTTCCATCCATGCAAAAAGCGGGAAGGGAGAACTCTGAAAGGATTGTAAAAAAGTAACGTTTATGGATGCTTTTTTCACTTTCACTCAAGAGTGTCAACAAATATCAACCCTACTGCTTAATTATTCATCTCACGACGCCCCCATATTCATCACACTGTTAATCATGAATGAAACACATTATCATGAATGAACGTAGCCGCAGCCCGTCGTAGTAGGTTACCTAGATATCCGCTGCAGTTGTTTACGTTCAAAACTGGTAACCTAGGCAACCACTACAGTGCTGTAAATTTATGTCAATTATGTCGGAATAATTCAATATTTTCAGTATGATTTTTTCGTATTAACCCTTTCCCGCTCATGGTGACTCCAAAGCACCAAGAATTATAATCATCATATCTTGACATAAAATAGTTTGTTGTGCTTACGATTGTTCCATAAACTTTTATATGCTACCTCAGAGCATCACTGGGCATTTTCTTCAAAATACTACAGTTGACAGTAATTTTAGTTAGTCTACAAAGTGTTTAGCTTGAATTTTCTCGTGAAGCTATAAATTTTAATGATAAACCTTATGAGCGGGAGAGGGTTAACAGGAACTGATTTGGCAACTCTTGATTTTCTTCAACGCAGTGAAAACAGATGAAAATACATACAGTTGAAAATTAGGAATTGTAGAAATTCATCTCATATATTTCTGCTGATTAAAGCTTGTTTTAAGAAATTTGAGGTGAACATTTCAAAGATTGAAGTATTCTTAGTGTAGTGAGTGATTTTGTTCAGTGATTGAAATAAAAAGTGGTCCGCTAGTGATGAAAAAAACTTTGGTTGGCTGCTGAACGAGTCCCGTTGTAGCCGTATAGAACAATGCGCGGATTTTGTTTTCTGAGGTAGGTGATTGAATTAAATGAGTTTTCGAGTGCAGATGCCCGACTATAATATCAAATTTTGTGCTTTGAGGTGAGTTTTTGGGGATTATACTTTATGTGGAATCTAAAGTGAACTAAGAAGAATCCATTCCATGGATTAGCAGATTGAAAGAAGAAGAAGAAAATATGCCTTTTTTTTCTGTTTTCAATTCTTTTTTCATGTTGAATGAGATGAATATACGGACTGAGATGAATAATGGAGCAGTTCCCCTAGATGCCAGAAATCATTCAGTTCCGAAGGTTGAAGAAAATCTGCAGCTTCTTATTGGTTTGCGAAATGTACGCAGATGTTGGCATTAACGCTTTCAAGACCCTGTTTTAAAACCTCTTTATCAAGATTTAACATAGATTTATTCTTTTGTGGAATCAAAATTTGGGTATCAAATGGCCTTCAAAGTCCTCAAAACTGTCAAAGTTTCTCGAGAAACCTCCAATAAATTATTCAATCCGCTTAGAAATAGGTCAGCTTACAAGCCAGAATGGCGCCTAATGGTGAATAACTAATGAAATAACGTCTCTTGACGTGCCACCACCATTCTGGTTTACTTTGTACTTCGAATTGCTTGCATCATTCTCAAAACAAATTTCAGTACCAAATCTGATCATCAAATGAAACTTTCACCAATTTCGTAACACCAGTCGACAGGGACCGCTATCGTGTCCCTTCCATCTGAAATAGGTAATTCACGCCATCTTCTGGGCTGTCACATCAAACAGGCCCAGGGATCAGCCGATATCACTTTCCACCAATTTAAAATCAATCTTCACAAACGACTTACCAATTCTGCCGACAGATCGATGGTGGATGCAACATGGCAGTGGACCGCAAAAACACTTTATAAAATCATTAGCACGGTGTCGGTGCCGATGCTTCCCGTTGATCCCGACTGCGTCCCAAAAAAGGGCTTCCGCGCCAATCGGTTTCGATCGGGGAGAGTTTAAGCTGGCGGATCAGCCTACCGTTCCTCAGTCCGTCAGTCACTCACAATGGCGACAACGGCAGTGGCGTGAAGTGGTAATGAAGTGAGAAATCTTGCCTCTCACGACAACGATCTTCACCTTTTAAGGGTTCCCTCGACTTGCAGCAAGAGTCCCCTGCGATGATTGAAATAAAACTGGCGACAAATTGTGAATAATTTCTTTGTTCGTCAAAGTCGATGCCGAAGCCGCCGACAATGCGAGAGATTGGTATGTAAAAGCAAAAAAAAAGTAGGATATTCGTGAGTGTTCAGATGGTCGTGAATTGTGTTTCGCTGTCGGGGAGGCAATTAAAAACGGGTTGCCCTTCTTACCGATTGAGTGGCGTGGTATAAACTATTTTGCTCTGGTATTCCAATTTACAATGTCTGCCGTAATGGCGAATGCTTATTCTTTGGCTATTAGGTGTGAATGACCCACGTTTTGACATTTGGTTGAGCGATGCGAATAATTTTTCTCCTGTTTTGAGGTGATACTATGAATTACTCGTTGTTTAGGCTGCATACTACTTCTTGAACACATAAATTCCCGTCGACACAACGCGCCAATCAAGCGAACAACAATTGGTGATAAAAATCTCACATATACGAGCACTCCACCCGCGCGCTCTTCGGGGCCATCTTTCACAGCTAGCACTGCACCTGGAGGTCGTGATTAAACATAAATCCAACAAACCTGTCTTATCTTGATTGGATTGCGGAGCATCGAGCGCCGCGGTGGCGGATCCTTCGAAGAGAGCGAGTAAAGTGCGATCGATTGTGTTTATGTACAGCTAACGTTAAAAAAACACCACTTCAATTGCGACCAAACAACCCAAAGGCAAGAGGCTGGAATCTGGCACAACATATCGAGAGATTAGTTATTCCTAATAGTTTTTATTTGCCACCTCGCGGGGCCACTACCTGTCACCTGTTGAGATTTTCCTGTGTTACACGGTTAAAAAAATCTATTGATTGTGCTCGAATAAAAGTAGCTATACCGGCCGACTAGACCAAATGATTACAGTAACTGTTGAAATGATGAGAAATTCACATTTGTTGAATATTTTTACGAACAAAATAAGTAATGTACGGTTTCCCTGACTAATTCAACAGTGTCGTATAACGCCCGATTGATCGAACGCTGAGGAAAGCTAATCAATTTCTGCCCCGCGGGTCGCTAATCTCAGTGGTAGAATCAACATTGCCCAGCATCGGTAGCGGAAATGGTGACTGTGAATAGTGACAATTGTGGTTGCTGGAGCCGGAGGTTGGTTGCCTTCGCCCATCTGGTTCACGCTGGCCGGCCGGCAGTTGCGTACGAAGAAACAGTGATTTCTGTTAATTTTTTCATATGTTTGATATCGATTGCCGACTGCTGATATTGGTGCACCGCGGTCTGTCAATCAATCGTCGATTTTTTCTTTCCCAGCTCAGCACAATTACCCGCACTAACCCTGTTGAAAGGCAATTACAGTGGTCGCTCGGTCGGCGGCGATTGATTTGACATATAAGGAATAGCACTTTGGATGAAGAAATAATTCTGACCGGATCCCTCCCCGGAGCTATGTTGTCATCCTGGGAATTGTCGTTACCGCCCACAGGTTTCGAATGCATATAGTAAAACCTTTTAATTTACGGCCTTTGATAATCATTTATTTTGTATATCCCTATAAACCACCATCGCCGTTTTCGTTAATTAATTCGTTGGCTTCCGACATTGTCATCGTTAAAGTAAGTTAAGCCAAGTGTGGGCCGATCATCGAAGGTATAACCATCAGACACAGGTAATTTTCTACCGTGTCGCGTGAAGATCGTAGATCGATATCGATGCGGCGTGATCCGGTGGAAGCTGTGTGCGGCGGTTATTTTATTTTTATCTTTTACAGTGGCAGTACCATCGCACCAATAATAATAAAGCCTTCGGGCTGGAGTTTATAAAGTTACACTGTGAACAGAGTCTATATTAAGCCCATGTGTTGAAAGCTTGGAACAAGAAGTGCACTGATTTGTACTGCTTAGTTTATTATATTACATATTAATGTTACAATGTATCATTGGCATTAGTGATTTATACTATCAATATATGACGACGCATATAGAATCTTTCCAAAAAGTATTATATTTTGCAAGAAGTTATGACAGAATACCTTGGAAGTACATTGTACAGTCGGGGTTTTTACGCGGTTTTTTATACGCGGATTTTTTACGAGTTTTTTTTACGCGGATTTTCGAATAAACGCGGTTTTTTACCCGGATTTTTGAATTAACGCGTTTTTTTTTTTACGCGATACCAATTAAAAAAAAACGCGAATTCCCGAAGTAGCGTGGGTTTGGAACCAGAAACGTTTAAGTGTTTATCTAGTAAAAGACTTAGTCCAAAAAAAAAAACTCTCCGCCCACCGAAAGATCCGGAATGACCGTCAAAGAGGATAATTTTAAATACTGGCTCTAGAGCGTCTCGGGTTTTTTCTAAAGTCCTTCTTGCTGGACTACCTTACGCGGATTTTCCAAAAAACGGATTTTTGAATTACGCGTTTTTTTCACGCGAATTTTTGAATTAGCGCGGTTTTTTTACGCGGATTTTCGAATTAACGCGGTTTTTTTACGCGGTTGTTTTACAAGGTACGTATCCCTCGCGTAAAAAAACCTGACTGTATTCTTTTTAACCGTTATTGATCAGGCTGTCCGAAAAATGACTGGTTGAGTTACTATAAAAATGAAAACAAGAAGTTAAAGCATAAGAATATGATAATAATGAGAAAAAAATAATTATGTTCAGCTTTGTTGGTCGGCATCTTCTTTCTCTAAGGATATCCCGGGGTTAGGTCCTTGTTTTTTAAAATTTGATAAAAGTTTTGACCTTCTCACATGGTTACTGCTTTTTCTAATTGCTGCCCAAAATGTTTGTAAATAAACAAAAACACGTCCCATGTTGCCCTTTTTATTGTCATCCTGTTCCAAGACAGGGCACACTGATCGGCAAATAAAAAAAAAACACGGGCCTAACTTTCCTGCACACTTAAAATTCATTGCCGGGTCTCGGTAATTTTTTTACCGGCACCACTGAGATCTCGGTTCAGTCTAACTGAAATTTCGGTACAAAATATTACCGAGCTATTACTACCGAGATTTCGGATATTTTCTGCCGGAATTTCAGTTAGGTGAACCAAGAACAACGAAGAAACGTGACAGCTGTTATTTATTTATACATTACTAACAAACATAGTTTTTATTTATTTATTTATTTAGCACTCCAGTGGTGCGTTCTCGGCAATAAATTCCCGGGTCCCGGCGATTAATTTAAGTGTGTGGTTACCAATTGCTGCAATTTTGAGCAAAATTGAAGCACTTACATTATTTTTCTATAGAATCGTTGCATGTAGAACTGTAAATAGAAAACCATATCTGAGAAATTCTCGCTGAAACTAGGCCACTAGGTGCACAAAGTCTTTCAAATTTGATATAAATGCACATAGTTATTAGAAATAGAGAAAAAATGATAATGCCATTTTTGAGATGATGATGATGCTGATGATGCTCCCGCCTCTTACCCCTACAAAGATTTGAGGTAGAGGATTTATCTATTAGATAATTAGTTATTACTTCAATTAAACCAGAAAGCAAAAAAAACGGATGTTTGATCGAATTTGTTGACCCCTTGGTCACCAAGGGGCGAAACAGTTTTCAGAAAAGTTGAAATTTTAGCAATTCTTGATGTATTATTTGAGCTATATCTCTAAAACTCGTTATGTAAAGAACTACAAGTAGCATTTTTCTGTAAAGAGGAATGATAGGGCTTTCATTTGAAGTAATCAGAATTCAGGTCGCCATCTTAACTTTGGCCGCCATCTTGGATTATATCAGAAAAATGCAATTTTGACCGTGTTCGCAACTACCGATTTTCGATCTGAGACCAGGATTGAGAAGCTGAGAAAAAATGCTATAAGATGCAAAAAAAAAAGATCAGGTGAGCATCAGTGTTAATCCATCAATTTAATCTATTTTCCAAGCGCAGTATTAAAATATTCATCGTACACCGCGCGATCAACGTAGTAACCGGTCTACTGAGACCAAGTGAATGTACATGTTATAACCCTACTAGCTCGAATATCATAATCGATTGATGCTACAACTAGTACGCCACTACTGTTTTTTTTTGGGTTTAGTGAGAATGACGAATACAACACTAGCATGTTTCATACTAACAAAGCGATAGGTTTTTTATTACTGAACAGTTCCACAAAAAATGTCTCAGTTTTAATATTTTATTCAAATTGTCATTTTTTAATTTGGATGTAACTTTGCATATACATTTCTATAGGCAAAAGATGTCATTTTATGCTATTGGTTTGATTTTTTGGAGCACGGCTCATTTTTGAGAAGCTATTGAAACTGCTATTTTGGGAAGGTATTGATGATTACATATATTTTTAGGGCCAAAACGGTTTGTTTGACCGGTATGATGTCTTCGATAAAGTTGTAGATAATAATTTTGTCTTTCCGAAAAAAATATACACGCTATAACTTTTTTGTTGTTGCATTATTTAATCTTCTGTAATCTTTTGTAGTTTTTATAAAAAAATAGATTTAAAAAATAAAGAGTTTTTGTTAGATAGGTATCGGCTTCTTTATTATCGTCAGGTTTTACCTATTATCATCCGGGGGGGGTAAATGTATTTTTCTGGTATAATCCAAGATGGCGGCCAAATTCAAGATGGCGACCTGAATTCTGATTACTTCAAATGAAGGCCTTACCACTCCTCTTTACAGAGAAGTGCTCTTTGTAGTACTTTACATAACGAGTTTTAGAGATATAGCTCAAAAAATACATCAAGAATTGCTAAAATTTCAACTTTTCTGAAAACTGTTTCGCCCTTTGGTGACAAAGGGGTCAACAAATTCGATCAAACAAAAATGGCATTATCATTTTTCCTCTATTTCTAATGTGCATTTATATCAAATTTGAAAGACTATGTGCACCTAGTGGCCTAGTTTCAGCGAGAATTGCCCATCTCTGAAACGCCTCACACATTAGAGATACACAACAGCCTATTATAAATGAGAGCGCAGCCACGTGAAGGGGGAGGGGGAGCTGGATCAAAACGATTTCATGCATCATTTTTTTTTAAAGAGTGGAACGACCAAAAAGTGATTAACACTAATTCCATGAAAGATTATTTGAAAAAATAAAAATTGGAAACCTTTATGTTTGTTGACACAGGCAACGAAGCCAACTTTTTTTCAAGAACAACTGGAAGAATTCAAAATTAAAAACTGCTGAAAACTGAATACGTAAGTTTGAAGCTTCTGCCGAAAGAAGATGCGATTGGAGTTCGATTTAAATCAGAAAAGCGAAGGGCATGAATGTACGAAACACTGAAAAGACCATACATAGGGGAATGAATTCAACAAATGTGGTGACGAATAGAAAGCTGGATAAAACTGGAACAATTTTCAAAAAAAAAACTGAAGGTATTTAACTTTTAGCTGTTTGCTGACATACCAAAGAAAAAACTGGAGATATCCAGGAAAAACTAGAAGTTTGGTAACGCTGGGCAAAGGTGTGTAGAATGATAAGCCTACTCTGTTTTTGGCGCGCGCTCTTCAGTTGTCAAAATGTCCTCCACGCAAAAGAAACGGCGTTTAAAAATTCTGCACGCGCACCAAGAATTTCCGCTTTTGTCGCATACTCAGTTAGTGAAAAAGCTTAATTTACCTCAAACGACGATGTCTTAAGTGGTTAGACGAGACGGGGTAAGGTGGCAGAGATATTTAAAAATATTGAAATGCCGAAATTCGCAACGAATGATCTGGTTTGGCGATGTGCTCGTGTGGAGAAAAGAGCAGCACTATTGTAACAACTGGCACCATCAACCAGGAAGTTAACGTCAAATAGTGCCTCCAAAAACGGGTTCCGTGCTGTTTTGACCGAATTTGGCCTCATGCGACTACGGCAGAAAGGCCGTGGAGTGCTCTGCGATCAACAACGTCTAATTCGTAGGAACCCCCCCAACACTCCTTTGTCCGATCGAACAATACTGGGCATTCGTAAAGCGGAACTTCGTCGGAAGCAAGCAGCAATTAAAGGCGAACTGGCGTGTAGCAGCTGAAAAGGTCGACATATCGACTGTACAATATCTGATTCAGCATGTGAGAAGGGAGGCCCGAGCATTCGTTTTCCGCCGCAGAAGAACTAACCTTTTCTTTAATAACGTGCCTCATAGAAAGGTAAAGGTAAAATGGTCCAACCTAGCTTTCGTAAAGCATACAATAAAAATTGCTTCAGTCCTTACTCAATACTATTTACATGTGTATCCTGATATACCATCTGTGGTGGAGTGCAGATTGAAGATGGAAATTTTACCCGTATTAGAAAGAGGTTATATGAGAAAAACTCGAGTTACAGTTCTTTTGAGAAACTTTCGATATTTTAATTTGAATTATTTTTTTTAAGTTCACATAAAAACAAAAAAAGTATGTTTATTTGTTGGTGCTACGAGATTTGCGTGATGGTTTCTCAGTATTTTAGTTTTTCTTTTATGTACGTTGCCTCGATAAAATTTTGTAGACGAACTTCTCTGATGAACTGGAAACTGTTTCCATAATTATAGAGTCGATACCAGAAGGAATTGTAGCATGCATAGATCGGATGCCTGGGATCGATGCTGCTTCATTGAACCGACTTTGTAAGAACATCTTTTCCTTCATGCACTCGGCAGCTGTTACTGTTTTTATGTGAACTTTAAAAATAAAAATTCAAACTAAAAATTTAAAAGTTTTTTAAGCATTCTGTAACTCGGGTTTGTCTCTTAATACCTCTACGTAATAGGTGTTTTTGAGTGAAATTTTCTCAGCAATACAATGCAATTGTCGAGTTTGAAATCAAGAAAATACTTAATGATTGGAAAATGCAATTTCATTTTCCCACTGTAAAATTAACATATCTGGCGACACTGTCAATAAAAATTGTTACTTTTTGGGATTTCTTGAATAATTTTCTTCAAATTTCATTATACAGAATATCCATAACCAAGCTAGTTTCAGTTTTGCTTAAAATACCTAAAGGTGAAAAGCAGTTTTTATATAAAATTTTCTCAGGAACACGATGGAACTATTTAATTTGAATCAAAATATAGGCTCATCTGCCGAAAAAGGAAATTTCATTTTTCAAATGCAAAAACAATATATCTGGCAACACTGGCGCTCAAAACTGATATTTTTTTGGAATCTTCAACTTATTTTCTTCAGAATCCATGTTTCAACTTATTTCTAGACACAATACTTTTGAAGCTATAACTGAAAGAAAACGACTTTTCGACGAAAAATTGTACTTTTTTCGAAAAAAGAGAGGGTCTCACGGGCAGGCTTCTTCCGTTCTCTTGATTTTCGCCCAAATTTCCTTTTCTACCTGCCAAACCCCTTGGAGAACTAGACTTTCTCTCGCACAGAGTGAGTAATTATCCACATTTAGGCGTAGAGTATTTCAGTCGCAGAGTTCCTTTCACTCTTTATCATCACGCGTTAGGGATAAACATTTGCTCTCTCAGTTTAAGAGGGAGTAGTTGTCGTCAGCTTCTCCTTAACTAAATGAGAAGTTGGTCAAATATCAAAACATTTAGGTTCACATTGAAGCCACATCCCAACCGTTTTCGAATTTAATATTATAGGAAGATTCACTACTCACCATGGGTGCGTATTCTGCAGAAAGTTCGATTTTATACTGTTTTTGCCGCACCCCAGAGCGATGAGAACGGTAACGCAATGCTCAGTTGGTCGCCGCGAGCAATTTATTTCATTTTTCTTGCGTGCGCGGATGCTCTGCTCTGTCAAATTAGGAGAGTTTTTTCGTCAGAGAAACTATTACTCTGCGCTCTTTCTACAGCAGATGGTGTGATGCACATTGAATGTAAGCTCGCAGTTGTTAAGAGGGAAGAAAACTCTTTCTCTTTAAGATGAAGATGAGCAAAACAAAGCCTGCTCACGGGGCGAGGGGTGGACCGATCAGCACCAAAATTTGGATTTTTGCATAACGTGAAGAAACTTTTAAAATAAATAAAAAAAAGAAATAAAAAAAATCAAAAATAAATTAAAATACGTATATTAAAAAAATTGAAAATTAAAAAAAAATAAGTTGACGTCTAGGGTTAAAAGTAAACAAATCAATTTACACTGATCAATTTTTGTCCTTACGTTTGACTGTATTCACATGAAAAATCACCACGCGACTTAATTATTTTTTGTAAGAAATGTGTTTTCCTCTTTGAGTGGGTTAGTCAAAAAAATCGGTAGTTAACCCTTAACTAACCCGTTCATTTGATACCAATTTTGCTCAAATCGGCTGGGCAGTTTTTAAGATAATGAAGTTTCGTGGTTTTCACATTTTGAAACATTACAGACAATTTTACAATAAAATTCAATTGGGTGTTGTGGGGCAGCTGGACCTTTCATTTGACACTAATTCTGTAGAAATCGGTTCAGTCATGTGAAAAGTGAGTGAGTTTTAGTAGTCTTCGGTATATGTTTCTTTTCTTAGCTGGATTTCATACTTTTAAACGTAACAGGCAAATATATACCTATGACATTGATGTTGTGAAAATCGGTCCAGCCATCTCTGAGAAACATGAGTGAGAATAAATAATCTTTTAGAACACGTTTTTGAAAATTTGAAATTTAAGGGTTTTTAGGTAACTCGTTCATTTGAAACAAATTTTGTTCAAATTGGTTGTGCTGTTTCTGAGATAATGAATCTTCGTGGTTTTCAAATTTTGATACATTACAGACAAAGTTACAATCCGACTGCAATAAAATTTGATAGGGTCTTATTGGGCAACTAGACTTTTCATTTGCAATTAATTTCATGAAAATCAGTCCAGGTCTCTGAGAAAATCGAGATTGGGAGATTGGGAGAGCGTTACACACACATACAGAAAATGCTCAGCTCGTCGAACTGAGTTGAGTAATATACAACATTTATACCTTCAACTTTTGCAGTGATTGCTGTACCTTTCTAGGGGAAAGGCAAAAGGTTGAAAACCACTGGTCTTTGCGAGTGGAATTTTGTGACTATTTTTTGTTCACCAATTCTTTTTTTCAACATGCCCTGTTCTGCTTTTTGACATACCGTTACACCATGTCTTTATATATTATGTTAAATAGTTTAAGAAGAAAATATTTTGTCCAATTCAGCTGTAAGTATTGCCATTAATTTTCAAAAAGCTCGATCGGCCTCAGCGTCGCACCCAAATAGCATTAATCACATCCAAAGCAGGGCTGTCAATTCATTCAAACTGATACAGCTGAGTTATCGTCCGTATTTATGAAAACAACTCTATTTTCTTCGTCACCCTGCCGTCGTAGCCTATGAAACATGCATAGAAAACTGAATTAAATTGCCTCTTCGCTGGTAATAATTAGCGGCTCGCGATGGCGCGTCCGTGTTTCCGCCCCGTTCTGGTTAATTGATGACGCACATAAAGATTTGGTCGAGATAAAAGCGAATTTCCGCTGCATGGTAGATCAAATTAAGCACACTTAGGAGATCATCATCGTTATGATTTCAACAACTCGAACAACTGCAATCAATGCACAGTCGAGCTTCCGAAGAATGGTCCCCTAAATAGTGGCAAGGCCATGCCAAGCCAACGCAGCGAAGGATCAAACAACGTTTTTCGAGGGTTCCAATTAATTTGGCATGATCGAACACTCAGCAGGGCCGTTTTCCTGCCGAACGGAGTCGACTAAAAGTGGTAGCAACATCCAATTAAAATAAAATAAAACAATTGCTACCTTATTTGACAGGCGGTAGCCAGAGGAGAGGCTCAAAGAGAGACACCAGTTCATTGAAGCCAGATGAAGATAGCATCGCTCGCTCGCGGAGTAGTTCGGTTTCCTTGCCGGGAAACGATCTTTCGCCACTCGATGCAACCCTTTGGCGACCGGAACTTCGCTTTTATTTATTAGATTTGCTCCGCATATTGTCATCATTTTTAGTTCAGGTGTTGAAGGGTTAAACCGCAAACGGTTTTAAAAAATTCCTAAAATGAGGACCCCTTCACCTCCTGTATTTTTTTTTGTTAGAGGTCAGTATTTCGAAAGAAACTGGCCGTGAATAAGGGTAGAGGGGAAAAATGCGATTTTGAAATCGCAGAAGTGCAAACTAAAATATGTTGAAAGTTGTGAAGCATCGATTAAAGAAAGGTGAGGCCAGTCGATCGGGCACGAAACAAACGAAAACAAAAAATATATATCGATCCGCCATATAAATATATTGGCATGGCTGACGGAGACATTCACTTCGTAGAGGGACGATCAACGGAAGAACTGCCGGCTCCGGTGGTGGCGAGAGACAAGTGGCGAAGAAAAAGGTTATTCGAATTTATCGCTGCTAATTGGGATAATAAATTGGCTTCCTCTCTTGTTTTTCGCGAGAATCGGCTTGATCTCGGAAGCAGGGACGATGGAAGGGGGACGGAACGGGTTGGCGAAGAAATAACAAGAGACTAAATAGCCAATTTTACAGCCGTTCGAGATGGTTAAGATAGCTGGGCTGCTGCAGCAGGTCAGGGAGTTAACAGTCGTCGACGCAAGGGGAAAGATTTACTGAATTTTGCGAATGAGCGTCGCGCAGCCCCGTGGTCTGAGAATTAGTGAGATTAAAATCTTGTGAAAATATTCTTTTTTTTTATGCGTAGCAAGTAGGCTTTGGAATAATTTTAATTAGTCGTTTTTAACGTTTGCGCCGAAATCAAGTGCTTATCATTATATCAATCATCAGTTATCTGAATTAATGAAAATTATGTTAGTTAAAAAAATAATGATATTTGTTACATTGGCAAATTTATACTTTATGAGCAATGTAAAAATATTTGGGCTTACATGAGCAGTACAAAAAATAAAAATATCGGAAATTTCAAAGTTTTCAGAGATATCTAAAATGTCCGAAAGGTAAAATATATCAAAATGAGTAAAAAATAAAGAATGTCAAAGTTGTCAACAATGTTAAAAAAGTAGAAATTTTACTTACGTTTATTACGTGAAAAATGTAAAAAGGTTAATAACGTCAAAAATATCAATAATGTAAAAATGTTGAAAAATGTGATAAATTCAAAAATGACCAAAATATCGAAAATGGCCAAAACGTCAAATGTGTTAAGAAATGTTTATACATTAATTTTTCATTTCAGAAAAAACAGTACTAATAGACAACTAATTCAAGCATCAATACAATTTTCCTCTTTAAAATTTACTTTTGAGATAAGAAAAATATTGCATCAAATTTCTGAATAGTATACGAAAATCTCTGTCCGATGTTTTTTTATTTTTCTCTTCTAACTTAATTCCCTGCATCAAATTGTACAAAAATGATTAATCGACCACCAGCTGCACTGGAGGGCGTCCGGCCGCGTCATAACTTCAGATTCAAAAGATCCGCCACGCTTTAAACCGTTTCGTGAGGTCGATTCACTCACAAATGGACAGTTTTTACAGCTCTATCGTTCGAAAAAAATGTCAGCAAATGAATAAAACCCGACGTACGACGATCGCCGCCAAAGACCGAAAAGTTTCCCACCACGCGAATCGATTTCCCAGAAATTAAACTAGCAGAACAACAATAAAGTGTGATCCTCTAATTGTTGGCACGGTGATCGTAAATTTTCGACCCATTGAGTGACTATCCCGAATCGCCACCTGAAAAGGGATCATCAACGATTCGATCGAAATAAAATTAATTGTTGACTATTGGCTTAAGACGTTGCTCAGCTGAAGGTATGGTTTTTTTGTCAATGAAGCTGTTGAATGAAAATTTCATCCATTCATAGACTGTAAGGAACATGCACATTATACCTGAGGATGTTCAATATGAGAACATTATGTGGCTGGCCGGACGACAATTTCAAGCATCGATTGAATGGACTTTCTTTGTTATTGTTAAAAAATATTTTTTTGCTTTTCTAACCTTTGGAGTTACTGGTTGTTTAGCGTATACTAGAGTGACCGGGTTGCGATTTAATGGTAACAAGTTGATTAAGAGGGCCCAGTAATAACGTGAGAAACTGGCAGTCATAAATTTTCTTCTTTCAATGCGGACTGCAGAATCGTTCGGGTAAAATTTGGGCCTTTCGCAGTTGTTCAACCATTTTGTAATCGATTACAAAGTTACATTTATATCTCAATAATGACACCCTCTAGAATCGTCTTTTGTGCTGTTATCGTAACTACACAGCAGGAAAAAAACGATTAACTGCCTTCACAGTACTGTTATCTTCTTCCTTCACAGTCAATAAATTCCGCACCAGAAGCTGTTGGATGGATTTCAACGATGATTGCATGGCAAGCAGTTAGGGGAGATTATTGAATTAAATGTCCATTTTCTAGTCTATTATTGTCACCCTTGCGATTTTTAAAAAACTTTTGTTTCACTTCTTTTGCGTGAGGGAAAGGGAAGTATTCTAAGCAATCTGAATGATTTTGTTTATTGGAGGGGAAACTATTGCCCAGTGTGAACCGTGTGCTAGAGAGAATGCGAGAGTAAAGTGAGAATAACAGTGGGAAAAATCCAATCCCCATGGAACAAATTTTATAAAGACATCAAAAGTTGGCAGATTTGTTAGGCTGAGCGTTAATTGAAGCTGCACACATATGTTGAAAAGGTAATTTACAATAATGATTTCTATACAATAATACTTTCTGAAGAAGCTTAACTGCTGATGTTTTTTCGTTGTCATTGAATATGATGTGATTAATTATAATGCAAACAAAAACACAGGTACACTTCGATTTTTAAGTTTGAAATGACGTCAAATATCGAACTGTATATGTATACGAGTATTATGCTTAAAACAGAATTGAATGTTTTGTCATTGCAGAAACTTTTTCGACAAATAACTTCAAGCAATTCGACGGAAAAACTGAAGTGTTTTGTTAAATAAATTTAGAAATAAATAAAGAACCAATCATGTTGCTACATTTATTTAGTTTTCATAGCTTAACTGCAATTTTGAAAACAGCATCGTGAATAAAATGCGGCTAACAAGAACCTCTCTTACCGAAAACATGTTTGAATGTCAAGCGACCTTTTAATAGGGAGGGAGGCCACATTGAGTCTAGGTTTAATTGGCTTTATTGAAGTTTTCCTTATTCAAATTACTATGAAATTTAGTGAAAAAGAAAAGACTTTTTTGACAGAACAACAATAAAATATTTATAACCTTATATACAAACATTTTAGCAATAAATATCCTTAACGCTTTCGACCGCCTGGAGGCTCGTAACAATCAGAAATAAACCATTGCTGCTTATTCTTCCTATTAGAAGGATTTTCGGTGTTACACTGCGAACAGGCTTCGTCACCCGACAGCAGATTTTGATTATGCAAACGCTTGTGAAGAAGATACGTCCCGAACTCCACCTCTTCGATGTCCCATATTTCCTTACCTCGGAAACTTCCTCCATTCCACGTTAATGCACGCCGCTGTTTGCCGTCGAGCGTGAAGTTACTGACGGAAGCTTCCAAGCACTCCATTTGATGAACGCTCCAAATATTGTGGAACCCATCAAAATTACTAATGTTCCAGTAAGCAATCACGATCGATGTGTGATCGTTTTGTCGAATGCTCTCCGAAAAAGCTCTTTCCTCGAAGTATTCTTGTTTGGGTACACTTTGTAGCTTCACACAATTGGTTTGGAAGCTGGCTTCGTTAAGAGAACCGATAATTGTAACAAGCGTCACACATAACCAATAAATATGATGCCACCACATCTCCGTTTCGCTGACTTCAGATGATTTGGCTGTGAAAACAGTTTCACGCAACCGTTTTTATAAGGAAGCATTTATTTTCAAAGATTAGGTGGGCGTCGGAAAAGATGTCACGCACGTATAAGCTGAAGTTTGCTTTTTTTTTTCTTCATCTATAATTTATTTGACACGGCACAAATACAATTTAATGTTTAACGGCGCCAATTATATCTAGTAGCTTACTTTCTAAAGTATCTTAATAACTAAAAGCAAATTTTTTATCCTCGCTGCCGACTACGAGCTGAAACTAAATCTAACTTAAAGCTAGAATGTTTTGCATTAAAAGCACTGATTTGTTGTTTGATGGTTTTCCATCGCCATAGGTAAGCAGCATATTGAATATGTTCCGCTGCTGGGCTAAGATATTACGGACTGGCATATTGGGTTGTCTCCCTCGGGACCTGAGAGTATCGTGCGGGTCTGATTGCTGTTTCCGGATCCGGGGTCTTAACGTGTTCTTGTCGTTTGGTTGGATGTAGGCGGAAGGGGATAGGACTAAACTGGGGCGTGGATGGATTTCAGGAAAACGTATATAAGGGACATGTAGGATAGGTCACGGCTCGCCAAGACATCACGAACAGGAACAGCCGGCTGCCTACCTTCGGCCTGCAGGGAAGCTATTAATCTAGACCTGGCGTCACGGTGTACAGGGCATGACCAAGCAACGTGCTCTATGTCGTGATAACCTTCACCACAGGCACAGATACCACTTTCCCCGAGCCCAACACGACGGAGATGCGCGTCAAATCTATAGTGATTGGACATAAGCCGGGACATCACGCAAATGAAATCCCGACCTACATCCAACCCCTTGAACCACGGGTTCGTCGACACCTTGGGGATTATGGAATGTAACCACCTTCCCAGTTCCCCCTTGGTCCAAGAATTTTGCCAACTGATGATCGTATTCTGACGTACAAATGCGAAAAATTCATTAAAGGCAATTGGTCTTACATAAATATCACCGTTTGTTGCGCCCACCTTAGCCAAAGAGTCCGCTTTCTCATTACCCGGTATCGAGCAGTGAGAAGGGACCCACGCTAAGGTAATCTGAGTAGATTTTTCGGATAAAGCACTCAGATGTTCCCGTATTTTCCCCAGGAAATACGGAGAGTGCTTAACATCTTGCATCGATCGGAGAGCCTCAATGGAACTGAGACTATCCGTAAAGATGAAATAATGGTCCGTGGGCATTTTTTCGATAATCCCTAGGGTGTACTGAATTGCAGCTAATTCTGCGACGTAAACAGAAGCAGGATTATCGAGCTTATGGGAGACGGTTAAATTGTTATTGAAGATACCGAAGCCAGTGGACCCATCAAGAAGTGATCCGTCAGTGTAGTACATATTGTCGCAGTTGATGTTTCGATATTTATTGGAAAAAAATTTAGGGATCTGCTGCACGCGTAAATGATCCGGGATTCCACGAGTTTCTTCTATCATGGATGTATCGAAAAACACAGTAGAATCAGAAGTATTTGATAAGTCGACACGATTTGGAATATTCGAAGAAGGGTTAATATTTTGGGACATGTGATTGAAATACAATGTCATAAAACGGGTTTGAGAATTAAGTTCGATTAACCTTTCAAAATTTTCAATCACGGGACGGTTCAAGACCTCACATTTGATTAGAATACGAGAAGACAGGCTCCAGAAGCGGGGTTTCAATGGTAGTACTCCAGCTAAGATCTCCAAACTCATCGTATGGGTCGATTGCATGCAACCCAAGGCGATACGCAAACAACGATATTGTATTCGCTCCAGTTTGATCAAATGTGTGTTTGCTGCGGAGCGGAAGCAGAAACACCCGTACTCAATGACAGACAATATCGTTGTTTGGTAAAGCCTTATAAGGTCTCCTGGGTGGGCTCCCCACCATTGTCCGGTTATTGTACGAAGAAAATTCACTCTTTGTTGACATTTTTTCATCAGATACCTAACGTGACAACCCCAGGTGCCTTTAGAGTCGAACCAGACACCAAGATATTTGTGTACCAAAACCTGAGAAATCGTTTTACCCATTAATTGTGTTTGAAGCTGAGCAGATTCATGCTTCCTAGAAAAAACTACTATCTCAGTCTTCTCCGGAGAGAATTCGATACCTAGCTGTAAAGCCCAAGCAGACAAATTGTCCAAGGTATCTTGCAATGGTCCTTGCAAATCGGCAGCTTTGGCTCCTGTAACAGAGATTACACTGTCGTCTGCAAGTTGTCTTATCGTGCATGAATTTGCCAGACATTCGTCGATGTCATTTACATAAAAGTTGTAAAGAAGGGGGCTTAAACATAAGCCCTGGGGAAGACCCATGTAGCTAATGCGAAAAGTTGCCAAATCGCCGTGCGTAAAATGCATGTGCTTTTCGGACAACAAATTGTGCAAAAAATTGTTCAAAATTGGAGAAAATCCTTGTCGGTGAAGTTTACCCGAAAGAATGTCAATAGAAACGGAATCAAAAGCTCCCTTAATGTCCAAGAACGCAGACGCCATTTGTTCTTTGCGAGCATACGCCAGCTGAATATCTGTTAAAAGCAACGCAAGACAATCATTCGTCCCTTTGGCAAGGCGGAAGCCAAATTGAGTATCTGATAGTAGACCATTTGATTCGACCCAATGGTCTAAACGACGGAGTATCATTTTTTCCATCAATTTCCGGATACAGGATAGCATTGCAATCGGCCTATAAGAGTTGTGAACAGAAGCTGGTTTCCCTGGTTTTTGGATGGCGATCACCTTCACTTGCCTCCAATCCTGCGGTACAATGTTTTGCTCCAGGAACTTATTGAACAAGTTCAACAAGCGCCTCTTGGCATTGCCGGGTAGATTCTTCAACAAGTTGAATTTGATTCTATCTAACCCAGGCGCGTTATTGTTACAGGACAAGAGGGCAACTGAAAATTCTGCCATCGTAAAAGGTGATTCTATCGCGTCGTGGCCCGGAGACGCATCGCGAACAATGTTTTGCTCAGGAACAGAGTCCGGACATACTTTCCTGGCAAAATCAAATATCCACCGACTTGAAGACTCCTCGCTTTTGTTGACCGTTACGCGATTCCGCATTCTTCGGGCTGTGTTCCAAAGAGTGCTCATCGATGTCTCCCTCGACGTCTCGTTCACGAACCGACGCCAATATCCGCGTTTCTTTGCTTTAGCCAAACTTTTAAGCTTGGTATTAAGCTCCGAATACCGTAAATAGTCGCCAGGTATACCTCCCTTCTGGTAGGCCTTAAACGCGTCGGATCTTTGCGTGTAGACATCGGAGCACTCTTGGTCCCACCACGGAGTGGGAGGCCGTTCTTTGATCGTTACGCCGGGATATTTCTTCATTTGGGCTTGCAACGCGGCGTCGAGAATCAAGCCCGCGAGGAGGTTGTATTCTTCAAGTGGTGGATGATGTTGAATCGACTCGACCGCTTTTGAAATCATTTCCTCGTATAACTTCCAATCGACATTCCGTGTGAGGTCATACGGAATGTCAATTGGTCGCATGCGAGTCGACCCGTTATTAATTGAAATAAGAATAGGCAAATGGTCGCTACCGTGAGGATCAAGGATTACCTTCCATGTGCAATCCAACCGTAGCGACGTCGAACATAAGGATAGATCCAAAGCGCTTGGGCGCGCTGGAGGTTTCGGGATACGTGTCATTTCACCGTTGTTTAAAATAGTCATGTCGAAGTCATCGCAAAGGTTATAGATTAAAGAGGAGCGGTTATCATTGTATGGGGAACCCCAAGCCACGCCATGAGAGTTGAAGTCTCCCAAAATCAAACGTGGCGAGGGAAGAAGTTCTATTAAATCAAAGAGCAGCCGTTGCCCAACCTGTGCTCTGGGAGGAATATATATTGAGGCAATACAAAGCTCTTTACCTTGTATTGTCATTTGACATGCGACAACTTCGATGCCTGGAATCGAGGGGAGGTTAATACGATAGAAAGAATAGCACTTTTTAATCACTAAAAGTACTCCTCCATATGGGGTGTCTCGATCAAGGCGAATAATATTAAAATCATGGAAGTTGAGATCAATTTTTGAAGTAAGCCAAGTTTCACAAAGGTAAAATGCATCGCATTTGTTTTTATTTATCAAAACTTTAAACGAATCAATTTTTGGTAAATACTTCTACAATTCCACTGTAAGACAGAGATAGAATCCTTCATATACGCAGTTGAATTAGGCATCGAAGGATACAATCGCTGCAAGGAGGGGCCATCGGGCTGTCAACTGCTTCAAAAATGATCTAACTGTTGGGAGGAATGCTGTAAGAAAAATTTTAATTGGATCGGGTATATTGAAATTTTCAAAAATCCAGTCCACAATGTCAGAAAATTTCACTAATCCAGAGTTTGTTTCATCAACTGGATGTGCAAAAGGAACAACTGGGGTTTTAGATGTTCCTGGCAGTGCTGGGAACTCCTTCTGGGACTTTAAATTTGCAAGCCCAGGAGGAGTTTGCTTCGGTTTTTCCGCAGCACTGTTTGGTTTGTTCGTACTTTTCATTACACTTTGGGAAATCTTAGGACCTTTACGGGGAAGTTTAGGAGAAGAAACATTTTTCCTCTTCCTAGACTCCCCAGGATTGGCATAAGATGTTCCCGCTGATGAATCGTCAGAATCGGTTTCATCGGAGGGCAACAGATCAAAGGGGTTCGATGTTATGGTAGAAGTGGTCACGGTCTTCTTCAGCATCTCAGCGTAAAAACGCTTTGAACGCTCCTTAAGTGACCGCTTGATTTTATCTCTGCGCTGCATGTACACCGGGCATGTGGAGAGCTCATGCTGGTTTTCCCCACAGTGAATACATTTTTCAGCATTAACACTGCAAGAATCATCCGCATGAGTCTCCCCACACTTGCTACATCGTGCCTTATTGCAGCAGTAGGCGGCTGTGTGGCCTAACTGCTTGCAATTGGTGCAATTCATAACACGGGGTACATACAATCGCACAGGCAGACGAACCCGGTCGATCGAGACGTGGCTAGGGAGTGCAGATCCGGCAAACGTAACGCGAAACGAATCTGACGGAGTGTAAACTTTTTTACCGCCGACGAGAGACATGGACCGCAATTGCTTACAATCCAAAATCTTCGCCTGTGTTTCGGTATTTTTGAAGCAACCGGTTGCGCTTTTTAGGATACACTCGACAGACAGACTCGAATCGGTTATGACACCGTCGATCTCCACGTCTCGTGCGGGTATGTAAACACGATACTCGCGTGTGAAGAGCTCAGAGCAAGCGATAGCATTGGCCTGTGCCAGATCACTGACTACGACACGGAGCTTGTTAGGTCGGACCTTGGAAATTTCGGTCACGGCCTTGTACCCCTTCGTCAGGTCTTTTGAAATTTGCAGTATGTTTAATCGCTTTGAATTCACTCCTGCCTTTGGACGAAAATAAACAGTATAGCTGCCCTGTTGAGATCCGTCCGGGTAAAGCCTGGGGCGAGGGGGGACTGGAGAATGAACAGGGGAAGGGGGTAACAGAAGGGTCAGGGTCAGGGGGGTTCGGGGATGGTGGCACGGGAGGCGAGGGATCTACATCCATCGCGCTAAATGTAGCGCACTAGCGAACTAGCGCCGACAAGAACACGTACCTCTTTACTTCTTCCTTCTAGCAGTGGTTGTCCGATCGTTCGAAGCTGCACCCAAAGCAGCCAGCAGCACCAGTACAGCAGCACCAATACAGCCACCAGCAGTGAGCCGGGTGTGAGATCACTCAGCACAGCGACACGGACTCGACTGTCAACTGATGGCCTTGAATAATACACTCTTTTGTTTGGCTATTCGTACACACGGACCGGATTGTAATACAACGACCACTTTGCACGTCCGTTTCTGTCGAGTGTTCGACGCGGAATGAAGTTTGCTTTGATGAACTTAATTTCCATTCTCTCAAACTTCACCTTCAATTTGATCTTCATCAGAAACGAGAATAATAAATTTAATCCACTTTAATTCAGTTCCATTACTTTGAAAATGAAGCTTATTGAATTTATGTTTTTAGTTTGGTACTACATTTTGAATGAAATATTCAAAAAGATATTAGAACGTGATGTTCATTTTATATTTCACAAGTAAAGCCCTATTTAGAGTTCCAAGCGAATTGAAAATCTCATACTAAATGTTCATTTTTTTACGCTCGTGAAAAATGCAACCCGCAAAAATTTTGCTTCGCTTGGAACTGTCAACAAATTTGATCCAGCGAAATCTAAGGTTGTGGATCTCATCTTTTTCACTTGGGTTCACTTTTTCCAGGTATGCAAATGCTAGTGAAAAAAGCAGCAGCAAGCGAAAACTTGCGTGCGTTTATATTCTGTCAGTTGCAACCAATTTTCACTTCGCTCGGAGTGTAAATCCGTGAATTTTGCTTTACTTAAATTGTAAACTGCAGGCTGGTGAAATACCTGCGTGTTCCACAAACGGGTCTTCACGACAGATTTCACTAGCGAGAATTTATACTTTTTCACTTGTCAAATTTTTCACTTTGCTTGGAACTGTAAACTTTGCTTGAATCAAATTTTGGTCGAAGTTATGTTGTATAATAATCTTTCAATGGAAATAAACCCCAATAACAAATGAAAACCGCTTTACTAATGCCCCATTCTAAGGCTAATTAAATGCAAAATTCAATAAAAAAATCAATTTCAAGAGCAAACTAAAACTCATTCTAAATTGAAATCCAAACCTAATAAAAGATCGAATTGAGACCTGTTTCGAAATTACAATTTAATTTTAAATCTAGTTTCAAAGTCAATTTTAAATTAAATCCCAAATAAAATGAAATTTTGAACTCAAATCTGTAAACTAGATTCATTGTAAAATCATGCTCAGAGTTTCAAGCGAAATGAAAATCCCATATAAAATGTTTATTTATTCACGCGCGTGAGAAATGCAACCTGCAAAAATTTCACTTCGCTTGGATCTGTATACTAATTCGATCCAGCGAAATCAAAGGTTGTTGATTGTATCTATTTCTCATGGGTTTCCTTTTTTCACGCATGTACACACTCGTGAAAAAAGAAGCCTCTAGCGAAAACTTGACATTTCAGTTCGTTTATATTCTGCCAGTTCCTGCCAAATTTCCATTTCGCTCGAATCCAAATCCAATCAAAATCTCATCGAAACCCAATCCAAATCCAGATCAAAACCAATCCAAATCCAATCCAAATCCAATCCAAATCCAATCCAAATCCAATCCAAATCCAATCCAAATCCAATCCAAATCCAATCCAAATCCAATCCAAATCCAATCCGAATCCAATCCAAATCCAATACAAATCCAATCCAAATCCAATCCAAATCCAATCCAAATCCAATCCACACCTAATACAAATCCAATCCGAATCCAAAACCAATCCAAATCCAACCCAAATTCAATCCAAATCCAATCCAAATCCAATTCAAATCCAATCCAAATCCAATCTAATCCAATCCAAATCCAATCCAAATTCAATCCAAGTTCAATCCAAATCCAATCCAAATCCAATCTAAATCCAATCCAAATCCAATCCAAATCCAGTCCAAATCCAATCCAAATCCAATCCAAATCCAATCCAAATCCAATCCAAATCCAATCCAAATCCAATCCAAATCCAATCGAAATCCAATCCAAATCCAATCCAAATCCGATCCAAATCCAATCCAAATCCAATCCAAATCCAATCCAAATCCAATCCAAATCCAATCCAAATCCAATCCAAATCCAATCCAAATCCAATCCAAATCCAATCCAAATCCAATCCAAATCCAATCCAAATCCAATGCAAATCTAATCCAATCCAAATCCAATCCAAATCCAATCCAAATCCAATCCAAATCCAATCCAAATCCAATCCAAATCCAATCCAAATCCAATCCAAATCCAATCCAAATCCAATCCAAATCCAATCCAAATCCAATCCAAATCCAATCCAAATCCAATCCAAATCCAATCCAAATCCAATCCAAATCCAATCCAAATCCAATCCAAATCCAATCCAAATCCAATCCAAATCCAATCCAAATCCAATCTAAATCCAATTTTGGTTTGGATTTAATCTCAATTAAATCCAAACCAAATCCAATCCGAATCCAATCCAAATCCAATCCAAATGCAATCCAAATCCAATTCAAATCCAATCCAAATCCAAGCCAAATCCAATCCAAATTCAATCCAAATTCAATCCAAATCCAATCCAAATCCAATCCAAATCCAATCCAAACCCAATCCAAATCCAATCCAAATCCAATCCAAATCCAATCCAAATCCAATCCAAATCCAATCCAAATCCAATCCAAATCCAATCCAAATCCAATCCAAATCCAATCCAAATCCAATCCAAATCCAATCCAAATCCAATCCAAATCCAATCCAAATCCAATCCAAATCCATTCCAAATCCAATCCAAACCCAAACCAATCCAAACCCAATCTATATCTAATCCAAATCTAATCCAAATTAAATCCGAGTCCAACCCATATCCTTTCCGATTTTTTTTTCCTGAATGACTGGTGGTAGTCGTGTAGCCGAGGGGAGGGGGCTTAGTTTCAAACTAGAGCATTTGATCAATATTTTTTTTTCATGTTGGGATCCTACATTCCTTCAGCAGCAGGGTTGAAATGCTTCTCCTCCACGAAAAACATTCCAAGTTTAATGAAACTTCGGGATGAGTAGCTTCGAAGTGGTCAAAGTTTCACTTATATGACCGACGAGAAAATGTCGATATGAAATTATCAGAACAAAACTCTTTTAAGACCAAATGTCTTAGCAATGCATGAAACTCCGAGATTTGGTAAAGTTTCAAATGCAACCGCTTAGAGGCAAGACTTCCGAAAGTCCGTTTGCAAAGGCTAAGTTAATCTTTTAGACCGTTGCCAGGGACTTGGGGGGAATTCTTCGAACGTACGAAGAAAATATAGATTGTCCGGTTTCAAAAATGTTGCTAGATTATTTTTTTAAACAAATTCTACTGAAACCCCGAAAAGAAACTTCTTTTCAAAATTTCCCGTCTGTACTTTTATAGCATTATATTTCTTGGCTTTGAAAACTTGATCGCTTTTCTGCTGTTGTTGCCTACTCATTGCGCTGCCATGCGGTCGTCGTTGGTTCCCCCGTGGAAAACAAAATCTCTAGTATCAGCACTTTATTCTGGTGAAGGAATGTCGGGAAAATATACTATATCAGACTTTGCAACAGAAGGTTGCATCAAATGTCTGTATGTGGAATTGGAATTTTGTGACTGTACCTCTGGGAAAGAAGCTGCCGCACGAATGAGTTGGAGTTTTGTAAGTGGAGTTTTTTCGAGAAGGCAAAATTTTTCGGACCAACTGCTAAACGAAATCCCGAAAATTGCTTCCTAAACGATCGTTGATTGAATTACACAATGGTTAATTTAATCAGCACGTGCGTTGCACGGTAAACGGCATCGTTAATGATAGAAGAAAAACACTTCGTTTTCTAAGTTGCTCTTTCATATTCTCTGTCTTCAATATTCTCTCGCAGTCTTTTCTCTACTGCAATCCGAGTGAGTGATGTAAGCGCCCCAAACCGCTGTTTTTCTAATGCCGTTTTGTAAGATGATAGTACAGTCAGTTTTTTTACGAGGTTTTTTCTCGTGGATTTTCGTATAAACGCGTTTTTCTACGCGGATTTTCGAATAAAGGCGGTTTTCATACGCGGTTTTTTTAATTAACGCAGTTATTTTCGCGATACCGCGCTAGTTCCAAAAAATTTTTGCGAATTTTCGAATTACCGCGGGTTGAAAACCAGAAACGTCTAAGTATTTATTGAGTGAAAGACTTAGTCAGGAAGAACCCTCCGCCCTCCGCCCGAAAGATCCGACCGTCAAAGAGGACAATGTTTGAAATTGGTCGTAGAGCGTCTCGAGTTTTTTCTAAAGCCTTTCTCGATGGTTTGCTTCACGCGTTTTTTAATTACGGCGTTTTTTAGCGCGGATTTTTGAATTAACGCGTTTTTCGAGGTATGTATGCCCCGCGTAAAAAAAAACTGACAGTAATCGATTTAGGTTACTCCCTGTCTCTCAAACTGCCTCTCTCTTCGATTCCCTCAAAATTAATTTTTTTTTTTATTATTGAAACACAACGAATTGAGAATGCTTCAAAATTGCATTATCACAGTGTTTTTTATTTTTCTGAAAGTACAGTTTATCAACAACAAGAAAATAAGTTTGATTTTGAGATATACCAATTATTATTGGAGTAATGGCCGTTTCGCCGAAACGCTATTTTTTCGCAGAGGCTTACGGTGATCCTGATAGAGACTCAGCGGATCAACCGAAATAAAAAAACTCATATTATTTCATTAGTTTAGAAGTGTGCCGGGTCCTTGAACGATCGCTTTTATGAGTATTTTGTTTTCAGTGCAAACGGGAACGTTTTTCCCAAAAAATGCACGTTTTGAGCGCAAAAAATTGCATTAAAAAAATTTTTGCGGCAAAATGTAACTGTATGTTTTAAAAAGCGATCGTTCAATGACCGGCGAATTTTATAACGAAAATTAAAAAAAACCTAAATTAACCCACCTAGCGGTCAGACCCAGCCTTTCTCATTCAAACTTATTATTTGTAAAAATAGATTTACATGAACGCTTCAATCCAATAAATGTGTATTCACTTTTTGGGTTCTAAAATAATGATGTTGTAATAGAAGTATAAAATATGAAATTTGATGTAATGTAAATGCTCAAAAAATAGCGAAACAAAAGAAATGACTTAATTTCGAACAATTAAATCACGTGCCATACCGGGAACATTCAAATGGTACGATACCACATTTAAATTATATTGTGGCCACATATATTGATCAAAGCAGGTATAGTTTTAAATAGCCTTTGAATTTCTTTTCTTTCCATAACTTTTGAACCACATATCAAATTGTTATGAAGTTTGTTATTTGTAAGTTTGAGAGATGACTCGTTCGTATGACACTAGTTATGTTCGAATAACTCGTGTAATCTTTGAGATAACAGAATTTCGTTGTTTTATTAACAATTTAATACATAACGGTTGCTTAGTTCGATTATAATCAAATGAAATGGGAACGTATAGGGCAGCCAAACTTTGAAACCACGTGTTAAATCATAATTCATCAGTTAACCCTTAACTAGCCTGTTCATCTGATAACACAATTGATCAAATCGGTTGTGTACCTTCTGAGATAATGAAGTTTCGTGATTTTCACAATTCAGTACATTACAGACGAAGTTACAGTTCGATTACAGTAAAATTCAATAGGGTGTTATGAGTCAGCTTGACCTTTCATTTGACACTAATTTCGTTGCAATCGGTTCAGCCATCTCTGAGAAAAGTGAGTGAGTTTATGTATTATTCGAAATATGTTTCTTTTCATAGCTAGATTTCACATTTTTAAACATAACAGGCAAAGTAATACAGTCAGGTTTTTTTTACGCGGTTTTTTACGAGGTTTTTTACGCGGATTTTTGAATTAACGCGGTTTTTTACGCGGATTTTTGAATTAACGCGGTTTTTTTACGCGGATTTTTGAATTAACGCGGTTTTTTTACGCGATACCGCGCTAATTCAAAAAAAAAATTTCACGAATTTCCGAACTAACGTGGGTTTGGAACCAGAAACGTTGAAGTGTTTATCTAGTAAAAGACATAGTCCAAAAAATACTCTCCGCCCACCGAAAGATCCGGAATGACCGTCAAAGAGGACAATTAAATACTGTATTAAATACTGGTGCTAGAGTGTCTCGGTTTTTTTTTCCAAAGCCCTTCTTGCTGGACTACTTTACGCGGATTTTCAAAAAAACGTGTTTTTTTTTACGCGGATTTTTGAATTAACGCGGTTTTTTAACGCGGATTTTTGAATCAGCGCGGTTTTTTTACGCGGATTTTCGAATTAACGCGGTTTATTTTTTACGAGGTACGTATCCCCCGCGTAAAAAAAAACTTGACTGTATTCCGCTGGCAAAAAAATCAATAGGGTCTTATGGGGTAACTAGACCTTTCATATGACACTGATTTTGTGGAAATAGGTCCAGCCATCTCTAAGAAACATGAGTGAAATTAAACAGTATTCAGAAGACGTTACTTTTCATAACTTTTGAACCACATGTTCAATCTATATAAAATTCAAAAGTTAAGGGTTTTTAAGATAGCCCGTTCATTTGATACCAATTTTATTGAAATCGGTTGTGTGGTTTCTGAGATATTGATGTTTCGTGATTTTTACATTTTTAAACATAACCTCTAAAATAAAAATCCAATTACAATGAAATTGAATAGGGTCATATGGGGCAACTAGAACTTTCATTTGCATATAATTTCATTGAAATCGGTCCTGCCATCTCTGAGAAAAGTGAGTGAGTTTAAGTGGTCTTCGGAATATGTTTCTTTTCAAAGCTGGATTTCACATTTTTAAACAGAACATTCAAAGTAATAGTCCGATTGCAAAAAAATTCAATAGGGTCTTATGGGGTGATTAGACCTTCCAAATGACACTGATTTTGTGAAAATCGGTTCAGCCATCTCTGAGAAACATGAGTGAGATTAAGCACTCTCCAGAACACGTTTCTTTGAATAACTTCTGAACCACACGTTCAATCTTCATGAAACTCAAAAGTGAAGGGTTTTTTAAGTTCATTTAAAACCAATTTTGTTAAAATCGGTTGAGTAGTTTCTGAGTTATTGATGTTTCGTGATTTTCACATTTTTGAACATAACCTCTAAACTAAAAATCCGATTGTAATGAAATTCAATAGGATCTTATGGGGCAACTAGACCTCTCATTTGCAATTAATTTCATGAAGATCGGTCCAGCCATCTCTGAGAAAATCGAGTGAGATTGGGAGAGCGTTACATACACACACACATACACACACACACATACGAAAATTCTCAGCTCGTCAAACTAAGTCGATTGATATACGAGATTCGACCCTTTGAAGCACTTTTATACCTTTGGTTTTTCCAGTGATTGCTATACCTTTCTAGGAGAAAGGCAAAAAGATGAAGGAAATCGGTTCAGTAGTTTTTCCGCAATCAGGATCACGGCAAAGTCATTTTCCAGAAAAAAACTATTCCGAGATAATTGCGTGTAAAGTTTCAAGTTTAGCTTATGCGGCCGTGGCGAGGCGCGTTGCAAATAGCTCTAATTTTCTTCCTATTGCTCAGATTTTTATGAAAATTTGTGGAAATGTTCTCAAGATGTTGTATTTGAAGATAATGTAATAAATTTTTTCCGGTTTTCTGAAAACTAAAAAGGTATATAACCCCTTAATTGGAAGTTCACAAACCTTTTGCATGGTTAACAAAATAATGACGAAATAATTTTGGTGAAAGTGTATAAAATTGAACATAAACATGAAATTTAACACCTTCACGGTTTTTGCGATTTTTTTATTCACCAGGACTTTCACCGTCACCCCGATTATACGAGTCAAATGTAAAAGTTGATATTCTATAAGCTAATATAAAATTGTAGATATTCAGGCGCCATTTTGGTGCTGAAAAATCCCTTGGAAAACATATGCAAACTGTTTAAATAACGTTCGGGGCGATTGAAACAGTTAATTAATTATTGCTAAAGTTTGTTAAATCATTTTTATAAATAAAAAAAAAGCGCTAACAGAGAGAAAGATAGTGAGCAATTTGATATACTTATGTTTGTATTTCGTTCTACAGATTTCGAGTATTTTGAATCAATACACAGGAGGCTGTATAAGCTGCAGCTGCTCAGAAGAGAATTATAGCAACTAGCATGAAATGAACAATTTGCTCTTAAAAGTATTCTGCCATGCATATTTTCCTCAAATAAATGTATGTTTTCAACTTTCTAACGGGTTTCTTGGATTGTTCAATAGGAAAAAAACATATATGCAACCCCAGAATCTTCTAAGCCATTATAACATCAGGAGCTGATATTGAATACCGAGCAAGATCGCCGTTATCCGTTACGGAATTCAGAGATGCTCCGGGGTCGTTCCTGCTAATTGCTGCATCGTGACAGAATTGCCTCCAATGGCGTTAAACTGATTGTTACGCGATAAGTCCAGATACGCTTTCAGAGTTTATACCGGCGAGTGACCGGTACGAACTAATCCAACCTTGAACCATAGTAACTCGACGATCACTAAGCATTCCGCTGTTACATTTGTGTTGATTTTCGCACCTTCACGTTTCCTATGGATGTTGCATTCTGTTTCGTGTTAGTTAGTAAGAAATGATATTCAAATTATAAATCGGTATCGCTCATGCATTGTTTAAAATAGTCAAAACTCAATGTTTCAGTATTCAATGTTTTCAGTATTCCGAACTTCATATGCTGCCCGTAAAGCCTGTATCAGACTAACCGTTGTAGCGGTTGACCGCTACCGTTCCGTTCTTTTTCGACCAATCAGAGCACAGCGGTCGACCGTCGCTTGTTGTTGTTGCAAAAAATAGAATCTTTTCTATTTTTGCCGCCGACCGTTCCCAATGGTTGCCGGCTGCTGTCATTGACATGGCGAAGGCAAACGAATCTCTTCACACCTACACAAGATCACATACAGAGACTTGACAAATGAAAATGTGTGCTTCTCTTTTTGGCACACACGACAGCCAGTCAAAACATTGATAGCACCGGCAACGCTGGTTGGCGATGTCAATTTTCGACCAACGCACACTGGCAAAAATAAATCCAAATTTCCACTCATTAAAAGCGCTGGGCTGGATACCTTAAATATAGCATTTCTTATGTAAAATTGCCCAATAAATCGATAGATGATATTTTCATTCCTTGCAGGGCACGGGAAAGGGTCTATATTTTCAAAAATACGCAAAAATAGGGTGAAAAGAGGCGAAAAAGACCATTTTACATAAGAAATGCTATATTGAAGGTATCCAGCCCAGCGGCTTTTAATTAGTGGAAATTTGGATTCATTTTTGCCAGTGTGCGTTGGTCGAAAATTGACATCGCCAACCAGCGTTGCCGGTGCTACCAATGTTTTGACTGGCTGTCGTGTGTGCCAAAAAGAGAAGCACACATTTTCATTTGTCAAGTCTCTGTATGTGATCTTGTGTAGGTGTGAAGAGATTCGTTTGCCTTCGCCATGTCAATGACAGCAGCCGGCAACCGTTGGGAACGGTCGGCGGCAAAAATAGAAAAGATTCTATTTTTTGCAACAACAATAAGCGACGGTCGACCGCTGTGCTCTGATTGGTCGAAAAAGAACGGAACGGTAGCGGTCAACCGCTACAACGGTTAGTCTGATACAGACTTAACGCGATCATTCGTTACCCCTTCACTGTCCAACCGTATTTCATTCAAATCCGATCGTATATCTAGCCATTACCAACGCCACAAAGGAAGAAATCGAGGCGAACATCGATTTTCCACTTGTTGCAGCTAATAATTCTTATTTTATGTACCTATTCAATCGCTCGCACCTCTCGAGGTCTACGGCTGCTGTGAGTCGACCCTCGCCGATTTCCCACCGCGACGAGCAAGTAAGACGTGAGAGTTTAGTAGCGCAATTTGATCGTAAATTGATCGGAGATTTTGATCTCTCTATTTACTTACCCTGCACTGCACTATCGCTCTACATGTGCGCGCATATACAAGCGTACCGAAAGCAAGCTCGGCAGATTCTGCATCAGTGGCGAAGAAGGAGTGTTTGCCACAATCCGCCATCAGATTTGCCCCTCGTTAATGATCAACGAAGTTGAAAAGAAATCAATTAAATAAATTTACGAGCATCGCACTGCAGGGCACGCACACAAGCAGGACGAAGCCAGGTTTGACAGATCGCGATCCTCAAGTTTCGATCGCGGTGGTGACCGCGTGAGAAGCTTCTTTGCTTGCTGGTGCTGCTTGCACACCGCTAAGCCGTATTCAAATAAATCAATTTAAGCTGCCATCGATCGAGTGCCACAACACTACTGAGCTATTTATTCACGAGATAACAATCGGCTGGTATGGAGGAGATTGTTCATACACTGGCCTGCAATGTTATGCCAAACGAGCGAAACTTTCAAATTAGCAATGTTTTGTTCTGTCACCCAATGGCTTGTAGGCCGGTTCCCGCGTCTGTCAATTGGCGATGATTTACAGCTGGCATTCAGTGGCATTTGCCTGCCTGTCTGCCGCCCGATCGGCGTGTAAGCTATTGAAAGTTAGCGAACTGCCACTTTATTAGCATTGGCACAATTGCGAACTGCGCTTAATCAATTAATAAATCATGCCTGTCAGCAATTTATTCAAACGTTTATTAGCTCATTAGTAGTGGGTTTGATTGAATAGAGCTCGCGGGAGTCGACGCCGGAGAGGGTTATGCAAGCCACCTGCCAGCCAGACCGTCGCTTGCAGTACCGGAATTTACCATTATCGTTTCGCAACTAAGGTAACCTTTTTACTATAAACTGTCATTAACCACCTGCTGCAAACCAACACCCGATTGCGATCAAACGTTCGATGGCACTCAATTACATTGTTGTGAAGTTACGAGTAAGTTCGTAATTAACGGCACGCAACCTCCGCCGACGCCACGTCCATTCCTTTGGCCACCACAGGCCCTTTGACATACGGACGCCATTGAGTTTACCAGCCACTTCTTCAAACTGGACGGACTCGGGAGGGGCTTCGGACGCAATGGCGCAAGATATTAATTATGAGATTACTGCTGTTTCGCAAGCAGACTCTCACCACTTTAAGGCCCATCTTGGAGACTGGGGCGAACTCGAACACCGTGAGAGAATATATTCATACATAAGCAAGCAACACCAGCCGGCTTGAAGTATCGTACGCTAATTAATTTATGCTTATTATGGAATCGCGTAGGTTCTGCTAGCACAGTTCGATTGGGTACGTACCGGTGTATTGCTGAAAATGACATTAATTAGCTGGTAATTGGTAAATTACTGCCGTTCATAATCTGGTTCCTGTCTTGCACCCTCTCCCATTAGGCGGCTTACCTGCTGCTCCCTAGCTTGTTGTCGTGTTTGGAGGGGTAATGCGGAGAGCTATTTGTCAGTTGTTGTTTTAGTAATTTGCGATTGAAAATAATTAAGATTACAAACAGTCGAGAAGAGCAAGTTTTAATGGTGATTATCCACTTGATTACTGATCGGCATTCCTTTTTTTGTTTAAATTTAAAATTTGAATTTTTTTGTTTAAATTTAAAATTTTAATTTTTTTGTTTAAATTTAAATTTTTGTGTTTAAATTTAATTTATGGTAAAAAACTAAATTAACGCTTCAACTCACTATAATTTAAAAAAAAAGTCATCTATAAAATAAGGTAAATGATGGATTAAATTGGTCGACAAAACGAAAAAAGTGCATTCCAAAATCTCAAACCGTAAAAATGAAAGATTATAGCTATTCAGCCATTCCTATAAATTTTGATGCCTCTAGCCATTACCAAAACGCGTCAACTTACGTGAGAGTGTCGTATAGAAATTGCTTGCCGGGTTCGTCACTTTAACATTATTTTTACGAGGAAACTGATTCGGGTCTCTAAAAAAACGGTAATGGCCAGGGACACCAAAATTCGCAAAAGAATGGTTGAATAACTATAATCTTTCATTTTGACGTGGGACTACGTCTTTTTTTCTATCCTGGGATATATTCTGTAAAAATGGAAATGAAACAAATGATCCGTTAGATTTCAAAAGATAAAAACAGCATTACCATAAGATGGATAACCATAAACAATATGTTGTTGGAAGTCTAAAATATTGAATATTTTTGTAATACGCTAGTTATCATAATTATTTCATTACGAAGCAGTAAAAATTGATAAAAAGCATGTAAAATAAATTTACGCGTACAATGAACCAATATATGAGCATTCCTAGCACAGACGACATGAATAGACTCCGACAATTCCCTGTAATATTCTTTGCAGCAATATCGAAGAAAAAACGGCAGAGTTCCCTGTCCCAACAGGTCAATTTATGTTTGCTTCGATGAACCTAGATTAATTTGATGTCTCGAAGGTAATGGTTTTCGGAAAAGTTCGAAACCACTCTTTTCTTCAAATAATTTCTAAACCTGCTGTTAGAGCGTAATAAAAACTGATGTCTTGAAAGAAAATATGCTGATAAAAGCAACAGTACTACATATGTAAAGCACAGCGCCGCCGGTCTCTCGTCGTCTATCATTGCAGCGGTACACGACTTCTATTCGCGTGCACTCAAGGAAAAACAGGCTGAGAATGAAAATACGTAAGTCACTGTAACCTTCGGAACTAAATACCCATCACAGTGTTAAGCCCCACGTCACCATTTTATACAACCAGTGTTGACCAGTGTTATTTTTCACCATTCATCATTCATCAGTCATCAGTCATCATTCATCATGCATTATTCATCACAATACAATTCACTTTTAGACAGCGATAGGAATAGACTTCAAAAGATGGAGATAACTTTTTGAATTAGTAAAGGAATCTTATTGCTATCAAAAATTGATCATACATTTCTATGAATTGGTGGGTGATGCTCGGGAGTGACGAATAACTTTATAATTTGAAATCACTATTCGAATTATGTTCACACGATCTCGATCTGTACAACTCATGAAGTGTACAGATTGCGAATAAACTTGAATACTCTCGAACCCTCCCAGCTGGTCGCGAGGTACGCTGCTGGCCTAACAAGCCAGTCGTCGTAGGTTCGAGTCTCGGCTCGGGAGAGACTGTTAGTGTCAGTAGGATCGGAGCGCTAGCAACTGCCCTGTTGTACACTTAACGGTTGGTTGCGAAGTCTGTGAATAATAAACAAAAGGTCGAGTTCTGAATCGGATCAATCCGTAACGAAATGCTGGCTTGGTAGATTGGTTTCTAGAAGAAAACAGATATATGATTAGATTACATCAGCTCTTAGAAACGAGTCGCTTGTTGTGTTTTTCTCTCCATACGCCCGTCGTTAGGGGAAGAAAACATAGCAACAGGTGTACACTCATAACAAGAAATATATCGTAAGTAGCAAGACTAAGAGAATGTACCAACAGCGATACTTATTTACTCGCATACTGACGACGATGTCAACGCATCTTAGGCTTGATTTATATGTGTTCGAAATCGCCAGAAGTTATTTTTTTCCATCGCATGTTACATCATTGGAGAATACTCCAGAACTTAACTTGAAAAATATTTCAACAAAACAAAAAAATCGGGCGAAAATTCAATTTTGACGCAGGACTTCGTCGTACTCTAGTGGAGTCGCGTGTTGTGAAAAGAGTAATGAAAATGTCCCCTCTTGAAAAGTTCATTTTGCTACTATCACCGAACGGATTTTAGGGTCCAAAAATCTTGATAAATAGGTTACCCCAGACATGTGGTACAAATAGTTGACACATCTTTTTAATAGTAAGTTAGTGCAAAGGTTGAAAATCAATCATTTATGGTTTAGCTTCGCAGCACTCAACCAATCACCAGCTCGGTTTAATATTTACCATAACTTTCCAGTTCCAAACCAATGAAAAAATGAACTTGAAAGTCAATTGAAAAAAAAAAAGCGACCAACCGAGCTTGCTTCCTGATCGTGATGTTTATTTTAGATCAATATTGTGATAGGCTTCACCTTTTTTGACTGTTTTGTCATTTTCTCAGGTTCGTAAGACGCGAATAGATTTTATTGTATATGTAATATACAAATGTAAGAAAAGTGTAGTTTGGTGCAAGCATTATTCTCTTTATAACTGGAATTTTTTAACTACATACGCCCGTTTAGAGAATCACTCATGTGTTTAAAAAAAAGAAAAAGATATTTGTTGTAAAGTATAGCGATGTAAAAATCGACACATATGATTATGGTTTATGTATCATTCGATTCTTGTTTTGTACCAGTCTTGTTGTGTACCAAAAATTGCCCTTACACCTTGCATCTTCATTGCTACCACGTGATTGGTCGTTTTATCAATCATCCAACTGTTCCCGTGAAAGATATGGTCTCATTTTAATGCATAAAAGCAGAACAGGCATGCGGCTTGTATTTATTTCCAAGCAGTTCTTAAATATCTTCCGAGAGATGATGCATATGAAGCACATACAACTATACAGCTTTTATCAGTTCCGTCATTCTCGCTTCTACGTTCACGAGCTTGTCGTTTTTTTCTCTAAGGCAATGAAAATAACCAGCTTCGCTTCATTCTTTCAAGCGCATTCTCGTCATTCCAAGTAAGAGTTAAATTGAATCTTTTCCAGCAGGCATCGAACAGCACTATTCGGATTGGCTATATAACCTCTCCGTCAAGTGTATTTTTGTCTTCAGAGGACATCAATTCGAGATAGAGCAATCATCTTCAGGCTTTGTTTTGCTCATCTTCATCTTAAAGAGAAAGAGTTTTCTTCCCTCTTAACAACTGCTAGCTTAAATTTAATGTGTATCACACCATCTGCTGTAGAGAGAGCGCAGAGTAATAGTTTCTCTGACGAAAAAACGCTCCTAATTTGACAGAGCATCCGCGCACGCAAGAAAAATGAAATAAATTGCTCGGCGACCAACTGAGCATTGCGTTACCGTTCTCATCGCTCTGGGGTGCGGCAAAAACAGTATAAAATCGAACTTTCTGCAGAATACGCACCCATGGTGAGTTGTGAATCTTCCTATAATATTAAATTCGAAAACGGTTGGGATGTGGCTTCAATATGAACCTAAATGTTATGATATTTGGCCAACTTCTCTTCTAGTAAAGGAGAAGCTAACGAAAACAACTCCCTCTTAAACTGAGAGAGCAAATAAAGGTTTATCCCTAACACTTGATGATAAGGAGTGAAAAGGAACTCTGCGACTGAAATACTCTACGCCTAAATGTGGATAATTACTCACTCTGTGTGAGAGAAAGTCTAGTTCTCTAAGGGGTTTGGCAGGTAGAAAAGGAAATTTGGGCAAAAATCAAGAGAACGGAAGAAGCCTGATCATCTTCCACTGTCAGTTGCGACACGGCAGCAGACAGTTTTCGACTGTAGAATAGACAAAGTGGATGGAAAAAGTGCTCATTAACTACTAACTAGGTATGGACCAAATTGATACGAACTTGAAGAAATTTGGAGTACTTTGTGATAAGGTCGTATGTCCAAACGTAAACAAAACGAGTGAGAGATGATTTGTGCTTGTGCAGTACAAGGGAAGGAATATAACTCTCACTCGATTTGTTCAAGTTTAGACATACAACCTTATCACAAAATGGTCGAGTAATGTTCTTTCTTTTGTGGTGGTAATGGCTCGGCACACTGTTCTCTACAGGACAAACAGGATTGAAAATTGTGGAGTTGATTCTCTCCTTTCTAATTCCGTTATAGCCAAAATGCAGAAATGCTAACAAGCTTGAAGAAGATACTCTATTGGTATACTGCCTGTCAGGCCTACAGGATAGAACTAAATTTATAACATAACGAGGCATGAACGATGCAAACATTTCCGTTCGTCATGAGGAGGTAGGGGGAAGTTATGTGCTGAATATGTCGTTACGATGAGACCAAATAATATTAAAGCGCAGATGGAACTGAAACCAATGACTTTGGCAAGTAACAATTAAGGACCTGATAGTTTTAGTTTTCTATCCTCTTGCTCACTGTGTTGTGTGTTGATGAATGATTGTTCCTCGTTGTGTCAAAATTGCGGTAGTGTGTCAGATATGACTTTCTATTTTTTGCTCTAAAAAGAACTTATAGTAGTAACTGGGTATTGAGGATTTCACGTTGCTTAAAAATCCGTAAAATACAAAAGCAATGACGAGAAAATTCTCCGTCCAGTAACAATAATGTTACTTAAAAAGCAGTAACATTTTTCTCCAGTCAAGTAGCAACAAATACTCTCATATATTTTGCACGTATTACGAGATCACGACAATTTCACTTGTTTCTTCAAAAGCAACGACGAAACATGTTCCCTTTTGTAACAAATTTGTTACTTAAAAACGCAACACTCATCTTCAGTCAAGAAACAACGACTGCCGTATATTTTGCACATGTTACTAGTCTTTTCCAACTACAATTCATTTGGTGTGCGAGTAGTAGTTAGTACGTCGTGCGCATTCGGAGTAGAGAAAAAGTATGACAAGAGCTGCCAGATGTATTTTCATTTTTTGTCATACATTATGTAAACGTAGATTGTTTCAAAGACTTCATATGCTTCTCAAAATTACATCAAAATCTGTAAATTACGTTAGAGAGAAACACACTTGATTTCTGTAAGCGGATGCATGTTATTCTCAATATTCAATTCAATTCACTAAGAAACTCAAGAAGAAATTTGCTTGATGCAAGCTATGTTAAAAACACTTCCACTAGGTTTTATGTTACCCTACACAAAGCCGTCATATATTTTGTTACATTAAATTTGTTACTCTTTTGTCTAGCACAAAAAAATAACAAAATGTACCTCAAAAGTAACAAAATCTTCTCCGTTTGTTTGGGTGTACATATTTTAAAGTTTTTGTTTGTTTCGAAGACCGCTGCTTTCATCATTTTTTTGTTTATTAAACATTATAACCATTGTAAATGCCGTCCTATGAACATCAAACTGTCAGGCAGTTTTCAACCGGTCGAGTTTTCCGCAATTTCTACTCGAGCGTTAATGAAAATTTTTTAACGACATATTGTTCACAATATCAGCAAACAATTCAATACAAACAAACGCACGGATATCACCACAACTTTAATTAATGTCGGTTTAGGATCAAAAACAAAGGAGCCTAAGACCGAAGACATATTAAACGCTAATAGCGTCGCGATTAGATTCACCTTGCCTTGGGTTGATGTACAGGCCTGAATGGAGGTGTATGTTTAACTATGGCAAAGCGAATCGCTTCGCGACGTTGTTCGCGCCTACTATGTCATGGGATATGGGATTTAAATAACTGTTGTCTCAAAATATTCGTTGACTTGACTTCACAACAAGCAGCGTTTGAGGAAAAGTTCTTTTAGATCGCTTGATATCGACCTACAAATTCAAAAATTTTTCAAATTAAGAATATGCAACGTAATGAAATTATTATTTGACTACATTAGTAACGAGAATTATGCATATAGTTAATGATCATAATTGTTGAAAGCTTTGACTGTCCGGGCGTACCGCGCCACTCGCTCGCGGTATTTGATGAGAAAGATACTCACCACAGATACTCACACACAGTTCGATTAGTCACTTACCACGGTGACACAATCCTTCCTTTTCGTCGCAGTTGTGGAGATGCAGAGGTAAACTCGCTCTGCGACAACAACGACTGTTACACCTCTTTCCTTACAACATCCTTTCTTACCCTAACGATCGTAAAAACGTGACCGGCGCCGCTTTTGATCCATACAAAGTGGAAGCTTCTGAATTGTTGTACACTGAAGATGGCAAACTAATCCCAAGTATATGGCTACGTGGTTCCTTGTGCAACTTCACTAGCACAGATCAATCACGGAGGAGCAACTACGAAATGTGCGGTCGTTCAAGCTCAAACTCAAGCCCAACTGTTGAAAGCTTTGACTGTACTTTCAACATACAATTAAAATTTCAAAAATACTCCAAATAGTAATAATTCCGGTTCACGTACGAGTGCGATTATGAGAGTTTCTCAGGGTTTCTCAGTTACTGTTTGAATTCAACCGAATGTTATATTGGATATGAGATGGAGAGACATGAGAGACTTGCAAAGCAAAGTTGAGCCCTGGTGCTACATTCTGATTTGGAACTCGATCTTCTGTTTATTATATACATACTTCGCAGCCAACTGTTTTAGTGTTAAGGATAAATGACGGGCCAGCGCTACAATTCTACTGACATTAACATCCCGAGCCCAGACTCGAACCTACGATGACTGACTTGTTAAGTCAGCATCGTACCTCGAGATTAGCTGAAAGGGTTATTATCACTTCCACACTTTTAAAAAAAGTCTGATTCTACTTAGAACCTAACTCGGGACTTTTCTTTTGCAAAGCAAACTCAGCGATGGCTACAAAGTCATAAATGTCTAGATTTTCACATTTTCACATTTACACATTTTTGAGACCGGAAATGTACTCATTAGCTATTTACCTAACAAATTATAACTAGCCAGAAATGCATAGCAAGCAATTTGTACTGTAATTTGCAAAGATACAAAACCTAGCTATAAAAATAAACAAACTATTTCCACCAAAAATTTTGCATTGACAGTTCTATTATTGAAACCGGCAAGCAACATCAACGCTACTCTAAATACGAAACAGCAACAGTCGTATGCAAAACATACCTCGAAGAGGAATAAGAAAAAAATCTGAAACTCTAATGCGAAAATTTGTCACTCGAATAATAACAAGACCGGCAAAACATATCCGAAAACAAATAAAAATCAGCCTAACGAGGAGCACCCAATTAGACATCTCCCGGAAAGCTAATGAGCCACCGTGCCACTGGCTAACAGCAACATTCTGTTTTATTTTTTATTGGTCCATATTTTAGGTCCCGCGCTCCGATCCGCTCCGTTTCGCGGTGTCTCTCACCTAGGTCGGCGTCTCATTTGAATTAATATATTATCGAATTCATCCGAGATGGCTCCGAGCTCGGCGTTAGTTCGGTCTGCTCTGCGCCAATTTAATTGTTTAGAACTGCTACCGAGATTTGGGACCAAATTTCATTTTGTTTGGCTACCTGATCACCGAATCATGATAGCGACATCACAGTAACCTCCTGCCGGGAAGAAAAAAGGCCATGATTCATAGCCTACGCTGAACCCTTTTCGGGATCTGGATAACGTATTCGAGTGCTACTGAAATTTATTTAGCATCATGCAAAGGTGGCTTGTTGAAATTATTCGACAGAAAAATTTCAGAGCAACAGGCTCCCGGTTAAAATATGTTGAATTCATTCCATATCTGACTGCTTCTCATCCGTACTCCGGCACCGACACCGGCTCGCTTGTCTCTAGTCCACAGCAACTCCACACGGATTGCCGTGATTAAGGCATAAAAAACCCAGGTAGCAAAGCGCGGGGTCGGAAAATTATCGAAACGCGCTTAATGAGATTGTTCTCCATATCCTAACTAGCTGCTCCCTGGTGATAACCAGCAATCGCCACGGCTTAATCGGCCACCCGCCCATCCAAACTGTGAGAAGCGACTGCTTCAGCGATATCGTGTTATAGATTTTGATTGATGTAATTTATGGTTCTTCGAAAGCTTTATGGCCATTTCTTCAGCCGATCGAACGACCAGCTTGAGGCTATCCGAACGGTGAAAAAAATCGACAGTAGAAAAAATGAATCAACAACAGTAAAATTTATATTCCTATTTGTACCTCATGAATATTTGATGTTCATAAGGCGTTTCACCCACCTTCCTCCCCGCAGCCTTGTCATCGTAGTCGAGGGCCAAACGCGGTCGTAAATTGATAAATCTCAAGCGCGCTATGCGACCACTGTTTCATCTCCTAATGATCGAACCGTGAGCAGCGCAACGGGGTCGGCTTGCGTTGCGGTTCGGGCGTATTCAACACTGGAAGCGATTCCAGCCTATCGAGATTGAACGAAACAAAATTTCTACCGTACTAATTAATCACGTATCGGTTTTGGAGCAGACGATGCGGGTTTGTATCGCTGACTCGGGGCTTAAACTATTCAATCGCGAACAGGGTGTCGTACACGAAAGCACTAATAAGTTAAATTTGATAATCGTAGAACCATTAAAATCCTAATTTAAACTTTAAAAATCTTAAATTCTTTAAATGCGAATATTAAAAATTTTTTTTTAAAATAAACAGAAATATCTAAAAAAATAAAAATAATTAAATTGCCAAATAATAAAGATGTTTTTAAAACAGTAAGATAGATTATATATTATACAAAGTTTTTAGCTATACAGAAACATATGTTGTTGCTGAACATTTTACCTAGCTATAGTTCAAAACAAATACTACGAAATAAACAGCCCTCGAGGTTATATGAAATGGTGACGTAGGACCAAACAGTTTAATTAGAGTTCTTTCTAATTGCAAAGTTACATTGAATCAGGTCATTTGTCCGATGACTTGCGCATGTTTGTTCTCAGACTTCATATAAATCCTTACTTCATTCAACAACATCCGAATGAATTTTATTTACACCTCTCGATATTGTGCCTGTCGTGGTTGTTGAATGAGCACCAGAATTTAACTAACTCGAAAATCAAAAAACGAACAGCTACAGTACAATAGTGTAGGCCAGCTTTAGCTACACCGCAAACATAAATCCGTTTGTACATTTGACTTCATGAAATCTTGACATTCAATTTCAAAAACAAAATTTATATAGACTAACACAAGTCAAAATTTACAGTTTGAAGTTATTGATGGCAAACGATGCTAAATACTGGTAAGTTCGTCCCTTAATGACTCGGTTCAATATTCACCAAATAATCTAGAGTTATAAGAAGATGTATCTTCACAGCTCAAACTCAGAATGCCCCAAAGAAGATAAAAAACGGGGTGTTCACTTGTACAACGCACATTATAAACCAAAATAGGATTGATGAGGATAGAAGATTTTATTATTTAAAGGTTTCGTAGAATTCGAAATGTTATTTTTAACACTTACAATCAAACTCGTTTTCATCAAAACATCAAACTATAAAAAAAATATATTTACTGTGTGGTGCTATTCTTTATTCGTTGCATGCCGATCCGAAGACGAGCATCAAGCACCGTGTGCGTGTTAGGCTTCACCCTCAGTGTTATGCGTACTTTGCCGAGTTTGCTGTTGTCTGTACCAGCACGTTTTTCTTCAAGATATCAATTTTAATAACATTCTCACAGTAGATCATGAAATGCATACAAGCTGAAATAAAACTGCAAATTGAGCAATTCCACAAAAAAAAAAAAGAAAAAATCCATCTAGCGGTGCAGAAACCTTTGTTATTCTAACTGTTACTAGATACTTATTATACAAGCAAACCAAAAATCGTATTCCACCTTACGATTTCAATAATGAATAAAATGAATTTAAGTGTTGAGTCACACCATCCGCGCTGCAAAAGGAACGACTGTGCGGAGACAGTGATAGATAACAATGTTGCAGATTGCATTCTAGAACTGCAAATATGTTTGTCAATTCAATGCAGTACTAATGATATAATTCCTCATAATTCAAGTTTATATATCACCATGATTTGGTTTTCAGAAGTCGTAGGTTCTAGGAGAGTACACAATGATTACAGATTATGAGTCAGCATCCAATATTTTCTGCGAATCGCAACAAACTCCTAAAAGCCTGTTTTTAGAAAATTATGGATCACAATTGGGTCCTAAAGCTATACCAGTTTTTCTATATCATTTGAAAGAGATGCGTTTTCTGAACAAAACGTGATTTTAGGAAAATGTTTGTCGTTGTCTTTCGATTTTTAAATGAAGAATAAAAAACTGCTTGAAAGATGTTGAATGACAGTTCACCCACGTACGGTATATGGGCGAACTGTCATTTAGGACCTTCCGAGCAGTTTTTTAATTTTCATTTAAAAATTTAAGGACAACGATAAACATTTTTTCAAAATCACATTTTGCCCAGAAAATCTCTCTATTTTTCCCAGTAAAAGGATGTTTTTCCGATTTATTTTTAGATAACACTAGATCTCGACGTTTCATGCATTTCTAAGACATTTGACTTTTTTTTTCAATCAACCGCCATATCATCTTTACCATTTACTTTCTGCAATAAGGTTTCATTGGAGATTAGAAAATTTTTGATTCATTTTGTTAGTGAAGAATAAATACAATTTACTTTATCATTATATCACAAAATCAATGGCGTTTTGAAATTTATGTCATCTCCGTGAAATCATTTCACAGTTGAGAATGGACGTGAAATAATTCCGGGGAAACGTCACTTTTTCCGTTTTTACCGTTAATACTTTAGTGACATGACACTCATAATAAACCAGATTTCACAGTAGATGTCACTTTGCAACGCTTTTTCACTTACGTGAGTCCTGTATAAGAGCTGTATTCACTTCACTCTGATTTCACCGTGAAGTGATTCCCGTAATAACCATCATTATACAAAAGCGTAGTATACCATAATAAGACTATTTAATTCTCTGATAAGTAATTTCGCTAGTGTACCTATTGTGTTTGAGGCAAATCATGTTGCACGAAAGATTTATAACACATGAGTCGAGTTTTGCGATCCGATTTGAAAACAGCTCTGAGAATCATGATCTTTGCACTACCTTTATTTTGAGCTTTTCTATGGGTACCTACTGCCAAAAGAAAAATGCAGACTACACTGAACCAAATTGCTCGTACATAAATGTGTTATTGTTGTTTGACTTTAGCCCCGTTACTATTGTGCGTAATTTTAGAACTGATTATCATCCTTTGCTTGCACAGTTGAAACAAATAAGGAAAAGTATTCTTTTCAGAAGGAAAATATACACTAAACAGTTAAAAATAGCATGATTGTTATTAACTATGGGGAAGCTTATGGATGAACACAAAGAAAGTGAAACTGAATCGGAAAATAGTTCATGTTTGTGTTTGATTTCCTTAATAGGGCTGCCATAGATGGTTTTCTTTCACATATGCGCTTGAATTCATGTTGTAAATTATGGACAAACATCACTCAAAATATAATTCCAAAATCTTTTATTGATAATAATATTTTTACCAGTGTGCATAGCGAATCATATTTCGACTATTTGATATGATTTTCGGAATTTCTAAATGATAAATCATCTAATAAAGGCTCGACGATTTCTTTAACGACGTTTGACGTTACGTTCCCAAGCAGATCAACTCTATAGACTGTCGCACGGTGACGTCAAGCATCTGAGTTTGACAGATACTGGTAACCTCCAGGCAATGAAGTTTAGTTCTCAATTATGGCAGATCATTTCAATAACGCACACGATTGCTCCACCAGAAAAAAGCACAAAAGGTGAACAATGTTACCACTAACTGTCAGAAAATTAAGGCAAAGAGATTCGGTAAGATGGTCCATACTAGCAATACTCAGAGGGAGAGATATGCGAAGAGAATGTTGTGAGTCAAACGAACATGTCAAAATCCGAGCCAAACGAACAAGAAAGGTAACACATTGCGAGGTGTTGCAATCAGATACAATAAAGTATAATTTTATTTTCACACGTTTTTCATATTATTTTGCTAAACAATGAATTGAGAAGGCTCCAAAATTGCTTTAGCACAGTGATTTTCAATTGGTGGTTCACAAACCTTTTGTATGGTCAACAAAATAATGATCAATTATGGTGAAAAAATATAAAAAAAAACAACAAGGTATACAGCCCTAGGGTTGTATGAAAATGGTGACGTGGGACTAAACACTGTACTTTGGGGGTTTTTTGTTCCAAAATACACAGATTTCGCAGACAGAATCAATGTATTTGCTCGGTGACTTACGTACTTTTATTTTCAGCCTTCCCTGGAAATCTATTTTTAGAAATATGTTCAACAACACTCGATAAAATATCGTTTATAATTGGCGATATTATACCTGTAGAATTTTTTGTGCAAACAACATGTATTTGACAAAGCACAAGCTTATCGTTCTTGCTAAAGAAGCACCAATAATTTCTCGTAATGCGTCAGAGTCAGAATTAACTCTATATCCTATAAAAACCAAGTTCAATAATGCTCACGTTATCATTTTTTTTACGTTATCATAATGAAAGATTTTGTCTTATTTTACTCTGATTAAATCAAATTTATAATATGGATCTTACTTTCAAAATAATATGGGAGCCCTTACGAAAGTTCATTAATTGGCAAACATAATAAGTTATGTTAAAGTTTTAGCAAAAAAATCGTAGCAATCAACCATTCCATTGTTGTTTTTTGCTTGAAAATTTTTTTTCATTTGCCTACAACTACATTCGCTGTATTACAAAGACAGCTAATAAACGTTTATTATGGAAAAGTTTAAAATAAACATCATCTAACAATTTTGAAATGTAAGAAAGAATTCGGAATGAATCTTAGTAAATGGACCAAAAATTCACAAGCAATCACCGGCTCTTACTCTTCTATAAATGTATATATTTGGGAATTCAGTCTTTCGATACTATCCGGTCACGAGTGTATTTAGTGAATATCGAATATAATACATAATAAACATAACTTGTAAAAAAAGCAAAGCCTTGGTGCTACATTCCGTATCGGAATTCGACCTTCTGTTTTACTATACACAGACTTCGCAGCCGACTGTTAAGTGTACAGGACAATTGCGGGGCTAGCGCTACGATCCTACTGACACTAACAGTCTCTCCCAAGCCGGGACTCGAACATACGACGACTGGCTTGTTAGGCCAGCATCGTACCTCGAGACCAGCTGGGAGATTACATAACTTGTAATTGTTGCAAAAATGTACAATTCTTGTTGAGTAATTTATGATAATCATATTTATCATCGTATATCATATATCATCATATATCACTGTACCTCATTACACTAGTATCGTGTGTGCTTAGTTTTGCTTACGTTTTTCTAGTGGTTTTCCGCGGTTGTTGTATAGTATTACTGGTTCAGTGAACGGTTTTAGTGCGTTTAATAGAGCAAATTGTGAAGTCTTCACGAAAATCGTTTGCAAAAGTGCAAAAACGGCTAAGTTTAGTGAGTTTATGACGCCACCGTATATAAACACACGGTCGCTATTGTTTCGTTCAGTACGGATCACGCTGCACCGCCGCAGCTTGTGTTTGCTCGTAGCTACATTACGTTGGGCCCAGTTCTTTAAATTCTGGCTTAAAATCGTCGATTAATATAAAAACCTGACAAATTTGAAGTGGTATAACTTGAGCACAGTGGTTGTGAAGGAGCTGCGGGCAGGTTATTAAACCACCCTAAAGGGTATATTAGCGTTTCTGAAGTACACTGGTGAAACGTAATTAATATCTGCTGTTTGACGACTCAACCGTTCCAATTACACCATTTTGTATTGCTGACTCGGCACCTAACGATAGGCGTTACTATGACTTGCAAGCGTTGCAAAAAGAAGGTGTCCGACGCTGATGCTGTCATCTGTCGTGGTTATTGTGGTGCTTCGTTCCATGCAATTTGCGTGAACGTCGACGTACCCCTTCGACAACATTTAGGGCAATATCGCAATAATCTATTTTGGTTATGCGATGGATGTTCCCTGCTGTTTTCTAACGCGCACTTTCGTGCTTTGATGAGTGGATTTGACCAAAAAATTTCTGCTCTGCCAGATGCAGTACAATCTATGCAGGGAGAAATTGAAAAGCTCAACAGCAACTTGAAAGCTCTATCTGCCAAAGTCGACGGAATCCCCATCACACCTACGCCATTCTCCTCACCAAACCCCTGGCCTGCCATACACCGTACAAATCGCGCTGCACAATCGGCCAAACGTCTTCGAGATTCCGATGGGAAATCAGTCAACGTAGCAGTCGATTCCATCAAAATGGGTACAAAAGCAGCTACTGCAATTCCTTCTATTTGCCTCGATCCTCGTCTGGAAGACGACTTTGTTTGGGTCTATCTATCTGCCTTCCATCCGAATACCACAGAAAGGCAAGTAGCGTCTTTGGTTACGGACTGTCTGGAATTAGCTACCAACACCAAAGTTAAAGTGGTCATACTAGTTCCTAAGGGAAAAGATTTAAATTCGCTCAATTACGTGTCTTTTAAAATTGGCTTAAACGAACGATTCAAGGAAAAAGCACTATCTTGCGACTCTTGGCCCGAACATATACGGTTTCGGCAGTTTGAAGATAACCGTGCAAAAAACTTACCGAGAGTTGTCAGTATAACCTCTGTGGATCACCCGGAAACGGCAACTCTACCAACCTTGAGCTTGGCGAACATGGACGTGCAGGAATTTCGAGACTGCCAGGACGCACGCAACGATGCATGATGGGAGCTTCTTCCAACCCCGTAACAGGCCCTTTCGTCAAATTTATGCGCCACGCACCGTTATTTGCTTGCTGCCATCATAGTCGTCCTGGCTCTGTTAACGGCGGTTTCGAAGAAGTCTTCCAGCCTGCACTTTCAGGCAAGTATGCGTGTGATGTAGGACGTTCTCTCGGTGATTTTTCGAATATTTTCAGTCAGTTTCCGTCTACAAGCCACTACAATCAACATCTAGTGAATTCCGAATGCAACAGATTTTTTGATGTCACCCCTGTTCCGCCAACAAGCTACTGTGATGAACAGCCAGTCGTTTCAGATGGTAGCGGATTTTCTGTTCAGCCAGTTCTGCAACCGGGCCGCACTGTAGAAAGTATTATGGAAGCTCCCGACCCTTCCAACCCAGTCGAGCAAAACGCAGCCAGCGCTCTTCACAGCCGTCCCGGTCCTGTGGTCGGTTGTGGTTCGGGAGTCTTCCAACATGTAATTGCAGGCGAGTACCCCAGTAACTTATGTAACGAACCCTCGGCACCTGATGCATCATTTTTCAGTCCATACAACTCGCAACCAAACTCATGCATTAGGGACCATCTCACCGACCACGATGTGCGCATTTATTACCAAAACGTGGGAGGCATGCACTGCGACGTGAATGCCTACCTCCTGGCCGCTTCCGACGACTGCTACGACGTAGTCGTGTTAACCGAAACCTGGCTCGACTCGCGTACGCTCTCTCATCAGGTGTTCGGTCCTGAATTCGAAGTTTTCCGTTGCGATCGTGGACCTGTAAACAGTCGGAAACTTTCTGGAGGTGAAGTACTTGTCGCGGTGACGCGAAGGTTAAAGACTAAAGAAGTGAAAAAAGATCTGTGGGATAGCATCGAGCAGGTGTGGGTATGCATTGAGCTTGCGAATCGAAAGGTCTACCTGTGTGGGATTTATGTTCCACCCGATCGAGTACGCGATGATACATTACTTGGAGTTCACTCCCAGTCCGTTATGTCAGTAATCGATATGGCAACTGCAACCGATGAGCTTATCGGCGATTTTAACCTACCCGGTATTACATGGCAATCATCGAGTAGCGGTTTTCTCCATCCAGACCCTGATCACTCTACTCTGCACATTGGAGCTATACGGTTTCTCGACTGCTACAGTTCTGCCACGCTGCGTCAGATCAACCACGTGACTAACGAGAACAATCGCTGCCTGGACCTCTGTTTCTTCAGCGCGCAGGACGTTGCCCCGGTTGTTTCACTCGCTCCATCACCTCTGGTCAAGCAAGAAAGGCACCATCCTCCATTATTTCTCGCCCTCAAGAACTTTTCGGTAAACCTTACGGAAACCGTCACACCTGTCTCTTACAACTTCCGAAAAGCCAATCACCGGAGCATTACCGAATTTTTTGCCGCTATCGACTGGGTCGGTGTTCTTGATGGCCGTGATGCCAATAGCGCTGCACTGACGTTATCGCACATAATCATTCACGCTATTGACCGACATGTTCCCAAGATAGTTCGTTCATTTAATAGTAAGCCTTGGATGACCCGCGAGCTTCGCATGTTGAAGACCAAAAAAAAAGGCTGCACTTAGGACTTACTCCAGGTTTGGTACGCTTTCGTTCCGCGAGCACTACAAAAAGTTGAACACAGCGTATAAGAGGACCAGTCAGAGTTGTTTTAGACGACACCTGCAAAGCATCCAGCGCAGTTTGAAGGCGAAACCAAAAACATTTTGAAGACACGTTAACGCTCAACGAAGAGAATCGAGTCTTCCTTCGACGATGACTTTCAACGGCAAGGTTGCCTCCGAGCCGGAGAAGGTCTGCCAACTCTTTGCTGAGAAATTCGCGCAGACTTTTTGCAACGATGTGACCCCGGCTGACCAAGTAACTCAGGCTGCTCAAAACGTTCCGATTGTAGTTGGGAGTAATTTTAGCAGACTCAACATTGATGAAGCAATGATCTCTCGAGCCGCCTCAATATTGAAATCATCGACAAAATTGGGTCCGGATGGAATTCCGTCTGCGTTCTTAAAAAAGTATATTGAGTGTCTGCTAACCCCGCTTCAGCTTGTGTTTGGCCTGTCCCTGTCAAGCGGAATATTTCCGTCTGCATGGAAAATCGCATACATGTTTCCCGTCCACAAAAAAGGAGAGCGCAAGGACGTGAACAATTACCGAGGAATATCGTCATTATGTGCCATTTCTAAATTGTTTGAGCTTGTTGTTATGACTCCTTTGCTGTCGCACTGCAAACAATACCTGAGCGAGGATCAACACGGTTTCGTCTCGGGTAGATCAACAACTTCAAATCTCTTGTGTCTCACATCGTATGTTGCGGAAAGCATGGCAGATCGCGCTCAAACGGACGTCATTTACACTGATTTGTCCGCGGCGTTTGACAAAATCAATCACGCTATTACGATTGCCAAACTCGAAAGACTCGGCATCAGTGGCTGTATATTACGTTGGTGCCATTCCTACCTTGTCGGTCGGAAACTGATTGTGACTATTGGTGATTTTCAGGCGAATGCTTTTTTGGCCTCATCCGGTATCCCACAAGGAAGCCACCTGGGACCGTTAATCTTCTTGTTGTACTTCAATGATGTTAACTACGTACTTAAATGCCCTCGCTTATCCTTCGCTGACGATTTGAAGATTCACATGAAAATCCGTTCCATGGTGGATGCAATTTGCCTCCAGTGTGAATTTGACGCCTTCATAAATTGGTGCAACCTTAACTGTATGCTTGTTAATCCTGAGAAATGTTCTGTAATTTCCTTCGCTCGCATTCGCCATCCTGTCATCTTCAACTATAAGCTCTGTGGTACCGACATTCAACGTGTCGACCATGTTAAGGATCTCGGCGTTATCTTGGATAGCCAACTATCGTTTTAACGGCATGTCTCATACATCGTGGATAAGGCATCCAGAACTTTGGGATTTATTTTCCGCATCGCAAAGGACTTTACGAGCGTGTATTGCCTCAAGGCATTATATTGTTCGCTCGTCCGTTCCACTTTCGTATACTGTTCCGTTGTCTGGCACCCATATTACCAAAACGTGATGGTAAGGATTGAATCGATTCAACGGCGCTTTTTACGCTTTGCTTTGCGTCAGCTACCTTGGCAAAACCAGTATCGTTTACCGGATTATGAGAGCCGATGCCGACTGATTCACTTGGAGACTCTCCACGCACGAAGAAACATCGCAAGGGCTTTGTTTGCTGCCGATATGTTGCAGGGAAAAATCGATTGCCCTGCTATTCTGAGGGAAATCAATTTGAACGTACGACCTAGGGCACTGCGGAATAATGCTATGCTGAGGATACCTTTTCAACGCACTAACTACGCACAAAATAGCGCTATAGTCGGTATACAGCGAGCCTTCAACAGAGTAGCGGCCGTCTTTGATTTTAATTTATCACGTGTTGCAATCCGCCGTCATTTTTCTGTGTTTTTTACTACTAACGACGACTAAGAGAATTGTTATTGTAATATTTTGTATTGTATTGTATTGTATTGTATTGTATTGTATTGTATTGTATTGTATTAAAGCGATCGTGACTGTAATTAGTTTAAGATAATTAGCCATCATTGGGACATTTGTTGTCTGTTGATGTAGATTATAATGAATAAAATAAAAAAATTTATGAGATAAACCTCCAATTAGCAGCAGTATTGCAGTTTTTCCTCGATTGCACACGAATAGAAATGTACGAACAGAAGTGTACCACTGCAGTACGAATAGTACCGCGCGCTGCAGTACGAATGGAAGTGTACTGGTACTGGTACTTTTCCTTATACCAGCATGTTTTCTTTCAAGACATCAGTTTTTATTGCGTTCTGACAACAGGTTTAGGAATTGTTCATTAATGGGGATTGTTTCAAACTTTACGAAAAACTTTTACCTTTTACATTGTCCTATTGGGACGGGGAGACTGTCAATTTTTTTTCGATATTGATATAGAGAATATGTGATATTCGGTTGGTGTCCATTCACGTCGTCTGTGATAGGAATGCTCGCATGTAATTGGTTCATTATTCGCGTAAATTTGTTATTGAAACTTTTTATCAATTTCACCGCTTAGCAATAAAGTTAGAGTGATAACTGTCATATTACAAATTGTTCTACATTTTATCTATCCAACAACATATTGGTTATAGCTTTTTCATTCAAGAAATTAATGAGAATCACTCAGCATGATTTTTAAGGAGCTCTTAAGCTTTTGTTTGCCCCTGCGAACACCAAATTCAACAACAACAACATATTTATAAATACGTACGTAGGGGCGCCCATACACATGCATACAGATATTGTTTATTTAGTCGAATCGACCTACGATTGGTATTCAACACATGGTCCTCCAAGCTATTAATTTTGTGTTAAAAATAAAATGTCTCATGTGAAAAATACTCTTTGATTAATATCTTTGATAATTATATTTGATTAATATTCTAAACCACTAAACAAAAATCCACTCGGTAGCATTCTGGGGGAGCGTAGCAGCTTTCGTTTGCGTATAAGCTCATCAAAATCCGATACAGTAATCACTCGATTATATCACGCCCCGATTTTGTCTGCCCCCGATTTTATCTTTTTTTTTCGAACTGAATTTCTATTTTTAACAACGGCTTTTTCCGTTAACACGCAAGTTCATTAAGCAGACAGTATGTGAGTAGAGAAAGAACGAAAAATAAGCGAACTGGAAATATGATACAGATTTGGAAAAATATACCGCATCCCGACGGGACCCCGCATCCCGATTTTATCTTTCACTTATATCACTTTTTTTCTCGATTTTATCATCAAATAACATTTCATTTAAAAAAATGTCAGGATTAACCGATTTTTCATTTAGTTTCAAAATTTTAGTACTTTTGCACAACTCTGTGCAGAATAACATCATTTTGGATACAGTTTACATTGAAAACTCAACCATTGCACCATTACCTGTAGCCATAACGTATATTTGGAGTATTTTTAAGCTATTAAACGACGCATCTTTTGATATAGAAAAATTAATGATCAATCCACCTAAAAGTTTTCTTTGGATTAAGATAGACGTATAGTATCTTCAGCAAAGTTGCATGTGATCTCAAAACAAGATTGTTTCCGAAGAATTCATGTTTCTACCTTTTACATATTACGAGCCATATAAATTTTGCTTTGAAAAGCCACTATCAATCTTAATTTTCGTTCTAACTTTTTCCTTAATTTTTCCGAATTTCAAATAATTTAAGATAGATATTAAGCTAAACAAGCTTTTTGACATATTTAGATATTTTCAGGAATAATTGCATCTCAACCAGGGCTCTTCATTTTCGAAACAAAACAATGAAACTGAATATTTCGCGCTGTCATTTCGATTCGAACAGTTTCATTTTCACTTGATTCCTTGCTACTTGCTATTATCATCGAATCACTTCTTTCTCTCTTTCCTGTCTGTTGTTCATCGGATCATTTCAAATGAAACTGATAACTATATCAATTGACGAAGAGAATGACGGAGAGAGACTCTTTCACTTCCTTCAGCGTTTCAATTGAAATTAGCACCGCATTGCGTCGTTTGATGATAGTTTGCTAATTCTTAGGCTGACCAGACGTACCGTTTTGAACGGGACATTACCGTTTTTTCGACTTTTTTTAACCGTCCCGTCTTTTTGCCATTTTGTATCGTTTTCGGATACTCCTTGAAAAAATCTCTAATAAAGCTTTGCATTGAAATTTTCCTAAATGGAGAATAAGTTTTCAAGCAGTAAGGTTTTTTTTGAATATTACTGAGTACTTTTTGTGCCTTCCTGACAGTACCGCCTCACCCCTATCTATCGTGAACTGACGAAAAAGTTGCGATTGAAAGTTGAGGCTATGATAATTGTTGGTCAAAATCTCGATCATCATGTGACAATTTTCAGGAACTCATTGCAAAAAATCACACTATTCAGGATCGGGTAAGTTCATCAAAGCAATGAATAATTGTTTGCATGCTTTGTTTGATAAAAATTTTCAAAAATCAGTAATATCATGTGTCCCGTCATCAAGATGGTGATATAAACGGGTGATCACTGTATTGCGTTCTGTAAAATGGTGCGTTAGTATCTAGCGTCACATATATACAGACAACATTTACTGTGACATTCTCGAAGTCAGTGTCAACAAAAAAAAGACAGTCTCCCCGTCCCAATAGATCAATTTTTTTTCTTTAACAAGGCTTTAACCATGTGTTAGACAGCAGATCAATTAATATTTGCTTCCATGAACTCAGGCTGATTTGATGTCTCGAAGGTAAGGGTTTTTCGTAAAGTTTGAAACAATTTTCTTTATTGAACAATTTGTTAACCTGTTGTTAGAACCTGAGAAAAACTGATGTCTCGAAAGAAAACATGCAGCTAACAAAGATCGTAAAGGTTCTCACTAAACACTGCTTCAATAAAAATTGATTTAATAAATAATATCTCACTTTGCCTTTTTTTGAACAGATTTTTAAAGTTTGTTTGAACTTATTGAACATACAGCTTGTAGTATTTTTCGAATCACAACTCATTTTTAAGAAGCTACGTGAAAATGCTATGTAGGAAAGTCATTAACGAAAACAAATATTTTCAGAGCCAAAACGGTATGATGTCTTCGACGAAGTTGTAGATAATAATTTTGATTTGTCCGAATTGCTTTTAGAAACTTGCCGCGGCGCGCTCCCATGCGTTGATCGGTTCAAGATTATCAATCTTGACAACCTAGCTTGACGACGGAAAATTCAGCAGGCAACATTTATCGCTAAGCTACTAAACAATAAAGTTGACTGTCCCAGACTACTGTCATTATTTGATATTCTTGTCCCATCGAATACTTTTAGAACTTCTTCGTTCTATAAACACGGTTTAACCGCACAGCGTTTTGATTTAACCTTGGAAAGTTTATCTTATTTTGGCGTTAAATTGATGCATGAATTTCAAATCATTGAAAATGCAAGTTTTTGTTCAAAATTTAATAACTCATCGATGCATAACAAATACCAGAATTCAGTTTTTCAAACAACGAATACGGATTCACACTATTTGAAAAAAAAAAAAAAAAACAAAAGTAATGTCACTAAAAGCGAGGAGTCGTATAGCAAATTCGTTTGTTTGACAACATGACGTTGACGATAATCATGCATGTGTTCATATTTATTGAAACTTTATGTTAGATGGATAGAATAAATCAATAACAGTTGATAACCCTATTGAAATACCGTCTGCCGGGGTGAGATTATGCCACGGGGGTGAGATTGAGCCAAAACGGGAAATGTTTGTATGTTAAATTACTTGAGATTAACAAATTCTAATACCTCAAATTCAATACTTTATGAAACATGACATATTTATTCACAACTTAAAATGGAATATAGATAATATCAGTGAGCTGTTTCGCTTAAAGAATGTTTCAAAGTACAGGGTGAAAAACATGCACAAATAACGTTATCCGAAAATGTCCCAGGAAAACCAACCCGATCAAGAAATCACATCAACTTACTGCTCAGTTGGTACGTTAGGATGTCGTCTCCAATGTGTTGAGGAAATATTATGCATTGAACCTGTGCCGGCTCAGAAAATAATGTTTTTCCAAACTGTACACTTTTCGAGCCCTTTTGGGGTGAGATTGTGCCAAGCTATATTGAACGGCACAGTGTGCGGAATTCACATTCACGACAAAATTATATCAGTATACACCAAAACACTCGCATTGTTTACATAGGGTATGTTTTTTGTCCCCACAGCATAAGGTATGTTGTCTAGCTATGGTATTCTTTGAAATAATGACCAAAAGCTTGAGAAGCTTACTGTTCTCAATTGTTAGATAGAAATTTTCAATTATTGATATTACTTATGGAATGTAACAACATTTTGTACACCAATATTATATAAACTGATGACTTTTAAAGAGAAGAAGGAGGGTTCTCCAATGGAATATACAGTTGTCCATGACACATAATAATTGAAACGAAAAGTCTTCTCAAACTTCATGTCCTAACGTTTCCCCTTTTTAGGTTACCTGGAGACGCCACTATGTGTATAGAGACTGTCTATAAGCCACGTTCTAATAACTAATTACTCTATTTATCAATTTGATCCAGCCATACATTTTTATATAATTCATATGATACATAGTTTCTGATCAACCCCCTAAAGCCCCTTAATAGTCCACGTTGTTTATGATCGTCCCTATACTTACTGTTTTATCATGTTAGTTATGTGGATTATTCGTAGACACACTACTGTTCATTTAACATGTATTAATTTCAACTTTTTGTTTTTGGCACAATCTCACCCCATAGAAGGGGTGAGATTGAGCCAATGTTCATGTATTTTTAGCAAAATTATAGTTTATTGTAACTCAACTATATTTGTTGTAGTTGATAACAAAACATTCTAGAATGCATTGGTGTATTTTGGATCGAATTCTTTGCTTAAGTGTGTGCGTTAGAAGCTTGAGATCAAAAAAGCATCATTTTGTGGCACAATCTCACCCCGGATGACGGTAGTCCTGAAAATTTAACTCCCCAACTCATCTATTTTTAAAACCAGACTCATACCACGATTGACACTCACTTATCGGAACTGTAATCAGTTCACATGATTTTTCTCTGAAGAGACACATTTTCCGCAAGCACATTTAGATAACGTAAGCAGATCAAAGCACCCATTGGATACCACGCGCAGGGACCTCTACTCTTGTCTCATGATCCTCTGCGCAGAATTACTACCGATAAACTAATAGCAGAAAGACGAAAGCAGCGCTTGAGTGGAGAGTTGCCGATCAGGCGAGAAACGAAACGGCCGAACGAGTTTACATTCAGAAAATTAGATTATAATATTAACATAAAAGTGTAAATGTAAATTAAATTTATCTTGTATTATAATTTATTATTGCTCTTTCTCTCTCGCTGCTGTCTCCGCTAACCAGCTACAACCATTCCGGAGCCAGCCGGGAATCGTGAGCATTGGACATGTTTTTATTATATTGAAACGTTTAAATTTGCCTCGTTCACCAGCTTAGCACGGTGTGAAATGGCACAGACTCGATGGCAGGTCATTTTGTAAGGTAAATAATAGATGTAGTAAAAATGGGCAGAAGGAACCAGTAGCAGTCTGTCGAGTGCAGCATCTGTAGCGAGTCTGTGTTTGTGTAGCTTTGGCTCAGCCGAACTGCTACTAACAACTAGATAACAGCGACTATAAGTGACCTAGTATATATATTCGTAATCGATTCTCGGCCACTTTCCGGTGACTGGTTTGTTTTATCGTGTTGTTATGGCGAGACATTACTTGATTGTTAATTCCTGTGTAATTTTATCGTAATAAATAGGTCGATTTTTTGTTAACATTTCTTTCAGTACCTTTGCTACCAAAACTTGACACTTTTTTGCACTGTCCTTACGAATGGTTAATTACTATAAAGCCTGTAGTACACTCTTTGACCGAGCGTCAAATATTTGTCACTTTTTGACAGATAAAAATTTGGTCAAAGATAATTATTTGTCACTCTCCAATTTTACATGGGGCAAACAGGGGCAAACAACAACCATGATGTCAAATAAATTTGACCATTATGTCAGAAGGTCAAATATTTGATCATTAGACAAAGAGTGTACTACAGGCTTAAGACTTATTCACAATTACAAGAACCGATTCGAAAGTCTGCCTGTAACGAGAACTGCCGAGTTGATTGGAAATTTATTTGATTTTGATTAGTCTCATGGAAGCATAAAAGGCCAAGCGAGAGTTAAAAAAAAAGGGGTAAACAAGTTTGTTTCGGTCGTAACCGGTAGAAGACAGGTTCGGTAATTTATGCTGTCAATGAATCCTGTCTGTCACGGGTAGATCGTTCCCATTTTCAAACTGATCAAATGTATTTTTTCGGCTAATTAAATGGAAGTCAAGTTTTAGTTGGCATTCGTCCTGGCAGAGGCAATTTTATTTAGATCATCAGTTCATAAACAGTTACTTGATCTTCAAGCAGTCAATTACAAGCAATTATCTGTCAACGTCGGTCGATTCTCGTATTACTTTTCTGTTTATCCATATTAGTCATGATCATCAGCTAGTGAGGGTTTCGCAGTGCAGTTTGAGTCGCATTTTAATGAAATCCACCCGAGACCATTAAAACATCGCAATACTCTACACGTCTTACGTTCGTCGCGCAAATCCAAGCTGGCGGCGGCCATAATTTCTAATTTCAATTAACTTTTCATCGACTGGCTTGGTGATTGTCGTGCATGTTGATCTGCGGACTCGCGAAGGTAGTTTGTTACGCCAACACTTGATGTCTAATTTTCCCTCGCAATTTTTTTTCTAGTCCCGGCCATAAATGTTTCTCGGTTTCCTTCAATTAACGGCCCTGTGTGACGGAATGTACCAACCTAGTGCGGCCTACTGCGTTTCTAAGCTTGGAACATAACCTCACTTTTTCTCATATTCGAAGCTATCACAATCGATCGGTCGATAAGCGATCACTTTAGTACTGCTCTCATGCCCATGACCGGGTGTGGAGGGCCGAGGGCAGTTTAATAAAATAGTATTGGCAGTCGTTCTCCCTTGATCTATGTGCGCATGTGAGAATGCAGGCGTGTGCGAATAAAAAGATACAAATATCGACACTTGTTTACGAAGAAATATGGTACGTTGTTAACAATATACTACGTTTCGGAGGTGATAAGTCCGCTGTATAAAAGTTTTACGCAGCTTGAAACATTCTTGAAACTTGAAACACCAAATTAAATCGCTTTGAAAATACACAAATTCAAATTAATGCTTCCAGGAAGTTTTGTCCGCGACAAAACTAAACTTAATATTCAATTTACAGTTTTATCTATAGTGAAGATCAAACCTTAATTTGTACTACGAATTACGCCACCCAGAACCACCAGAAGGAGGCATCGTTTCATTAATCAAACACCACGCTTTCGATTGGAACTGGATTACCGTGCCGAGTAAAACAATGTTGGACTGTATGCTATTTTTTATCATTTGTAATCGAAAAAACGCTCCCGAATACCATCCAATTAACAGTCGCTTAGCACGGCACACCACCCGCGAGGAGTTCGGCGCTGGAACCATCCCGCGTCGTTACAATTTCGTCGTTAATCGCCTTTCTCTGATTCCCTGCTTCTTTCCTGGCAGCGTGGCTATCAGATCATAAATTATCATAACGAGACCAATTTTCTCGAAATATAACCATTCCCGGTCACATTCCGATGGCGCGGTGCTACCTGGCTTGGACAGCTTCCTAGAAACTGATCTAGCCATCATATGTACAGGGTGTTGGCAATTTAAAAATTTTAAAGTCGTTGATTTTCTCATATTCAAAGTTTTATTAACTTACACTCAATATTATATTATATTCGAGGATTTTTTTAAACCTATGAATTTTTTTCTTTTTGCTCTTTTCAGTATTACTACAGACTACTATTTCGTGGATTGGTCATTTTGGTATTTTAGAATTTGAAGTATTTTGCAAACAGGAGTTGCAGCAACTCACTAATCACAAAATCATTTCCAGAATTAATATATTCTAGATTGAAGGAACTGTGGATTTTAAGGAGCAAGAGATCTAGGAGGAGGTTCAGAACTGAAGAAGAGGCGTTTTTGAAAGTTATAACGCAATAATTTGAAAACTGGGGTCAAGGAATTAGAGTTCTTATGATACGAAAAGGTTTCTAGTTACTGAATCTTGAAATGTTAAGAAGTTTATAATTTAATTTCTTCGCAATTTTTATGATTTTATGATTCTATGACTATATGATTCTACGGTTCTATGATTCTATGATTCTATGATTCTATGATCCTTGATTCTGTGATTCTATGATTCTATGATTCTATGGTTCTATGATTCTATGATTCTATGATTCTATGATTCTATGATTCTATGATTCTATGATTCGCTGATTCTATGATTTGCTGATTCTATGATTCTAAGATTCTACGATTCTATGATTCTATGATTCTATGATTCTATGATTCTATGATTCTATGATTCTATGATTCTATGATTCTATGATTCTATGATTCTATGATTCTATGATTCTATGATTCTATGATTCTATGATTCTATGATTCTATGATTCTATGATTCTATGATTCTATGATTCTATGATTCTATGATTCTATGATTCTATGATTCTATGATTCTATGATTCTATGATTCTACGATTCTATAATTCTATGACTCTATGATTCTATGCTTCTATGATTATATGATTCTTAGATTCTATGATTCTACGACTCTCTGATTCTATGATTCTAAGATTCTACGATACTACGATTCTACGATTCTAAGATTCTAAGATTCTAAGATTCTAAGATTCTAAGATTCTAAGATTCTAAGATTCTAAGATTCTAAGATTCTAAGATTCTAAGATTCTAGGATTCTAAGATTCTAAGATTCTAAGATTCTAAGATTCTAAGATTCTAAGATTCTAAGATTCTAAGATTCTAAGATTCTAAGATTCTAAGATTCTAAGATTCTAAGATTCTAAGATTCTAAGATTCTAAGATTCTATGATTCTATGATTCTATGATTCTATGATTCTTTGATTCTATGATTCTAGCAACGTCCTCCATCATTGCAATTGAAATTTGAACGTGATGATATTTGGGGTTTTACTAATACTAATGGTTGGAAATTACTTCATTAAGACACTCTATCGTATGTTGTAACAGAAGTTCGGGATTGAAAGATTTCCAATTTTATTATCAAAGGAGTTTTTGTGAGTGATTTGAATAATCTAATGTTTCTTATTTGAGTCTCTGACTTATATTTATATCTATCTAAATATATAAATTAGGGAGAGAGACAAAAATGTGCGAACCTTCAAAACCGAAAAAAGTGAAAAATATGTTCAATTTCAAATGTTAATAAACCGGTTTGTATTCGATGGATTTCCTTCGTTCTTGCAGCAATAGATTGGAAAATCTTCTAAGATTCTTCCCAAAAGAAGATAATTGTAATTTTATTATTCACACTATTGTACTATTAAAACAGTCAAGCCTTGTTTAAACGAAAATTACGTCCTCTGATTGGTCGTTATATGATTGCTTCCCAAGCACGGTCGACAGAATCATATACCTTGCAATTGAAAACAAGCTATTTGGCCTATATAAGAGCCTGTTTCAGCCGAAGCCGCTCATAATAGTCTTAGACAGCGCCAACAGAATTACATTACCTTTCTCTGATCGAACCAGCTTCAGACGTCTCGGAAAGTCGTCGCAAGCGGCGCGCACGTGCTCCATCGGCATCTCGTTCCAGATTTTCGTGATAACTCGCTTGAATTGATCCAAATTTGTAATTTTTTAGTCGTTCAGCTTCGACATCATGTATCCCCACACGTAATAATCCAGTGGATTCAGATCCGGAGACGATGGAGGCCATTCATTCTTCGAAATGAAATCGGTCAAGTTTTCCTCACACCACGCCTGAACAACCTTTGCGGTGTGCGATGGAGCGCCATCTTGCTGGAAGCAGTAGTAATTGTCTTCAAACACTAGTTCAGCTTGAGGCAGAACATTTCTATTCGAAACCGTGTCCAAGTAGTACGCTGCGTTGATTTTAACCTCTTTATCGACAAAAATAAGAGGCAGTTTACCTCTCTTGCAAATGGCTCCCCAAACCATCACTGACGTCTTATTTTGGAACCGGGAAACGTTCAGCTTGTCCGCAGGAGCTTGCTGGAGGCTCACACTCCAAACTCGATCATTTTGGCGAGAGACTGTTTGCTCCAAAACGAATAGCTTCTCGTCCGAAAAAATAATCTCGTCATCTGCGCGCCAACCGAGCAACTCCCGCGACCGTTGGTACCTCTTGTCCTTTGTAGCTTTGGTAACCACCTGTTTTTTGTACGGTGTAAGTTTTAAATCCTTGCGCAGAAGCAGGCGGATTGATTCTCGGTTCATTTTAAGGTTCCTGGCCAGCTTCCGTGCAGATTGGGCGGGATTTCGGCGAATCCGGTCTCGTATAATCTTTTTCAGCCTTAGAGTTCTCACAGACCTTGGTCGTCCAGATCGTGCCTTGTCCTCGGTGCTTCCGGTCTCTAGGTACCGATTTATGATCCGGTACACGAATTTTCGGTTGATTCCGAGCGGTTTTAGGTGTTTGAACTAGTGTCCGGGTTTGTACCCTTTCAATAATGATAACAGCGATAACAGCTGCTCTTAACTCTGCCATGGCTCACAACTCAATGTAAACAAACTGCACAGAGACGAAACTCTGCCACTATGGCAGCAAAGTTAACCCTTTCATTTGACATATAGATGGCACCAGAGAGATAGAGTGTAGGCTACAGGCGACCCCAAAAAAGTGTGACCAGATTTTTTTGTCACCGTGTATATAGGAAAACCTGCTTTTTTGCATTCACCTTTCTAGAGAGCTCAATTATGATCTAATAATGCACTACATTATATCAAAGTACAGTATTTTAGATGTCTAACAACTTTGCAGAAGGCATTGAAAAGCTAGAATGCCCCTAGGAAGAGCTATAGCTGTTCAGAGTTGAGTATGTCGAAATTTATATTGCAAATCATTTTTTATGCCAACACTGCCAGTGTACCGGCGTCAGTAGGATTCCCATCAGAAGTAACCTGTCGTAACGAGTTTATACACTCAGCTGAACCAAGCAAACAAATTTAGGTCAATATTCTAGGCGTAGGTAGAATCTACAACGTGTTTCAGAGGTTACTTCTGATGGAAATCTGACTGACGCCGGTACACTGGCAGTGTTGGCATAAAAAATGATTTGCAACAAAAATTTCGACATACTCAACTCTGAACAGCTCTAGTATTTTTTTGACACACTCTAGCTATTTAGTGTCTTCGGCCAAGTTGTTAGGCATCAAAAAACCTACCAATTGTCATGAAACCTATGGTTTGAGCCATTTTGAGCTCTTCGGAATGGAAAATGCAAAAAAGTTGGTTTTTCTATTCGAATCTCCATATAGGGCAATTCTCGCTGAAACCAGGCCACTAGTGACACGAGGTCTTTGAAATTTGATTTTTTTATTTTAGTTCGATTAAACGCAGTGAAAAATTAATAACTGCACATAAATTTGCTCCATTTGGTGGACCCCTCGTTCGCCAAGGGGTGAACAAATATTTAGAAAAGTTAAAATCGAATATTTTTATCGAGCTATATTTCAAATATTTGTCCCAAAACCCTCTACAAACAGCATTTCATTATACAGAAAACATCTAGGGCTTTCATGTGGAGTATTCAAAAGTTTGACCGCCATCTTGGATTCGCCGCCATTTTGAATTTTATCATTAAAACGCGTTTTTAAACAGGTTGGCAACCACTGATTTTAATTCTGAGAAAACCATTGGAAAGCTGAGAAAAAGTCCTACAAGATACATTTGAACAATTAGGTGTGTCGCGAAAGAAACATGGCCGCCAATTTTCTATACCGAGTTTTAACATTTCCAACGCGCGCCGCGCGATCGATATAGCAGCAAGCGCTGCTTGCCACGCAGCGCACACTGAACGCACATCGTTTAGTATACGCGAAGTACATATTTTGAATAGGTCTTTATAAACAACTTATTTGGATAGGGTAGAACTGCCATAGATGGACTACTTTCTTAAGCGGACAAGATACAAGTGAAATAATGAAAACACGAAGAAAATACATACTCAATTGTTACCAGTACATTCATCAACGTCTTAAGCTTTGCATTTGAGGTTTTTGACTTCACTCTCAGAACTATTGGAATATTGTTTAGCAAACAAATTATATTGTTCTTGAGGTAAAATATAGTGATAATTCTGCGTTCCTTTGATAATTTTGACATTTTCCATCTAATGTTGAAGTTTAGTTTGAGCCGCTTCGTAATCCGCTTGCTCTACGTACGCGAATGCCATTGTTTTGCTTTGGTTTTCCACAGCCCATTCGTAGAACGATACCGCATTTGTAATCAGCCTGTCTCTGTTGGGAGATAAGCTATATTTGCAGGCAGCTCGCTGGATGGTTCCACCAACTCCGTCACATGGACATTTCCCGTGCGAGCTTGCGTGAAAATTCCACTCCGCGTCCATTTGGAAATCATCTTTCATAAACGTAATGTTTGTAAAATTATACTTATTTTTGTATTGACTTTCAGCGCCGTCAGAGAAAATATGAGTTTTTGATACGTGTGGCAGATTTCTCTTCATGTAACTAAACAATTCAATGAAGCAACAGTCATTCTGTGCCGAACACGCATCAGCATCGGTTGTGCTTCGAAATTCGCGTTGACGGTGTTGACGGTGTTGCTGATATTTGTTTGGTTTTTGCATGCGAAAAAGAAGGAAGGAAATATTTTTGCTTTTGTCATCACGCACATTTTGACAATTACATATGTTCATGTTCAATTCATAGTGTTCACGTAGGTGCGAACAGCCTTCAAAATCTCTTTCAACGCGAATAACCCGAATCGCTCCGATAAATTTCAATACGTGTGTGCAAGTGGTGGCATTTTTTGACCGGTGTCTTTTGTCTAGATTGCTGTATCGCAAGGTCAAGCGCCTTTGTGTTACTGTGTCGCTTTGTAGCTGCCTGCTGTCGAACGATTTGGTGGTGAGTGCAGTGCACTCCAACACGAAGGAGAAAAAGAAAGGAAGGTACGTGCTTCTTGTCTGTCCCATCGGCGCGCTAGGGTTAGCGCGATGGATGTAGACCCCCCACCTCCCGCACCTCCATCCTCGAATCCCCTCGACCCTGTCTCTCCTGCCCCCCCTCCTAATATTAATTCCTCAGCTCCCCCACGTGTCAGATTGTATCCAGATGGATCGACTCTTCCGGTGGCAGTTTACCTCAGGCCTAAAGCGGGGCCGAAATCGAAATCTTTAAACATTCTACAGATTTCGAAAGACCTGACGTCACACTTTAAAGCTGTGACTGAAATTTTAAAAATCAGGCCGAACAAGCTCCGTGTCGTGGTCAATGACCTTAAAGAGGCCAACGATATAGCTTGCTCCGAGCTTTTTACACGGGAATACCGTGTCTATGTACCCGCTAGAGATGTGGAGATCGACGGTGTCGTGACCGATTCGAGTCTGTCCGTCGAGTGTATATTGAAAAGTGCTAAAGGGTGCTTTAAAAACAACACATGTCCCGATGTGAAGGTGCTCGACTGCAAGCAATTGCGGTCGGTATCGATCGTCGGTGACAAAAAAGTTTACACTCCGTCAGACTCGTTTCGAGTTACGTTCGCCGGGTCAGCGCTACCAAGCCACGTCTCGATCCACCGGGTTCGTCTCTCTGTGCGATTTTATGTGCCTCGCGTCATGAACTGCACTCATTGCAAGCAGTTAGGCCATACAGCCGCTTACCGCTGCAATAAGGCACGTTGTGGCAAGTGTGGGGAGACTCATGCGGAAGATTCTTGCAGTGTTAACGCTGTAAAGTGTATTCACTGCGGGGAAAATATGCATGAGCTCTCGACATGTGCGGTGTACATGCAGCGCAGGGATCAAATAAAACGGTCTCTCAAAGAGCGTTCAAAGCGTTCCTACGCTGACATGCTGAAGAAGACCGTTACCACTTCTCCCGTTACTTCGAACCCCTTTGATCTGTTGTCCTCTGATGAAACCGATTCTGACGATTCACCAGCGGGAACATCTTATGCCAATCCTGGGGAGTCTAGAAAGAGGAAAAATATTTCCTCTCCTCAACTTCCCCGAAAAGGTCCTAAGATTTCCCAAAGTGAAATGATGGTACAAACAAACCTAAAAGTGCAGCGGAAAAACCGAGGCAAACCCTCCTGGGCTTGCAAATTTAAAGTCCCAGAAGGAGTTCCCAGCACTTCCTGGAACATCTAAAACCCCAGTTGTTCCTTTTGCACATCCAGTTGAAAAATCAAATGCTGGCCTGGTGAAATTTTCTGACATTGTGGACTGGATTTTTGAAACTTTCAATGTACCCGATCCAATAAAAGATTTTCTTACAGCATTCCTCCCAACAGTTAGAACATTTTTGAAGCAGTCGACTGCTCAATGGCGCCTCCTTGCAGCGATCGTATCCTTCGATGCCTAATTCATCTGCTTAGGTGAAGGATTCTATCTCTGTCTTACAGTGGAATTGTAGAAGTATTTTACCAAAAATTGATTCGTTTAAAGTTTTGATAAATAAAAACAAATGCGATGCATTTTCCCTTTGTGAAACTTGGCTAACTTCGAATACTGATCTAAACTTCCATGATTTTAATATTATTCGCCTTGATCGAGACACCCCATATGGAGGAGTACTTCTAGGGATTAAGAAGTGCTATTCTTTCTATCGTATTAACCTCCCCTCGATTCCAGGCATCGAAGCTGTCGCATGTCAAATGACAATACAAGGTAAAGAGCTTTGTATTGCCTCAATATATATTCCTCCCAGAGCACAGGTTGGGCAACGGCTGCTCTTTGATTTAATAGAACTTCTTCCCTCGCCACGCTTGATTTTGGGAGACTTTAACTCTCATGGCGTGGCTTGGGGTTTCCCTTCTAATGATAACCGCTCCTCTTTAATTTATAACCTTTGCGATAACTTCGACATGACTATTCTAAACAACGGTGAAATGACACGTGTCCCGAAACCTCCAGCGCGCCCAAGCGCTTTGGATCTCTCTTTATGTTCGACGTCGCTACGGTTGGATTGCACATGCAAGGTAATCCTCGATCCTCACGGTAGCGATCATTTGCCTATTCTTATTTCAATTACCAACGGGTCAACTCGCATGCGGCCAATTGACATTCCGTATGACCTCACACGGAATGTTGATTGGAAGTTATACGAGGAAATGGTTTCAGAAGCTGTCGAGTCGATTCAACATCATCCACCACTTGAAGAATACAACCTCTTCGCGGGCTTGATTCTCGACGCCGCGTTGCAAGCCCAAACGAAGAAATATCCCGGCGTAACGATTAAAGAACGGCCTCCCACTCCGTGGTGGGACCAAGAGTGCTCCGCTGTCAACACGCAAAGATCCGACGCGTTTTTGGCCTATCAGAAGAAAGGTATACCTGGCGACTATATACGGTATTCGGAGCTTGATACTAAGCTTAAAAGCTTGGCTTAAGCAAAGAAACGCGGATATTGGCGTCGGTTCGTGAACGAGACGTCGAGGGAGACATCGATGAGCACTCTTTGGAACACAGCCCGAAGAATGCGGAATCGCGTAACGGTCAACGAAAGCGAAGAGTCTTCAAGTAGGTGGATATTTGATTTTGCCAGGAAAGTATGTCCGGACTCTGTTCCTGCGCAAAACTTTGTTCGCGATGCGTCTCCGGGCCACGACGCGATAGAATCACCTTTTACGATGGCAGAATTTTCAGTTTCCCTCCTGTCTTGTAACAATAACGCGCCTGGGTTAGATAGAATCAAATTCAACTTGTTGAAGAATCTACCCGGCAATGCCAAGAGGTGCTTGTTGAACTTGTTCAATGAGTTCCTGGAGCAAAACATTGTACCGTAGGATTGGAGGCAAGTGAAGGTGATCGCCATCCAAAAATCGGGAAAACCAGCCTCTGATCACAACTCCTATAGGCCGATTGCAATGCTATCCTGTATCCGGAAATTGATGGAGAAAATGATACTCCGTCGTTTAGACCACTGGGTCGAATCAACTGGTCTACTGTCAGATACTCAATTTGGTTTCCGCCGTGCCAAAGGGACGAATGATTGTCTTGCGTTGCTTTCAACAGATATCCAGCTGGCGTATGCTCGCAAAGAACAAATGGCGTCTGCGTTCTTGGACATTAAGGGGGCTTTTGATTCCGTTTCTATTGACATTCTTTCGGGCAAACTTCACCGACAAGGATTTTCTCCAATTTTGAACAATTTTTTGCACAATTTGTTGTTCGAAAAGCACATGCATTTTAAGCAAGGCGATTTGGCAACTTTTCGAATTAGCTACATGGGTCTTCCCCAGGGCTCATGTTTAAGCGCCCTTCTTTACAATTTTTATGTAAATGACATCGACGAATGTCTGGCAAGTTCATGCACGATAAGACAACTTGCAGACGACAGCGTGGTTTCTGTTACAGAAGCCAAAGCTGCCGATTTGCAAGGACCATTGCAAAATACCTTGGACAATTTGTCTGCTTGGGCTCTACAGCTAGGTATCGAATTCTCTCCGGAGAAGACTGAGATAGTAGTTTTTTCTAGGAAGCATGAACCTGCTCAGCTCCAGCCACAATTAATGGGTAAAACGATTTCTCAGGTTTTGGTACACAAGTATCTTGGTGTCTGGTTCGACGCTAAAGGCACCTGGGGTTCTGCTTCCGCTCCGCAGCAAACACACATTTGATCAAACTGGAGCGAATACAATATCGTTGTTTGCGTATCGCCTTAGGTTGCATGCAATCGACCCATACGATGAGATTGGAGGTCTTAGCTGGAGTTCTACCATTGAAAAACCGCTTCTGGAGCCTGTCTTCTCTTATTCTTATCAAATGTGAGGTCTTGAACCGTCCTGTGATTGAAAATTTTGAAAGGTTAATCGAACTTAATTCTCAAACCCGTTTTATGACATTGTATTTCAATCACATGTCACAAAATATTAACCCTTCTCCGAATATTCCAAATCGTGTCAACTTATTAAATACTTCTGATTCTACTGTGTTTTTCGATACATCCATGATAGAAGAAACTCGTGGAGTCCCGGATCATTTACGCGTGCAGCAGATCCCCAAAGTTTTTTCCAATAAATATCGAAACATCAACTGCGACAATATGTTCTACACTGACGGATCACTTATCGATGGGTCCACTGGCTTCGGTATCTTCAATAACAATTTAACCGTCTCCCATAAGCTCGATAATCCTGCTTCTGTTCACGTCGCAGAATTAGCTGCAATTCAGTACACCCTAGGGATCATCGAAAAAATGCCCACGGACCATTATTTCATCTTTACGGATAGTCTCAGTTCCATTGAGACTCTCCGATCGATGAAAGATGTTAAGCACTCTCCGTATTTCCTGGGGAAAATACGGGAACATCTGAGTGCTTTATCCGAAAAATCTTTTCAGATTACCTTAGTGTGGGTCCCTTCTCACTGCTCGATACCGGGCAATGAGAAAGCGGATTCTTTGGCTAAGGTGGGCGCTACAAACGGTGAAAATTATGAAAGACCAATTGCTTTCAATGAATTTTTTGCATTTGTACGTCAGAATACGATCATCAGTTGGCAAAATTCTTGGACCAGAGGGGAACTGGGAAGGTGGTTACATTCCATTATACCCAAGGTATCGACGAATCCGTGGTTCAAGGGGTTGGATGTAGGTCGAGATTTCATTTGCGTGATGTCTCGGCTTATGTCCAATCACTATAGATTTGATGCGCATCTCCGTCGTATTGGGCTCGGAGAAAGCGGTATCTGTGCCTGTGGTGAAGGTTATCACGACATAGAGCACGTTGTTTGGTCATGCCCTGTCCACCGTGACGCCAGGTCTAAATTAGTAGCTTCCCTTCAGGCCGGAGGTAGACGGCCAGCTGTTACTGTTCGTGATGTCTTGGTGAGCCGTGACATACCCTACATGACCCTTATATATATTTCCTAAAATCCATCCATGCCCCAGTCTAGTCCCGTTCCCCTCCGTCTACACCCAACAAAACGACAAGAACACGTTTGAACCTTAAGCAGAGGTTTTGGAATCAACAACTGCACCCCACACGAATTCACCAGGACCTGAGAACCCGAGGCCTTCAGTGATATCTTGGCTCGGCGGCACATACCATAGGCCACTTGAACACCAGCGAACAACAACAATGAACCATAACCAGCAGCTAGACCCCGCACAATACCTTCAGGACCCGAGAATTACAAGCCCCTCTTCCAGCTCATGACATCGTGGCTCAGCAGAACAAATCCATACATGCTGCATATTCATGGCCATTCGAAGAGCACCAGACGACCATCAAACTACAAAACAGTGATTGAAAAATACATCCTAGTTTTAAGATAGACTTAATTTCAGCTCGTAGTCGGCAGCGAGGATAAAAAAATTGCTTTAAGATTTTAGGTCTTCAGATATAATTGGCGCCGTTAAACATTAAATTGTATTTGTGCCGTGTCAAATAAATGATATGAGAAAAATAAAAAAAATGAAGCAACAGTGAACAAGCACATAGTTGTGGTCGAGAACAGGTGTTATTATGATTAAACTTTTATGCTCTAACCTCCCGTTTTTCAAGTAGTAAATTACAAATGGGTAAATGGTCACCATTTGTCTGGCGAAGTATCTTGTCCACTAAAGAAAGTAGTCCATCTATGGCAGTTCTACCCTATCCAAATAAGTTGTTTATAAAGACCTATTCAAAACATGTGCTTCGTGCATACTAAACGATGTGCGTTCAGTGTGTGCTGTGTTGCGAGCAGCGCTTGCTGCTATATCGATCGCGCGGCGCGCGTTGGAAATGTTAAAACTCGATATAGAAAATTGGCTCGACGACCACGTTTCTTTCGCGACACACCTGATTGTTCAGATGTATCTTGTAGGTTTTTTTCTCAGCTTTCCAATGGTTGTCTCAGAATTAAAATCAGTGGTTGCCAACCTGTTTAAAAACGCGTTTTAATGATAAAATTCAAAATGGCGGCGAATCCAAGTTGGCGGTCAAACTTTTGAATACTCCACATGAAAGCCCTAGATGTTTTCTGTATAATGAAATGCTGTTTGTAGAGGGTTTTGGGACAAATATTTGAACTATAGCTCGATAAAAATATTCGATTTTAACTTTTCTAAATATTTGTTCACCCCTTGGCGAACGAGGGGTCCACCAAATGGAGCAAATTTATGTGCAGTAATTAATTTTTCACTGCGTTTAATCGAACTAAAATAAAAAAATCAATTTTCAAAGACCTCGTGTCACTAGTGGCCTGGTTTCAGCGAGAATTGCCTTATATGGAGATTCGAATAGAAAAACCAACTTTTTTGCATTTTCCATTCTGAAGAGCTCAAAATGGCTCAAATTTGCGATCCAAAAAATGAATAATATAAAATACAATTTTCCAAATTGTCACAAAATATTAACCAGAGCGGGGGCCTAGTGTGGTTGGTAACGTCTCCGCCAACCACGCTCGACGCCTGGGTTCGTATCCCACCGCCGACATAGGTGTCGATGGTTGTGAGGTGGCGTGATCCACTCACAACCAACCCAACTGGTCTAGATTAAATCCTAGCCGACACCGGGAGATTTTCTGAGGCGAAAAATCTCTGGGATCACGCCTTCCATCGCATGAGGAAGTAAAGCCGTTGGCGCCGGTCCGTTAATAAACGGGTCGTGAGTTAGGGTCCTGGGTGTGGAGTCGCCTCCCTGGGCGTCGGTGATTGGCCACAACAGTGGCGGAACTAGACCGACGGAAAATAAGCGAAAAAAAAAAGACCTCGTGTCACTAGCGGCCTGGTTTCAGCGAGAATTGCCCCTATCAGCATTTCACTGTTTTCTTTATCACAAGGAATACTCTATTCGCCCTGTCAGTGATAACGCAAAGATATGATCGGCATCTTATCCTATACTAAAATGAACAACAAATTGTCCTTTTCAGGATGAAATAAAAACTTGATTGAAGAGTTAATAATTTATCAATAATTATTAAAAATATTAATAATAATATTTTTAAATTTGTAAAAGTTATAAATTTTACTTCATCTCCGTGTCTCAAAACGTACTGAATTATGTTTTCCTTCAGTTATGAGCACGACATCCGAAAAAAATTCATCTCAAATTTAAAAATTGTCAAGCCCTAACCATGACAAGCAACTTACTATATTATTGAAAATAATCAATCCTTGTTGAAGCGCAAAATTCGGTTGATCTGATTAGTCAACGTTTATTCACTAGAAAAAATGACTGACACACAAGCAGCCGGGTTATCTTTCTTGTAAAAGTATTCTACTTCAACCTTGCGGTCGTGGCTTTGCACACGACCCTCCTGTTATTTTTCGTTATTATTATACTGTCGCTCATGGCAAGTCCGTCCCATTTGCGTTTTCGTGCTGATGAGAAAACAGCAATTAAAAATCGTAACGTTTTAGGAGAAGTTTTGCACTCCTATGCTTTTTTAATTAAGACTGTCAACAGAATTTGTTACTGCAATGGCAAACAAATACTTTTCATTCCGAGTTGTGCTCTCGTCGTGTTCGGTCGCAATTTCATTTCGATCTCGATAGTGCCGACCAGTAATTCGCCCACAAGGTCACCGTGCATTGTGCTCTGCTGCTCGTTGCCGTCGTCGCTGTTGAAGACAGCAAAAAGAAGAAGAAGTCAACAATAGCCCGTGCGTTGTGTCGCTGCCAAAAGAAATTCGGTAGCCGGCGCACGGCCGTTTGGCTGCATTGGTCGATCGGACAACCAAGGAAGGAAGCAGCAAGCAGAGATTGGCATCGCCCGTGCGCTGATTGTGAAGGAGAGCGGCTGCATAAGCTAAGTAGTTTTTTTTTGGTTTTTTTCTACAATATTATTTACTGATTGGCATTTTGCGTGTGTGCCTCACGCGTCCAACATGGACGACGATGGTGGCATGACCGAAAGCGGGGATGAACACCCGCTCGTTCCACCGCCTAGCCCTCCCGGATACAAAGTTCCAAGGGTTAAAAATGGAGCCCCGCAGGAAGCTACCCATCGGCTTAAGCAGTATCCGGAGGGCAAAGCTGGTATTGGGGCTGTATTTTTCCGGCCGAAAGTGAAAGCATTGAACACAATGCAAATCTGTAAAGATCTGGCACGGTTTACAGCTGTGACTGAAATTACTAAAGTACGCCCGAATAAGCTGCGTGTTTTGGTGTCCGACCTCAAGCAAGCGAACGAGATTGCTGCTTGTGAGCTCTTCACGCGGGAGTACCACGTGTACATTCCAGCTCGCGTAGTTGAGATTGACGGTGTGGTCAGCAAATCGAGTCTGACTGTCGAGGACCTGTTGAAGGCTGGAAAAGGCCTTTTCAAGGATTCTAGCCTTGAACCTGCCAAAATACTTTAATGTATGCAATTACATTCAGTATCGCTCGACAAGGGTGTAAAAACTTACACCCCTTCAGACTCTTTTCGCGTGACTTTCGCCGGGTCTGCTCTGCCGAGCTATGTGCTCGTGGACAAAGTGCGTCTACCCGTGCGCTTGTTTGTACCGCGGGTAATGAATTGCCTCAAGTGCAAACAGTTGGGCCATACAGTCTCCCACTGTGGCAATAAAGCACGCTGTGGCAAGTGCGGAGAGCAACATGCGGATGACGCCTGTAATAAGGGTGCTGAAAAGTGCCTCTATTGTGGGCAGACTCCACATGAGCTGTCTGCATGTCCCGCGTACAAGCAGCGCCAAGAGAAGATCAAGCGGTCTCTGAAAGATCGCTCTAAGCGCACTTTCGCAGAAATGCTTGAAGAGGCCGCTGCCACCAAACTGGTTTCCCCGAATCTCTTCGAGGTCTTGTCATCCGATGAGTCTGATTCTGACGATTCAGTTGGGGAACCTTCCTTTGTTGAGCCCGGGAAGTCTAGAAAGGGAAAAAACCTCTCTTCTCCTAGACTTCCTAGGAAGGGACAGAGAAGGTCTCCATCTGAAGTGGCTGACACTAAGAAACATAAAAGTGCTGTAGAAAAACCGAAGCAAACTCCTCCGGGATTGGCAAGATTGAATTCAAGTAAGGAGTTTCCGGCACTTCCAGGAACATCAAAAAACCCAACTGTTCCTTCTTTTTCGTCCAAGATTCAGCCAGAATCTGGACTGCTGAAGTTTTCAGATATTGTGGACTGGATTTTTGAAAATTTCAACATAACTGATCCTCTTAAAAGTCTTCTGCTGGCATTTCTACCAACAGTTAAAACGTTTTTGAAGCAGTTGACTGCTAAATGGCCCCTCCTTGCAGCGATCGTATCCTTCGATGGCTAATTCATCGGCTGAGATGAAGGATTCTATCTCCATTTTACAGTGGAATTGTAGAAGTATCATCCCCAAAATTGATTCATTTAAAGTATTGATTAATAAGCATAAATGCGATGCATTTTCCCTCTGTGAAACTTGGCTCACTTCTAATGTAGATCTCAACTTCCATGATTTTAATATTATTCGCCTTGACCGAGACACCCCTTACGGAGGAGTACTTCTAGGGATTAAGAAGTGCTATTCTTTCTATCGTATTGACCTCCCCTCGGTTCCAGGCGTCGAAGCTGTCGCATGTCAAATGACAATACAAGGTAAAGAGCTTTGTATTGCCTCAATATATATTCCTCCCAGAGCACAGGTTGGGCAACGGCTGCGCTTTGATTTAATAGAACTTCTTCCCTCACCACGTTTGATTTTGGGAGATTTCAACTCTCACGGCGTGGCTTGGGGTTCCCCTTCCAATGATAACCGCTCCTCTTTGATCTATAACCTCTGCGACGACTTCGATATGACAATATTAAACAACAGGGACATGACACGCGTTCCGAAACCTCCAGCGCGCCCCAGTGATTTAGATTTATCTTTATGTTCAACATCGCTACGGTTGGATTGCATATGGAAGGTAGTCCTTGATCCCCACGGTAGCGATCATTTGCCTATCCAAATTTCAATTGATAATGGTTCAACTGGCACGCGATCAGTTGATATTCCGTATGACCTCACACGGAATATCGATTGGAAGTTATACGAAGAAATGATTTCAGAAGCTGTCGAGTCGATTCAACATCACCCACCACTTGAAGAATACAACCTCCTCGCGGGCTTGATTCTCGACGCCGCGTTGCAAGCCCAAACGAAGAAATATCCCGGCGTGACGATCAAAGAACGGCCTCCCACTTCGTGGTGGGACAAAGAGTGCTCCGATGTCTACACGGAAAAATCCGACGCGTTTAAGGCCTTCTTTCGGGTGAAACGTGAACCCGCCTACTTTAAGCGGTATTTGGAGCTTGAAACCAAGTTTAAAAGCTTGGTCCGAGCAAAGAAACGCGGATATTGGCGTCGGTTCGTAAACGAAACGTCGAAGGAGACATCGATGAGCACTCTTTGGAACACAGCCCGAAGAATGCGAAATCGTATAACGGTCAACAAAAGCAAGGAGTCTTCAAGTCGGTGGATATTTGATTTTGCCAGGAAAGTATGTCCGGACTCTGTTCCTGTGCAAAACATTGTTCGCGATACGTCTCCGGGCCACGACGCGATAGAATCACCATTTACGATGGCAGAATTTTCAGTTGCCCTCCTGTCCTGTAACAATAACGCGCCTGGGTTAGATAGAATCAAATTCAACTTGTTGAAGAATCTACCCGGCACTGCCAAGAGGCGCTTGTTGAACTTGTTCAATAAGTTCCTGGAGCAAAATATTTTACCGCAGGATTGGAGGCAAGTGAAGGTGATCGCCATCCAAAAACCGGGAAAACCAGCTTCTGATCACAACTCTTATAGGCCGATTGCAATGCTATCCTGTATCCGGAAATTGATGGAGAAAGTGATACTCCGTCGTTTAGACCATTGGGTCGAATCAAATGGTCTACTATCAGATACTCAATTTGGCTTCCGCCGTGCCAAAGGGACGAATGATTGTCTTGCGTTGCTTTCAACAGATATTCAGCTGGCGTATGCTCGCAAAGAACAAATGGCGTCTGCGTTCTTGGACATTAAGAGGGCTTTTGATTCCGTTTCTATTGACATTCTTTCGGGCAAACTTCACCGACAAGGATTATCGCCAATTTTAAACAATTTTTTGCATAATTTGTTGTCCGAAAAGCATATGCATTTTACGCAAGGCGATTTGGCAACTTTTCGTATTAGCTACATGGGTCTTCCCCAGGGCTCATGCTTAAGCCCACTTCTTTACAATTTTTATGTGAATGACATTGACGCATGTCTGGCAAATTTATGCACGATAAGACAACTTGCAGACGACAGCGTGGTTTCTGTTACAGGAGCCAAAGCTGCCGATTTGCAAGGACCATTGCAAGATACCTTGGACAATTTGTCTGCTTGGGCTTTACAGCTAGGTATCGAATTCTCTCCGGAGAAGACTGAGATAGTAGTTTTTTTTAGGAAGCGCGAGCCTGCTCAGCTCCACTTACAGTTAATGGGTGAAACGATTTCTCAGGTTTTGGTATCTAAATATCTTGGTGTCTGGTTCGATTCAAAAGGCACCTGGGGATGTCACGTTCGGTATTTGATGAAAAAATGTCAACAGAGAGTAAATTTTCTCCGGACAATTACTGGATCATGGTGGGGCGCCCACCCAGGAGACCTTATAAGGCTTTACCAAACAACGGTATTGTCGGTGCTTGAGTACGGGTGTTTCTGCTTCCGCTCCGCTGCAAACACCCATTTAATCAAGCTGGAACGATTGCAGTATCGTTGTTTGCGTATTGCCTTAGGTTGCATGCATTCGACCCATACGATGAGTTTGAAAGTTTTGGCGGGCGTTCTCCCGTTAAAAGACCGCTTTTGGGATCTGACTACTCGTATTCTCATCAAATGTGAGGTTTTGAACCCCTTGGTAATTGAAAATTTCGATAGGCTAGTTGAACTTAATTCTCAAACCCGTTTCATGACTGTGTATTTCAATCACATGTCTCAAAGTATAAATCCTTCCTCATACACCTCCAATCGTGTGAACTTGTTAGATACTTCTGTTCCTACTGTGTTTTTCGATACATCCATGATGGAAGAAACTCGTGGAATCCCGGCTCATTTACGCGTGCAGCAGATCTCTAAAATATTTTATAACAAATTTAAAAACATCAACTGCGACAATGCGTTTTATACTGATGGATCACTTCTCAACGGGTCCACTGGCTTCGGTATCTTCAACAATAATTTTACCGCCTCCTACAAGCGCGATAATCCTGCTTCTGTTTACGTCGCAGAATTGGCTGCAATTCAGTATACCTTAGGGATTATTGAAAAAATGCCCGCGAACCATTACTTCATCTTTACGGACAGTCTCAGTTCTATTGAGGCTCTCCGATCGATGAAGGATGTAAGGCACTCTCCGTATTTCCTGGGGAAAAAACGGGTACATCTGAGTGCTTTATCCGAAAAATCTTCTCAGATTACCTTACTGTGGGTCCCTTCTCATTGTTTCATTCCGGGCAATGAGGTAGCGGACACTCTGGCTAAGGTGGGTGCAACAAACGGTGATATTTACAACAGACCTATTGCCTACAATGAATTTTTAAAATTTTCACGTCAGAATACATTTGTCAACTGGCAGGCCTCGTGGGATAAGGGAGAACTGGGGAGGTGGCTACACAGCATCATCCCCAAGGTTTCCACCAAACCTTGGTTTCGGGGGGTTCTCCTGCGTATTGGGCTGGCGAGCAGTAATCATTGCGTTTGTGGATTGGGGTACCAAGACATTGAACACGTGGTTTGGGTGTGTGCTGAATTCCGCGGCGCCAGATCTCTACTTTTGGATACCCTCAGGGCCCGAGGAATACAGCCCTATGTGCCAGTTCGTGATATCCTCGCTCAGCGAAACTTGCCATACATGCTACATGTTTATAGCTACTTGAAGAGCACCAAAGTGCCAATTTAACAGCGAAACGAATCTCGGATAAAAAAAAAACCATGTTTCAGTATTAGATTTAGTATCAGCTCGTAGTCGGCAGCGAGGATAAAAAATTTGTCTTTAGCTTATAAGATATTTTAGACCATAAGGCATTAGATTAAATTGGCTCCGTAAAACATTAATTTGTATTGTGCCGTGTCAAATAAATGTGAAAAAAAAATAAATACTTTTGCGTCAAAAAACGTGCATAAACATCAAACCTTGATTAAATTAGGTTGAAAATTATAAGCTGGGACCCATATGCGATTACTTTTACGATACCTAGCCAGAATGATAGCAAATCAGTCACTTCACCTGCGACCGGTGATGAAAAACAAACTACTGCAAATCGATTTCAGTGCTAGGCTTGCGCTTGGAACAAATCTGTCGCTAGTCGATCTACAAATGGCCTTCTCTTGTGCTTCTACAGAATAATTTAATGATTTTGTACTGTAGCGAGAACCACACTGATTGAATAACTGCGCCATCCACTTGTTCCGCTATCTGATACTGTTGATAAATTCAAAATCACTTCAGATCGAGGAGCTTGTTCTAATTTTATTTGCGAGCGCCCACACGTTCATGGTGGGCAGCTTTTACACATCAGTGAAAACAAACATGATGAAAATCCTCCTATCAGAAGACTTTTATTCCCTTGTAAAACAGCTAAGAAGTGTACCAAAATATTCGATATGACTATTGGCGCGGTTTTCAAAACGAAATTCACCGTTTCTCAATATGTGTTGAATAATTGTTACCCACGGCCCACATTGATAAAATACGAAGAGTAGTATTAATTTAAGCATACTTTAACTTACATTACCTGGGGTAGTAACATATCTAATGATGATGGCCAAATGAAATTCTCTTCACCGTTAACCCTGGAAAAATAGTCTGCGTCAATTTGACTCCTCGCTTTTAGTGACACTGCCCTCTTCTTTTTAAAATAGTGCGAATCCGTGCTCGTTTTTCAGAAAAACTCAACTATGGTATTTATTATACATGGATGTGTTAACACCGTAACGATCACTAATTATAAAATTTCAAACTTGCATTTTAAATGATTTAAAATTCATGCATCAATTTAACGCCAGTATAAGATTATCTTTGCAGGGTTAATGAAAAACTTTTCCTCGAAAAAACATTGTAGTATATGCGAGACGAAAACGGTCGCGATTGTTAACAGGCGATAATGAACGCATTCATTTAAATTGTAAACGTCAAGAAAAAGTAGTTTTAGAATAATTTTCGAGTAAAAACTGAGCATTGATGAATATTTATAGTGTCAACTCTTGAAATAATAATAAGAAATATTACCAAACAACTGCCAAGCAATATGGTTTGAATTTTTGTCCTATCCTCAAATACACACACATGTGAATAGCTTTGTTTTCTTGCAATTTACTAGTACAAAGTATTGGCACAACAAAAAGCGATTCCAAAAGTTTTTCAAAATCAATTTTCGCTAATAAAGAGCGCATCTTTTATTTCTTCCGTTTTAAATGCTTAAGCATAGTAAAATTCAATCAAACGACTTACCAAATATCACTAGGTTAACTGGTGCATCAAATTCTAAACTTTAAGACCATAAACTATTGTAAAAATCATATATTTCATAATTATTAATGGCTGTGGGATTCACTATCAATGATTTTTTCTATGGGACCGACTTGCGATCATTTTTGCTATGGGACAAACTGACTTGCTATTTTTTCATAGTTTCTCAGCACAAAGTATTCAAAATTATGTGTTTTTTCGAAAGTACATATAAAAAGATGATGATTCCATCAATAAAGTCAAAATTGATAAAAATGCAATTGGGACGGACTTGCCATGAGCGGCAGTATATGTATCTTCATGAAAAATAAATCAGTTTTCTCCTCTTTTTTTGATAGCAGTAGCAAAAAATCTAAGTTTTTAGTTGTTGTCGGTTAGTTGTGTTAAAATTATTTAAGATTAAGAATATGTGTAATAAAGAATATTTCTACTTATTCTCCGTGGCTCTGTGGTTAGCGATGTCGGTCGGCTAGCTCTCCCACACGGTTGTGATATCGGGTTCGATTCCCGATCGAGTCAAGGATCTTTTCGAGCTTGAAATTTTCTCGACTCAGCACTGGGGCACGGTGTATCGTTGTACTTATCCTACACATGCAAAATGTGCCAAAAACAATATCGATAACGAATTCTCTCAACTAATCTAGTTAATCGAGACCGCTATTAGCCCCCAGGCTAAGCGTGCGATATTGTTTTGTTTCTACTTATTCAATCTTCCTAGCGTTACGTTTTTCGCGGATTGTATTATTATGTACATATATATGTTTCTAGGTAATTTGAATTATATAATTTTGTTTTAGAGAAATATTTTAGAACCAGTTCTGTTGGCCCCCCATCGCTTCGCTCTGAACCAGCGATTTAGGCAACACTTTACTATTCGATTATGGCGTCAAATTACTGTCGCAAACGGTTCAACCGCTCATCAGATGGTTTCAGAAGTTGGTACAGATTGCAGTCCGTGTGCAACAAGTTCCACCACAAACGGCGACGCGTCGGATTAAGCCACCAGACCTCTACTGTCCCGATGGCTGTCAATCTGGGCCTCCCCGACATGGAATCTTCCCCGTTTTAGGGCCCGCCAATCGGCCGCTGATATTTATGCGCTTCCAAAAGCGGGTGCCGGTGCGGATAATGAGCTCGCGACAGTGCGGGGCAATTCAATCCGCCGGCCGACCTGTCACCGGGTCCGCTAGCGAACCTATACATTAGAGAAATGACAAGACACTCACCGTTAAGGCAACTTTCAACATCAAAACGGATAACGGCAATGCAAAATGATACAACTCGCCCGTTTTGATGTTGACAGTTGCCTTGACGGTGAGTGTCTTGTCATTTCTCTAATGTATAGGTTCGCTAGGGTCCGCGGAGTAGTAACTCAGTACGCACTATAAAAATTATGCAATTAATTAATTTTAAAGAAAATAGACATGGTGGCGATGAAACGCAGCTCAAATTTGTCTCCGTCCGCAGTTGGGGGCAGCCGCATGGATTTCTAGTATACATCAGCAAGCCATGAATAAATTTTACTATCTAAGGTTAGCCGCGCTAGTTGCGATGCTCATTAACGGCTTCTGGTCGGGCTCTGCACGGGGGTCCCCGGTTTTGTTCGTTCGACTTTGCAGTGGACATCACCGTCGCCGGTTCCTCTCGGTCGTACGGTGAAAACCGAGAAATGAACTAACGTGGATTTATTTATATGGTAATTTTCACTTTATATGCATATTGCGGTGTCCCGTTCCGATCGGCGACATTCGACGACACTCGGACACGGTACGAGGGACACGAATTTTGCCTATGAATAAAAATGGCCAAATTGACCTTTCTATCCGGGAGAGCTTCCGTTCAGGACAAAAAAAAAGCTAAAGTCGGCCGTCGAACTTTTTTTTTATTTTTAAACGTTAAATCAACAACGGAAAGAGAAAGAGTAAACCGATTGTCAATTAAAAAGGGCAACAAAGTAATAAAAAGACGCCTTCGAAGGGTAATTTCGTTATCGGCGCCCGGTCGAGACTCGTTCGAAATGCCACGGAATTGAATCGTGTTTTGCGGGCCTTCCATTCTGACATTGCGGCGCAACACCATCACGGCACGGAGCCGTGAAAGCGAGTGCTTTATTCCGTCGCTCACTTTCCGAGAAGAAAATCTTAATCTTTCGCCCCATTTTGTTCGGTCGGACGACTTCTGGCTGCCGGTAGTCTGTTACCTACCTAGTTCATTCCCCAGAACCAGTAAGCGAGCAGTGGCACCTCCTCGAAGGAGGATTCGTGTCGCTCGGGCTGGAGCGACGAGAGCAACTGTTTCTGCTTTTATTGTTGTTGTGGCCGTTTAGCACATTTTGGCGACCTTTCTGCTGCGGTGGTATCTTCTCCCTTCCCGAAAGGTCTGTGGGGGATAGGGCACTGATTGTTAGATAGGGTGGTTGCGCTAATTAAAAATTATTGGAACAATACTTATGCATCCTAAATTTCTAGGATGAAGGTTTAACAAGCCGGTCTGAATCCCGCCTTGGAATAGACCGTTAATGTCAGTGGTATCGAAACGATTCTAATGTCTAAAAACGGATCCTCATTTCCATTTTTTTCTGTTGAAAAAATAAAATCTGAAAGATTCTTATTTTATTCCATCACATCGAACATAAAGTTAGTGTGTTTTTTCTTTTCTCCTCTCAAATCTCGAAACCATTTCAGGAACTGTCAGTGTTTTATTTCATTCAGTGAGGTAAATGTAAGGCTGGTAGTTTGTCATTATGGGAAGACACTACGAGCCAAACAGAATCAAGTGTGATTCTCATTCGATTCGAACCATTGTCTTCCACGCCTTCATATTTCTGATTGAATAGTGTTGTCATTTCTTTCCACATTACATAGTGTAAGTCAAAAAAGACAATGTTGCCGAAAATTTGAGGCGGGGCAGTGCGTACCATCAGTACTTGGTGTACTTGTAGGCATAAAATAGACCCCATTGTAGTCCATAGCGTCTTGCCCAGCAACGCTTATTCCAAATTCCTCGTGGTACCAGCCGGGGTACGAGTAACCAAGCGAAGATCATAGTAACCAACCCGTGCTGGATCGTCGATCGTATGCTGTCAGGGAAGAAGGAGGATGGCTGACATGCTCGGGAGAAAGTCTAACCTTTATGAGCGTCTGTTTCTCAGGTTTGGGGCGACTCACGACAGCGTCTAACCCGAAGCGGGCAGCTAAATTTAAAAAAACTAGTTGCCCCGCACGCTATAGCCAATATTTCAGACCAATTACGAGACTCGGCATCGTGACCCTAGTAAGGCAACTCACCTAAACAATTACACTACGAACAATCAAGAAAACATAACTCGGAACATTCGGCATAGACCTAGGCAACGAAACATGGACCACGAAATTCGTTACTTGGAACCGCAGGTCACAAAATTTTGTAGGCAAAGACAGGTTGCTGCTCGAACAGCTAGAACTCCGCAACTTCGGCATGTTGGCTCTGCAGTTCTGTCGTACAGGTAAGAAGGTGTGAAAAGTTCGTGGCGGTCAGGCCCAGTTTTACCGAAACGGTGGAGCAACCAACGGGCTGGTAACAGATTTTTGTGTGATAGGCAGAATGTCGGATCTCGTGATCAACTGGAAGGCGATCAACGAACGGAAGGCATCGTTAACAGGGTGCTCAACAAGCTCGAATACAGTGTACTATGTTAAAACTAGAACAAACTAACTTGTGTGTTAAGAGATAGAGGGATGGTTTTTTTTTTGTAGAAGATTTAAAAACATGAAACTTTGCTGAACAAACAAAATTTCTGTCTTCATTAGTTACAAAGTTAAGAAGTATATTATATAGAAGTTACTCAAAATTTAATTTCATGTGCTTAACTTTTGTTAGTAGCATTTCACAAGAAACCGATATTCGGAGGAATTGTTGGGACACACAAAACATATATTTTTGTCAGAGATCATGCTTCTCCAGGACTTTTTCTTACTAAGACATATTTTAGCTTATTTTGTCGATAACTTTAACCCTCTAGTTCCCAAGTTATTTTTCAGACGGACTTCGGTAAAATCACTATAAACTTTCATTAACATTTTCGAAGCATTTATTAAAGCTTTTTAGAGGTTTAACTGAAGCGTGTCTAAAAACGGTACTGGTCACTAGAGGGTAGAGAACGTATAGGGTAAAAAGGGCCAGTAGAACCACAATATCAATACTTTTCCTTAAAGTTTAGCTCAAGTACTACAAAATGTTGTAGGCTCAATTTGTCCCAATCCACCCATATTTTTTCGGTAGAATACAACTAACAAGAGTTAGGTACAAGAAACTAAATTTTGAGGGGTTCGCCACAGAAGGCAGAATCACGAAAGGCAGAAGCACGAAAGGCAGAATCATGAAAGGCAGAAGTCTATGACCGTACACACAAGGCAGAATATTTCAAAAGGCAGAATTTCTAAGGGCACGAAAGGCAGAATCACTGGTAGCAAAACCAAACTCACGATAGCCAAGTGCGTGTTGACAAATTGGTGCGAATCCTGGTCACGGTATCAAAGCTGCTACTCTACCTTTATTATTTAATATTATTTGGTAACCAGACATAATAACTGGTCACAAGCAATGACCAGTTTTGATGGGAGGTTCAAATCAAGCCTAATTGATAGATCAGAAACGCGCAAACTGGTTTGGCTCAGGTCCTAAAGAGTCTCACGGCATCGCGGAGAGTAATTTTTCGATGGTAGGTATAAATTACACTAATCTCAACGGCTAGTTGATTATAATTAACATAGAACAATTCATACGGGGATGACGCATAATCGAGGGCAAGGAACCGAGGCGGCACAAAGCCGCCGTGGTTTCCGCGGTCCGAGCCGGCCGCCGACCCGCCATCGGAAGCGGTGCCCTCTCGCATACAAACAACTGATCTACTGGTTTTCTAGGATTATTCAAACAGGTTTTCTTTCCCTTAGTTGAGTCCGAACGAGCGGTAGCGAGTAAGGACAGCATACACTTGGACAATAGAGTCGGCCAAAGGCCGCGAGTGTGTGTTGTTAAAAAGAAAAAAGACTAATTTTTGATTCTGCCATTCGTTATTCTGCCTTATGAAATATTCTGCCTTTCGTAATTCTGCCTTTCGTGATTCTGCCTTTTGATTTTCTGCCTTTCGTAGGAAACCCATTTTGAGTAACTTCGGTATAATAAACTTTATAACTTTGTAACCAATGAAGATAGAAGTTTTGTTTGTTCAGCAAAATTTCATATTTGAAATCTTCTATAGTTCTAGATAAACTATTCTTCTATATCTTAACACAAAAAAGTTAGTTTGTTCTAGTTTCAATACAGCACACTTTTTGTAACTTTTGACAATTTGAGATTACACACTTAGATTTCATTGCCGAGAACTCCACAGCTGATAAATTCAGCGAAATGTTCTACAAGTTCTCGGCAGAACTTTCAAGAGCTTCGGCAAACGAATCGTCAATACTTGCTGGTTTACGGTGAATCGATATATTTGCTGAATGTTCGTCGAAATATATTGCTGACATTCGTTCAAAACTTCGCCGAGCTCAATCAGCTGTTGGGAAGTTTGCCGAGATAAATTAAGTGTGTATGGGGGTCATTCATAGAAACAATTGTTCCGAAGACACCATTAAGCTAGGATGAGAGTGAAATAAGTTCCACGTTTCGCTTTTTCGAACCACTGTGCGATGGGAACTTCCCACGCCTGAACAAGGTGTAAAACTATCACTGATGCGGCGCTCTGAAACCGCCGGATGTATATGTGAGGCGGGAGGAAGATGGTCAACGTCGGCGTCCAACGGTGATCATTTTGAACAACAAGCTGTTGCAAGGCAAAGAGTTTCTCATCTGAAACAAGAACTCCGAACTTGCGAGCAGTACCTACACAACGATGAAAGGTTCTACTCGAACGTGTTGAACACCCCGTATGGGTAGTTGAAGGCAACGTACGATTGCTGCTGGCCACGGGACATCAAGGCGGTTATCGGGGATGTGAACATTCAGGTTAGTAGGGAAGTGATGTATAGCCCGGTGATAGGGCCTCACGGCCTACACACCGACTTGAGCGACAACGGCCAAAAATGCAGCAGCTTCGCAGCTCCCTTGGCCTGGTGATTGGAAACACCTTTTTCACCGCAAAGATATCGACAAGGCCACCTGGCGATCACTTGACCACCGAACAACAAAGCAAATTGACCATGTTTTGCACAACCGGCAGGCTGCCGAGAACTACATACGCCTACTTGACAAGGTAATACCTTCCACAGAGGAATTACATACGTGCTTCGTTTCTCAGCGATGAATGATGCAAGGTATGTTCGGCCATCGGCCACTAGGCGAGGTAACCTTGAGCCGACGAAATTACTGGTTTGACGGGGAAAATAATATCTAAGCATCGCCACAAGAGAACGCAGCTAAATGTCGACGAGCTCGAAATGAGTTGACCACGATCCTGAGGAGTAAGAAGCGACAGCAGAAGGACGGGAGTGAGCGCGAGGTGATCGACAGGTGGAAACAGTTCGTCGTTGAGCACCCTAATAACGGAGAACGCGAGTAGGCGGATGTGCAGTTAACCTTGGAGTGCCTGCATACGATAGCAATGTCCCAGTTCCCGATTTTCCAGAGACCAAACGGGAAATTGGGTCACTGAAGAAAAATAGAACCGTAGACAAGGGCAGACTGCCGGCAGAGCTTTATAAACACGGTAAAGAGGCACTAGGAACTGGAGTGCCGTGATTTCCAGGATTAGAAGGAAGAGAGACTACTGGAGGAACGGATGGAAAAAGTTGTATACCCCAAAGGGACAATCGGCTACAATGCAGTAACTACGTTGATCAATGTCGCCTGCAAAGTTTTCTCCACCGTCTATTGCCTTTAGCAGATGAATTCGTAAGGAAGTATCAAGAGGGCTTCACGCGAGCACGCGCTTCACAGATCAAATTTTCATTATCTAGAAATGCCGGAAGTAGCACGTCTTAGTGGACTTCAAAATCAAAAATCACAACCAGCTCTGAACTAGCTATACTGCCCATAATTCAAAAATTGGTTAATATGCCGTAGGCATCAAATCTAGAAAAACGCCTTTGAAAGTTTTTTATCGGTACAACATATTTTGACTGCTCATGACAACTTTTTTATTGAGTATGTCACCCTTCATATATGCTGGACCCTTGCCGTTGAGTTGAAACAGAGAAATCTGTAGAAAAATTACATCCGCCACGTATTTTTAACACAGTAGCCGTTTTTTTCAATTATAAACGAAAGGTCAGTTGACAAAACGGTGTGCAATTCGGCTAATATCCATACGATGTGAATTTTATCGTACTCGTTGGTGATGCAAATGGTTTTAAATTCAATAAAACAACACGGAAGCACAAGTGAGGATGAAAAGGACGACGAGACAATTGTTACGTGCGGCAATATAAGATTATAGCGAAAATATTAATATTCATGGTAATCTCACAATCCACTTTCCTATTTTTTCTCATCAAATCCAAAATGAAATCTGAATCTTATCTTTATTAATAATACTCCTAATCAAAGAGCTAAATATCATTTTTTTAAATGTAAAGGTTTATGACAGAAGGAAACAGTCACACGTTTTGATTATTGGGTTTCGCAGTACAACAAATAAATTCTTGTAGCATCAAATATTCTTCGTGAAAAAGTCAAATTTGATGCAATGGCCTTACGATCGCTCACCTGTCGCCAGTAACCACCAAGCTACAACACACTTTCGAAAGTTAGAAGAAACGCAGTTCAGTAATAATACACTGGTTCGTGAACATGCCACAGGTTCAAATTGGATATTGGATATTAGCCAAATTCTCAATTATTCTGGATATTAGCCAAAATTGTTTCACGTTTACTGCCTTCCCAAATGCATTTTTTGACAATCGGCTTCCGTAGGGACCTTGTTTAAGGTGTGTACCATCACTAGAAACTGTTTTCTCGATTTTGGTAAAAATGGCATATTAGCCAATTTTTGAATTATGGGCAGTATAGTAGGCAATGAAGAACTATTGTTTTTTTCTGATGAACTGACACGACGTATCAAAGTTACCTTAGACCGAGTGATGTGCTACGTGTGCGTATCAAGGGCACTCTCCAGTCCCTTCGAAGTACATAGAGGGTTGAGACTAGGATATGGAGTATCCTGCACGTTGTTCAACATTGCTCTTGAGGGTGGAATTCGACGAGCGGGTATCGAAACGAGAGGCACTATTTTCAGCAATAGTAGTCAACTCATAGGCTTCGCAAACGATCTTAACACTATTACAGGAAAAATTGTGATGGCGGAGACAATCTACGCCAAACTGAAGGCAGAGGTTAAAAAGATTTGGATTTAAGCTTCAAATGGTGAGTTGATAACCTGGAAGGAGCGTCAAATTTAGCTCCGGCCTCACAAGTTCCTATCTCATGTCTCCACGACAATAAAACAACATGGACCCAAATGGTTGGCATTGCCTGGGCATAGTTGTTACCCGACAATAGCTAAGTGAGAAGGTGCGACAGACCTAGGCGATGAATTGAGCATTACCATTGGAAACTAGGTATATGGAACTGCAGATTGTTATGCTTTGACGATTGCGACAGGATCATAAATGATGAACTCAATCCAGCACTACCAACGGAAGAGCAGTTTGGCGCAGCAACTCTTTTTTTTACAAAACGTATATTTGACACGCACGCAACTACTTTTGAAAATGACTGGAGGGACATTCGATTAGCCATAGGTAGTACAGTTCCTCTAGAATTATGGATCAGTCAACGTGTTGTCTGAATGTTCAAAAATAGATATAAAATCGCAAATATTATCAACTACGAATGTTTTACTATCTATCTCTGTGTTCTGATGTGTACTTTCGATCAACAATTAGTTCCACTGCAGTTGATGCGTGTAAATCGGTTGGGAAGAAAAATATCACTTACATAGCAAAAGACACAATTATGGTTTTGGCATTCAACATCATTTAGTCTATAATATCGTCTAAATACATAACGCGAGTTATTTTATTGTTGTAAAAGCTTGATAATAAGTTATTTTATTCAGTCTTGATGCATTATCACGGAAAAGTAATAAAAATAGCCAAAAATATGGAGTGACCCACAATTGTGCACTGCAAAATGTAACATTACTACAATTATGGATCACTTCACTTATTGTACCGAGCAGGGACATTTTCAACTTTAAATCATTTTAATCGTATAAATGAGGTTACGAGTGAGTTACAAATATACCACTGATAATGAAAATTGTTCAGTTTCGTGAGAATAGACGTATTTGCGTAAAAGTGACCCATAATTGTAGCTGACCCATAACTGTGAAGGCACTGTACTGCTCTAGCGGCACTTGGTACAATGGCTCCATACAGGAAAAATGACTGGTATGATAACGAGTTTAAACAGTTGGTGGAAGAGCAGAATGCAGTATGAGCGAGAATGCTGCAACACCGAACGAGGGCGAACCTGAAATGAACCCACGTTCATAAATGCTGTTAGACAAGAAGTCTTAGACCAGACCTTGTGTAGGTCAGCAATTTCGGAGAAAATTCAAAACTGGCATGTGTCGGACGAAGCTTCTATGTCTGACCATAGACACATTTGCTTCGAGTGGGAGGGTGGTTCATCGAACTAGGTCGCCTATAGAGATCCGAGGAAAACCAACTGGGATCAATATGCGCAGGAACTCACAACGAAAAACATGTTTCCAAAAATTCAATCGATTCAGCAACTTGAGTCAACCTCAAAAGCAGTATGCAAAGTGATAATCCCCGCCTACAACAACAACTATCCGACAAAAAATGTCACATCCACCAGGAATGTTTCCTGGTGGAATGACAGACTCGAGCAGCTTCGAAAAACAGCGTAAAAACTGTTTAACAGAGCAAAAATCTCGCCGGATTGGACTCCGTATAGGCCCAACCCCGTAGGCTCCGTTGGGGCAGTATAGGCTCCGTAGAGCCCCAACCGAATACAACAATGAAATAAGGATATCCAAGCAAAAATCCTGGGTTCACACTGGCGAAAGTGTTGAATGCTCCCCAATTGTGGCGAGACTTCATAAGACGCTCGTAAAGGACCACTTAACGGGCTAGGGAACCTTAAAAAGGATGACGGCTTTTATACAAAAACGCCTTCTGAAGCTTTAGGCTTAATGATGGAAACTCATTTTCCAGGTTCCACTTCAGGAAACTGTGGAACCAACCCAGCCTGCGACATAAGATGTTCTTTAGTGATCACTTCAAGGTCTGAAAGCACAAAAGAAGTGGCGAACAGAGTTTTTTTTTTTTTTTTCAATAGAGGGGGTGTGTTCTGCCACAAATGGTGACATTTCAACACTATTATATATATATATATATATATATATATATATATATATATATATATATATATATATATATATATATATATAAATATATATATATATATATATATATATATATATATATATATATATATATATATATATATATATATATATATATAAATATATATATATATATATATATATATATACATAATATATATATATACATATATATATATATATATATATATATATATATATATATATATATATATATATATATATATATATATATATATATATATATGTATATATATATATATATATATATATATATATATATATATATATATATATATATATATATATATATATATATATTTGTACGCTTTTTTATATTATTGAATGTTATTAGCTTTCGCAGTTAAGTTAATGTAATTGTAGGAAAATTTTCAAACCTACTTGTCAAGGAAAAAAAAAACAAGGAATATAACAAAACTTAAAATAATCTTAAAACTATCTTACTGACTATAAAGTGAGCTAATCGTTGCAATTGAGGATTGCAACGATTTTTGTCGAAATTTGTTGATAATTTGGCTTGACATATTTTCTAATGTTTCTACATTAGTGAGCCTATGTAGCTCGTTCGTGCTAAACCAGGGAGGACGCTTCAAAATCATTTTCAAAAGTTTATTCTGAATCCTTTGAAGTGTCTTCTTCCTGGTTGCACAACAACTTGTCCAGATGGGAACTGCATATAACATTGCTGGCCTAAAAATTTGTTTGTAAATTAACAGTTTATTCTTGAGACAAAGTCTAGAATTCCTGTTGACAAGAGGATATAAACATTTGATATACTTATTGCACTTTGACTGGATATTTTCAATGTGCTCCTTGAAAGTAAGATTCTTATCATAAATTAGCCCTAAGTATTTAACTTGATCAGACCAATTTAAGACCACACCGTTCATATTAATAACGTGGTTATGGGTGGGTTTGAGAAATGAAACTCTTGGCTTATGAGGAAAAATAATTGACTGTGTATTAGAAGCATTAGGAGAAATCTTTCATTTCTGCAAGCATGAAGAAAATATATCTGAACTTTTTTGTAGCCGACTGCATATAACACGAAGGCTTTTTCCTTTTGCGGAAATGCTTGTATCGTCACAAAACAGATTTCTCACAACCTGATGGTAAATCAGGAAGATCAGAAGTAGAAATGTTATATAAGATTGGGCCCAAGATACTCCCCTGAGGCACACCAGCTCTAACAGGCAATCTATTAGATTTACCATTTAGATAGTTAACCTGAAAAGTGCGGCCAGTTAAATAACTTTGTATCATTTTTGTAAGGTAAAGCGGAAAACTGAAATTTGACATTTTAGCTATTAGGCCTTTATGCCAAACACTGTCGAATGCCTTTTCTATATCCAGTAGAGCTGCTCCAGTCGAATAGCCTTCAGATTTATTAGTTCGAATCATATTTGTTACTCTAAGTAACTGATGAGTAGTGGAATGCCCATGGCGAAAACCAAACTGCTCATTTGCAAAAATTGAGTTCTCATTAATATGTGTTATCATTCTATTGAGAATTATTATTTCAAAAAGTTTGCCAAAAAAAAGGAAAGTAAACTAATTGGTCGATAACTTGATGGCTCAGCTGGATTCTTTTCGGGTTTTAAAATTGGAGTGACTTTGGCATTTTTCCAATTCGTAGGAAAATGTGCTAGTGCAAAGCATCTGTTAAAAATTTTTACCAAGAAATTTAAAGAGTTTTCGGGAAGTCTTTTGATGAGGATATAGAAAATCCCATCATCTCCTGGTGCTTTCATGTTTTTGAATTTTTTGAGAATAGTTCGCACCTCATTCAAGTTTGTTTCCAATACCTTTTCAGAAAGAAATTCTTGGGTGGTGATTTGATCATATTTTTGGTTTACTTCATTTTCAATAGAACTTACTACGTTCAAATTGGAGTTATGAACACTCTCAAACTGCTAAGCAAGTTTTTGAGATTTTTGTTCATTCGTTAGAAAAATGCAATCACCATCTTTAAGGACTGGGATTAGCTTCGAAGGTTTCTTACGAACCTTCGAAAGCTTCCAGAAAGGTTTTGAATAAGGTTTTAGTTGTTCAACTTCTCTCATGAAATTCTCGTTTCGCAAGAGAGTGAATCTATGTTTCATTTCCTTTTGTCATTTTTGAAAAATAATTTTCAAAGCAGGATCACGAGATCTTTGGTATTGACGTCTCCGTATGTTCTTCAAACGTATAAGAAGTTGAAGTTCACTGTCAATAATTGGTGCATTGAATTTCACTCGAGCCTTAGGAACTGATAAATTCCGGGCATTAAGTATTAAGCTGCTAAAATTATCTAATGCTCTGTCAATGTCAGCACTATTTTGTAAAATAATATCATCATTCAAATTTTCTTCGATGGCGAACAGAGTTGCTGGAAAGGTTTGCACTAGGGCCAGAGTGGAAAACGCGATGGGATCCTTCCAACCTTATACATTCGCAGGTGCAGATGGGATTCTACCTGCCATGATTCAAAATGGAGAATTAGCACTAATCTCATCTCTTGTGGAGATTTTTAAGGCAAGCATAATACTTCACCACATACCTTCCGCATGGAGACTAGTAAAGATAGTCTTCATACCAAAAGCAGGGAAACGCGACAAATAACTCCCTTAAGCCTTCAGACCCATCAGTTTATCATCAATTCTGCTGAAAACGATGGAGAAGGTTATACGAATACCTATAATCTGAAAACATCACAATGGAAAAGAGATATTTCGATAATTGCGCAGTCGAATGAATCCATAGTGTGCTCACAAACAGACAAATAACCCTAGAGCTGGCTGGGTCGTCAGCCATCGTGACTGCTATGGTCATTGGTGGTTGACGACCTTCTAAGGGGCCTTGTGGGTGTACACCGCAATAGTAAGGGCTCGAATTTTTATACGCTTCGTTAGTATAGTGGCTAAAAACCAAGGAGACTACGGCAATGAGGAAGCTAGATAAGCTTCAGCGGCCAGCTTGTATTGCCACTACCGGATCAATGCGGAGTACACCTCCTAAAGCATTGGAAGCTATCCTTCTTCATCTACTTCCTTTGAATCAACACGTTCAACTAGAGGCCAAGCAAAGTGCACATAAGCTCAAACGACAAAAGATGATACTAGACGGGGATATGATAGGTCACTTGAAGATCTTTAATCTCCTATCTACTGAACCAGCAACGAACATTAAATGGAACCTAGATTCAACTACGACATCCCATACTCAGTGTATGAACCCTCTCGCTCAGTATGGGATGCGAGAGGACCTAGCGTTCGAAATGGATCGATCCAGTTCTATACTGACGGTTTAAAAATGGCGATCGTAACAGGGGCGAGAGTATACGGCCCTAGAACAAAAATATCAGTAACTATGGGGAACTGGCCAACAGTCTTCCAGGCTGGAATAGCTGCCATCATAAAACATGCAAATATCTGCCAGAAAAGGAAGCATAGACACGCCAACATCTGCATTTTCTCGGACAATCAAACGGCACTTAAATTTCATCCAAGATGATATTTGTCGCTTATGCAACACAGAAAGCGAAACCTCAGAACTGCAATTGTGGAGCACTAATTAGACGCAGACTTCAGTACTTCAATAAGGGCTTCCTAGAACCCAAGGAATTCTGGTCTGCGCCGCCAGTCAGGGTAACCAGTTTCATAAAACAAGTTATTTCCGATTGGCACCTATCTCGCTATAGCTCGCCGTCTATCATTTCCTCTCACTCCCTCAATAAGTTGTAGACGAGCTTAAAGCGCAGTACAGCAAACCGGGGCATACCACAATAGTTCAAATAAATGGACGCAGTGGTCCAAAAAACTCCAACAGAAAAAATGGGGACGAACCTGTAGCGCTATCGCACGGAACAGGCAAAACTCGGTCCTACGAAAGAAGAAGAAGCGCCAGCAGAAAGATCGATCGTCACCTACAAGGTACATTCTGCCGTCGACTATCATCGTTTGCGAGAAACTTCGTGGGACAGCACCACGGACAATCGATCGAGATCAGATATGGCAGATTATTAACGATTTCGTTTTTCCGGCACGGTTGGTCAAGTCAAAGATAGATCGGGAGATGTCCGTAGCTCGAGTTTCGGCGACACTCTCAAGTCCCTTCGAATCTCGACCATCGGCAAGGTGATGCATTATCGTGCTTCGATAACCCTTGCTTGCTCAGGGGGTGTTGGGTGGGGAAAGGTTATGCTTATTATTGGAAACGAGCTCACAGCTAGTCTTACATTCACCACATTCTAGTACTTCACTTACAGAACACACCCGGGGCACGAACCATTTAACAGGGGTGAACAAAATTTCAGTACGTTGCCTAACGACTCCGACACTATCGTATCGAAATGAACTTTTCCTTTGAAACCAACTAAACAAAATTACTGTAAGGGACCATACTTAAATGACGTAGCATTTATGGGGGGAGGGGGGATATCATCATTTTATGACAAGCTGTGACAAGGGAGGAGGGGGGGGGTTCTAGTAAAATCGACCTAGCATTTTTTTTTAAACTGAGTTTTTTGCAGGAAAAATGTATAATAAAAATACACTGAAACATTGCACAAAGTATTGCAGCGAGATCTGTCGAAATGTTTTTATCTGTGGAATTCCGAAATCTTCTAAAAGCTCTACATGAACAATCACTTGGATTTCCAAAAATGTCAGGAATAACATTTCACTACAGTCACTATGAAATGTAAATAAAAGCAATTTGCCATTCATCAGGCGCTTTACTTATATCAGTTAGTATGTAGGTTGAGAATGTATCTTGATAGCCAGCATGTATGCAATATTACATGTAAAGCTTTAGGTAGGTCTAAGAAAGAGAAACACAAAATAACTGTAACAATCGCTAGACCAACACGGTCGCTTGTAATGACCTGACGAGATGATTTCGAATAAAAATTACCTTTTAACCTGGAATTAAAACCGAGTAGTTTAATTTGGCTTTACATTCCAACAAATGGTTATGGGCCCAGTAGTTAACTGGTAGCAGACGCATCCCCAGTGGTGAACTGGTAGGTGCTAATCAGTGGTTAACTGATAGCTGCAACAGTCCTCGGATTGGATTTGGAAAACCAGTGGTCAACTGGTAGGAATAGCAGTCCTAGGATTGGACTCGACAAACCAGTGGTCAACGGGTAGGAACAGCGGACTTAGGATCGGATTCGGACCGGATTCGGCAAACCAGTGGTCAACTGGTAGGAACAGCAGACTTGGGATAGGACTCGACAAACCAGTGGTTAACCGGTTATGGGTTATAGTCAGCAAGAGGACACCGCTTGACTGAACCAGGACAGGACTACATACCAGGAACGCTAAACAATGGCTGGACATAGGGACAGCCGCTACGAAAGGGGAACTTTCGAGCGCGCCTTACCCTATGCCGCTACCGTTGTGCAAGCAGAGCGGGCCAACGTCTACGACGGTACAGAAGTGAACTTTGGTCCATGGTAGTGGCGCGTCCATAACCGGTTGGAAAAGCAACAGCATCACCAGTGGTAAACTGGTAGATGTAAATCACTTAACTGGTAGCTGCAGCTGTTCTTGGATTGGACTTCGAAAACCAGTAGTAAACTGGTAAAAGCAGCAGACCTCGGATTGAACTTGAAAAACCAGTGGTCATCTAGTAGTAATAGCAATAGCAGTAGTTGTAGCAGCAGATATTGGACCGGACGCCTTAGACCAGTAGTTAACTGGTAGTAGCAAGTCTTGCTAGAGTCGTGATCAGTGGTATACTGATTGTCAGCGAGGACATCGCCAGGACAAAACGACAACTTGACGTAGGAACGGTGGCTACGAAAGGGGAACTTTCGAGCGCACCTTTTCCTATGCTACTATCGTTGTGTCAAGAGAGCGTTATTTTATTTGTACTGACGGATTAGAACCTGCACCACCGGAATAAAGCGGGTGCAGAAGCTGGGGAAGACAAGGCGAAGGAGAAGACTCCGTCGAACGTCGCCCTCGTATCGAAAAAGAAGACCAGACGTTGTTTCGGCTGTAACGTTACGGAGTATTTCTACAACAAGTACCCTCTCGTAAAGTAGTTCAAAGCGCAGGAGAAAGAGAAGTACGAGATGGAACAAAGAAAAAGGACAGCAAACGAGCTCACGCGAGGATGACGAAACTGAAGGCGATGATGCGGAACAAACGAATTCGTTTCGTAGTCGACTCTGGACCGAGCGACCACATGGTTAACGACCAGCGCCTGCTGGATGACATTGAAGAATTTCCGGGACCACTGGTAATCTCAACAGCTAAAAGCGGCGAGAATCTTCGGACCACGAAGATGGGAAATTTGCGGCTTAAGACAATGGTCGGGAAGAACTTAATAAAGGAATTGGAATTGTACAATGTTCTATTAATTCCTATCCTACTTTCGGTTAGAAAGGCAAGTTTTCATGGGAAAAGAGTCACTTTTTCTGAAAAAGAGGATATCTTTGAATATCGAAATGAAGCAATCGGTGAAGGTAAATTCACTGATGGTTTATTCTATCTTGATTGCATTTGGGATGGAAAGTCCGAAGAATATACTACTGGTACTGTACTACTACTGCTAAGTACAACTGGTTTGGAGATGCTCATTAAAAGAGGTATGGTTGAGGGAATCAACATATCTTCTGGAAAGAAAAATCAGGCTGATGTATGCGATGGTTGTTTGGCAGGGAAGCAAGCTGCTTTCTAATTTCAGGGTATGAAATTGCCTAGATCAAAACGACCATTAGAATTAATATATTTGGATGTCTGTGAAAACATGGAGCAACAAACGTACGATGGTTATCGCTGTCGATGACTATACGCATTTTGTCGTAGTTTACCTAATGAAGCATAAGTCTGAAATCTTTGAGAGATTCATAGCGTATGAAGCCATAGCGTCAGCATACTTTGAAACCCATATTTCAATGCTGAGATGCGATAATGGCGGAGTATACTCGAGCAACGAATTCCATAGATATTATAAGGAAAACAAAATTCAAATGATTTATACTGTTCCATCTGCTCCTCAGCAAAACGGAGTCAGTGAACGGATGAATAGATCATGAATGGAAAAGGTAAGAGCAATGCTTTGTTAAAGCGGGTTACCTAAAGATATGTGGGGTAAAGCATTGAATGCATTAACATATCTATTGAACCGATCTCCAACAAAAGGGTTAGAGTCAGATAAAATTCCATAGGAAATGTGGTTAAGAAGACGACCCAATTTGAAACATTTGAGAATCTTTGGATGCAGAGCATTCAAACAGATCCCAAAGGAGAAACGTCAAAAATTGGATTCCAAGAGTAAATCATTGATCTTTTTTGACACTTCATAGACAATTCCAATTCAAGGATAACTATGAAGATCTCGGTGAAGATCAAGATCATGAGAGTGATGGTCGGGAATCAACTTCTGAGGAAGATCAGGAGAATGATAGTCATGGATCACCATCCGGTGAAGATCAAACAGAAAATGCTACCATAGTTGAACAAAATCCAGATCCAGGTGAGAATCAGGATGCATCGGAGAAATCAGTTGGCGAAACTGATTACGGGAGTGTAAATGATAGTCAAGCCGATGGAGAGGAAGATGGAGACCAACAAGAATTGAGACGAAGCCAGAGGGGTAGAAGACCACCTCATTGGTTTTCCGACAAGTCTGGTGAAATTCCGCAGAACATCAAGGACTTGAAGGAACTAGTGGACTGGGAGGAATGGAAGCAAGTAGTTGCATTGAATGGCAACCATCTCATTGGTTTTCCGACAAGTCTGGTGAAATTCCGCAGAACATCAAGGACTTGAAGGAACTAGTGGACTGGGAGGAATGGAAGCAAGTAGTTGCATTGAATGGTAACAATACGTGAAAAGTGGTTAACTGTAGTCGCATTGAATGGCAACAATACTTGGACAGTGGTTAACTGTAGTTGCATTGAATAGCAACAATACTTGGACAGTGGTTAACTGTAGTTGCATTGAATGGCAACAACACTTGGACAGTGGTTAACTGTATACCAAAAGGAGTAAAACCAATATACTCAAAGTGGATCTTCTCGTTGAAAGAAGATGGAAGGCACAAGGCACGGTTAGTAGCCAAAGGATGTTCACAGCGACCAGGATTCGACTATAGTGAAACATTCGCACCTGTTGCAAAGCTAGAAAGCGTTCGTTTAGCATTTGCACTTGTAAACGAACTCATATTACTTGTACATCAAATGGATGTCAAAACATCATTTTTGAATGGACAATTGGAAGAGGAAATCTTCATGAAATTGCCACTCAATGAAAACGAATAAAGTCAGATTGTTCGTCTAAATAGAAGCTTGTATGGACTAAAGCAAGCAAAAAGATCTTGAAACAAACGTTTCAATGATGCTATGGAAAAACTTGGAAGGTTATTACAAATTAAAGATCTTTCCAAAGTAAAGCATTAGCTGGGAATGGAAAAGATTTCTCAGAAGAAATATGTTGAGAAACTTATCGAAAGATTTGAAATGGTTAAGTGTAAACCAGTGGGGACACCTCTGGATAATAGCACTAAATGATCAAAAATCAGAAGGGAAACTTACTGATCAACCATACGGATTTTGCAAATAATCTTGACGACAGGAAGTCGGTATCAGGATATGCATATCAACTTAATGGGAATCTGATTTCGTGGTCAACGTAACGACAGCCAACAATCAGCCTATCATAGAGCGAAACAGAATTAATTGCACTGTGTGCTGCTGCAAAAGAAGGAATGGGGATAACAAAACTTCTTAATGAATTGGATGTGGTTATAACACCATTCATTATAATGGAGGATAGCATTCCGTGCATTAGCATAGCAGAGGAGCCGAGATCGCACCAGAGGATGAAGCATCTGGCCATCAAATATCTCTTCATACGGGATCTCATCAAGCAAGGACGAGTCAAGCTGCAATTCATCCCGAGTATAGATCAGCCAGCCGACGCATTCACAGAGGGGTTACCTAAGAACACGCATCGGAGATGTGCTGAATGTGCAAATTGTGGGGAAGTGTTGGGAATAACATTTCACTACAGTCACTATGAAATGTAAATAAAAGCAATTTGCCATTCATCAGGCGCTTTACTTATATCAGTTAGTATGTAGGTTGAGAATATATCTTGATAGCCTGCATGTATGCAATATTACATGTAAAGCTTTAGGTGGGAAGCTTAAAGCTGTACAACACATGCGCGTCAGCTTAAGTGTGTGTGCTACAAGCAATAGTAGGTAGACAAGTCTAAGAAAGAGAAACACAAAATAACTGTAACAATCGCTAGACCAACACGGTCGCTTGTAATGACCTGACGAGATGATTTCGAATAAAAATTACCTTTTAACCTGGAATTAAAACCGAGTAGTTTACATTCCAACAAATAACACAATCTGTTTTGAATTCAAAAATCGTTGCTTTTATGTGGCTTTTAATAGTGAAAATTTCAAGATACTCGTTTCATTTCCGGAATAGCTTCTGTGCTTTCTGCAGACATGGATCATACTAAAAAACCACGATAATTCAAAAATCCGCGTTAAGTGAACCAGCAAGAAGGGTTTTAAAAAAAACCCGAGACGCTCTAGAGCCAGTATTTAAAATTGTCCTCTGTGACGGTCATTCCGAATCTTTCGGAGGGCGTCGGGTATTTTTTGGACTAAGTCTTCTACTAGATAAACACTTAAGCGTTTCTGGTTCCAAACCCACGTTGATTCGCAAATTCGCGAAAAAGTTTTTGAATTAGCGCGGTATCGCGTAAAAAAAACGCGTTAATTAAAAATCCGCGTAAAAAAACCGCGTAATTTAAAAATCAGTGTTAATAAAAATATCCGCATAAAAAAAACCTCGTAAAAAACCGCGTATAAAAAAACTGCGTAAAAAACTTATATTTTTGTACGTTTTTCCAGAAGTGAAGAGGGGGGGGGGGGGTTAATCGAATGCTACGTTTTTTTTCAGGGGGAGTTTAGGTTTTGTGACCAAATGCTACGAGGGGAGAGGGGGGTCTTAAAAATCATGAAAAAAATGCTACGTCATTTAAGTATGTTCCCTAACTCCTTTCGAGTTTGTGGAGCGAAATGCGAAGCTAGGCGAAAATTAAGGGGAATCTCGGGCTTGAAAGAAGGTATAATTCATCTTAAAAATCTAGTTTATTTCCCTTCCCGACATAGTTTTGTCCTTATTACTAAGTTACTTGCTCTTTTGCCGACGTTTACAAGTGGCTAAATTCCGTTCCGATACTGCTGAGCACGAGTCAACTTCCCGAACATCGTGGCTGTTGACAATTCTTGCGATCCTCTGCTCACTAGCAGCTCACACAGTCATGTCAATGGCTCCCGGCTCGTACTTGGTAACTAAAGGTGCTGACAGGTGCGCCCAAAATGGCGGTGTTCCAGCTTGGACGCCGTAAAATGGTGGGAAAGATTTCTGTATTCCCTTTCAATAGAGGACGCCGCCTCGACCGTAGAGCTCTGGAAGCAAAAATAAAACGCCCTTCGAGGGCCTTTTTAAAGGGAATTAGCCATCTTGTTTTCTCGCCTAGTATTCCTAGGTTACATTTTTTCTTTAACTTAACTAATATTTAATTGTACATATATTATATTTACCTTTTTTTCTCCTTGTTATACAAATCTATGTGTAGTTTATTTTAATTGCTAAGCACTGAAACAATAGGTAATTCAAAATAAAAAATACATTTTAACCACATTTTAACAATTTTAACACTTTTTTTTTTCTTCATCTATAGTTTATTTGACACGGCACAAATACAATTCAATGTTCAACGGCGCCAATTATATCTGGTAGCTTACTTTCTTAAGTATCTTAATATCTAAAAGCAAATTTTTTATCCTCGCTGCCGACTACGAGCTGAAACTAAATCTAACTTAAAGCTAGAATATTTTGCATTAAAAGCACAGGTTTGCTGTTTGATGATTTTCATTGCCATAGGTAAGCAGCATATTAAATTTGTTCCGCTGCTGGGCCAAGATATTACGGACTGGCATACTGGGTTGTTTCCATCGGGCCTTGAGAGTATCGTGCGGGTCTGATTGCTGTTTCCGGATCCGGGGTCTTATCCGGGTCCGGGTTCTTGTCGTTTGGTTGGATGTAGGCGGAAGGGGATAGGACTAAACTGGGGCGTGGATGGATTTCAGGAAAACGTATATAAGGGACATGTAGGATAGGTCACGGCTCGCCAAGACATCACGAACAGGAACAGCCGGCTGCCTACCTTCGGCCTGCAGGGAAGCTATTAATCTAGACCTGGCGTCACGGTGTACAGGGCATGACCAAACAACGTGCTCTATGTCGTGATAACCTTCACCACAGGCACAGATACCACTCTCCCCGAGCCCAACACGACGGAGATGCGCGTCAAATCTATAGTGATTGGACATAAGCCGGGACATCACGCAAATGAAATCCCGACCTACATCCAACCCCTTGAACCACGGGTTCGTCGACACCTTGGGGATTATGGAATGTAACCACCTTCCCAGTTCCCCCTTGGTCCAAGAATTTTGCCAACTGATAATCGTATTCTGACGTACAAATGCGAAAAATTCATTAAAGGCAATAGGTCTTTCATAAATATCACCGTTTGTTGCGCCCACCTTAGCCAAAGAGTCCGCTTTCTCATTACCCGGTATCGAGCAGTGAGAAGGGACCCACGCTAAGGTAATCTGAGTAGATTTTTCGGATAAAGCACTCAGATGTTCCCGTATTTTCCCCAGGAAATACGGAGAGTGCTTAACATCTTTCATCGATCGGAGAGCCTCAATGGAACTGAGACTGTCCGTAAAGATGAAATAATGGTCCGTGGGCATTTTTTCGATAATCCCTAGGGTGTACTGAATTGCAGCTAATTCTGCGACGTAAACAGAAGCAGGATAATCGAGCTTATGGGAGACGGTTAAATTGTTATTGAAGATACCGAAGCCAGTGGACCCATCAAGAAGTAATCCGTCAGTGTAGTACATATTGTCGCAGTTGATGTTTCGATATTTATTGGAAAAAATTTTAGGGATCTGCTGCACGCGTAAATGATCCGGGATTCCACGAGTTTCTTCTATCATGGATGTATCGAAAAACACAGTAGAATCAGTAGTATTTGATAAGTCGACACGATTTGGAATATTCGAAGAAGGGTTAATATTTTGGGACATGTGATTGAAATACAATGTCATAAAACGGGTTTGAGAATTAAGTTCGATTAACCTTTCAAAATTTTTCAATCACGGGACGGTTCAAGACCTCACATTTGATTAGAATACGAGAAGACAGGCTCCAGAAGCGGGGTTTCAATGGTAGTACTCCAGCTAAGATCTCCAAACTCATCGTATGGGTCGATTGCATGCAACCCAAGGCGATACGCAAACAACGATATTGTATTCGCTCCAGTTTGATCAAATGTGTGTTTGCTGCAGAGCGGAAGCAGAAACACCCGTACTCAATTACAGACAATATCGTTGTTTGGTAAAGCCTTATAAGGTCTCCTGGGTGGGCTCCCCACCATTGTCCGGTTATTGTACGAAGAAAATTCACTCTTTGTTGACATTTTTTCATCAGATACCTCACGTGACAACCCCAGGTGCCTTTAGAGTCGAACCAGACACCAAGATATTTGTGTACCAAAACCTGAGAAATCGTTTTACCCATTAATTGTGTTTGAAGCTGAGCAGGTTCATGCTTCCTAGAAAAAACTACTATCTCAGTCTTCTCCGGAGAGAATTCGATACCTAGCTGTAAAGCCCAAGCAGACAAATTGTCCAAGGTATCTTGCAATGGTCCTTGCAAATCGACAGCTTTGGCTCCTGTAACAGAGATTACACTGTCGTCTGCAAGTTGTCTTATCGTGCATGAATTTGCCAGGCATTCGTCGATGTCATTTACATAAAAGTTGTAAGGAAGGGGGCTTAAACATGAGCTCTGGGGAAGACCCATGTAGCTAATGCGAAAAGTTGTCAAATCGCCGTGCGTAAAATGCATGTGCTTTTCGGACAACAAATTGTGCAAAAAATTGTTCAAAATTGGAGAAAATCCTTGTCGGTGAAGTTTACCCGAAAGAATGTCAATAGAAACGGAATCAAAAGCCCCCTTAATGTCCAAGAACGCAGACGCCATTTGTTCTTTGCGAGCATACGCCAGCTGAATATCTGTTGAAAGCAACGCAAGACAATCATTCGTCCCTTTGGCGCGGCGGAAGCCAAATTGAGTATCTGATAGTAGACCATTTGATTCGACCCAATGGTCTAAACGACGGAGTATCATTTTTTCCATCAATTTCCGGATACAGGATAGCATTGCAATCGGCCTATAAGAGTTGTGATCAGAAGCTGGTTTCCCTGGTTTTTGGATGGCGATCACCTTCACTTGCCTCCAATCCTGCGGTACAATGTTTTGCTCCAGGAACTCATTGAACAAGTTCAACAAGCGCCTCTTGGCATTGCCGGGTAGATTCTTCAACAAGTTGAATTTGATTCTATCTAACCCAGGCGCGTTATTGTTACAGGACAGGAGGGCAACTGAAAATTCTGCCATCGTAAAAGGTGATTCTATCGCGTCGTGACCCGGAGACGTATCGCGAACAAAGTTTTGCGCAGGAACAGAGTCCGGACATACTTTCCTGGCAAAATCAAATATCCACCGACTTGAAGACTCCTCGCTTTCGTTGACCGTTACGCGATTCCGCATTCTTCGGGCTGTGTTCCAAAGAGTGCTCATCGATGTCTCCCTCGACGTCTCGTTCACGAACCGACGCCAATATCCGCGTTTCTTTGCTTTAGCCAGGCTTTTAAGCTTGGTATTAAGCTCCTAATACCGTAAATAGTCGCCAGGTATACCTCCCTTCTGGTAGGCCAAAAACGCGTCGGATCTTTGCGTGTAGACATCGGAGCACTCTTGGTCCCACCACGGAGTGGGAGGCCGTTCTTTGATCGTTACGCCGGGATATTTCTTCATTTGGGCTTGCAACGCGGCGTCGAGAATCAAGCCCGCGAGGAGGTTGTATTCTTCAAGTGGTGGATGTTGTTGAATCGACTCGACCGCTTTTGAAATCATTTCCTCGTATAACTTCCAATCGACATTCCGTGTGAGGTCATACGGAATGTCAATTGGTCGCATGCGAGTCGACCCGTTATTAATTGAAATAAGAATAGGCAAATGGTCGCTACCGTGAGGATCAAGGATTACCTTCCATGTGCAATCCAACCGTAGCGACGTCGAACATAAGGATAGATCCAAAGCGCTTGGGCGCGCTGGAGGTTTCGGGATACGTGTCATTTCACCGTTGTTTAAAATAGTCATGTCGAAGTCATCGCAAAGGTTATAGATTAAAGAGGAGCGGTTATCATTGTATGGGGAACCCCAAGCCACGCCATGAGAGTTGAAGTCTCCCAAAATCAAACGTGGCGAGGGAAGAAGTTCTATTAAATCAAAGAGCAGCCGTTGCCCAACCTGTGCTCTGGGAGGAATATATATTGAGGCAATACAAAGCTCTTTACCTTGTATTGTCATTTGACATGCGACAACTCCGATGCCTGGAATCGAGGGGAGGTTAATACGATAGAAAGAATAGCACTTTTTAATCCCTAAAAGTACTCCTCCATATGGAGTGTCTCGATCAAGGCGAATAATATTAAAATCATGGAAGTTGAGATCAATATTTGAAGTAAGCCAAGTTTCACAAAGGGAAAATGCATCGCATTTGTTTTTATTTATCAAAACTTCAAACGAATCAATTTTTGGTAAAATACTTCTACAATTCCACTGTAAGACAGAGATAGAATCCTTCATATACGCGGTTGAATTAGGCATCGAAGGATACAATCGCTGCAAGGAGGGGCCATTGGGCAGTCAACTGCTTCAAAAATGATCTAACTGTTGGGAGGAATGCTGTAAGAAAAATTTTAATTGGATCGGGTACATTGAAATTTTCAAAAATCCAGTCCACAATGTCAGAAAATTTCACTAATCCAGAGTTTGTTTCATCAACTGGATGTGCAAAAGGAACAACTGGGGTTTTAGATGTTCCTGGCAGTGCTGGGAACTCCTTCTGGGACTTTAAATTTGCAAGCCCAGGAGGAGTTTGGTTCGGGTTTTCCGCAGCACTGTTTGGTTTGTTCGTACTTTTCATTACACTTTGGGAAATCTTAGGAAGCAACCGGTTGCGCTTTTTAGGATACACTCGACAGACAGACTCGAATCGGTTATGACACCGTCGATCTCCACGTCTCGTGTGGGTATGTAAACGCGATACTCGCGTGTGAAGAGCTCAGAGCAAGCGATAGCATTGGCCTGTGCCAGATCACTGACCACGACTCGGAGCTTGTTAGGTCGGACCTTGGAAATTTCGGTCACGGCCTTGTACCCCTTCGTCAGGTCCTTAGAAATTTGCAGTATGTTTAATCGCTTTGAATTCACTCCTGCCTTTGGACGAAAATAAACAGTATAGCTGCCCTGTTGAGATCCGTCCGGGTGAAACCTGGGGCGAGGGGGGACTGGAGAATGAACAGGGGAGGGGGTAACAGAAGGGTCAGGGTCAGGGGGGTTCGGGGATGGTGGCACGGGAGGCGAGGGATCTATATCCATCGCGCTAAATGTAGCGCACTAGCGCACTAGCGCCGACAAGAACACGTACCTATTTACTTCTTCCTTCCAGCAGTGGTTGTCCGATCGTTCAAAGCTGCACCCAAAGCAGCCAGCAGCACCAGTACAGCAGCACCAATACAGCCACCAGCAGTGAGCCGGGTGTGAGATCACTCAGCACACTCGACTGTCAACTGATGGCCTTGAATTAGAAAGATCTATTCGCTGTGTACAGATCAAAACTGCAGCTGGTATTTTGCACCAATACAGCCAAAGTTGCGAGCCGGGTACAGAACGTAGCGACACAACTCACAATCTAGTTGGCATTTAGCGCGAATAATACACTCTTTTGTTTGGCTATTCGTACACACGGACCGGATTGTAATAGAACGACCACTTTGCACGTCCGTTTCTGTCGAGTGTTCGACGCGGAATGAATTTTAACACTTGACGATTACAATTCTTTTAAAACAACTTTTATTACCTATCACCCCATACTTTTTAACTCCTGACAAATCCATTAATTCACACCCAGCGTATTGTAAGTAATTGCACATCAAATCTATAAGCGCGCACCTCTCGATGTTTAGCGGGTTTTGCCGAAAAAAGCCAGCTTGGTACCGGTTCTTCGCCTTTTATGTGAGCTGTCATTGCAGAATCGCGAGTGTCCCGAACACTCCCGAACCGCAATAGACCTGCTCCGTGGGCTACCCTTTTCTTTTGAACCACCCTGTGGAGCCGAATAGCTTGGTCGCCTCTGTCAGTGTGCCTGTGAGCGACCCCGTATGAGTGACCTCTCCGTCCCAGACGCGAAGCGACAGACTTGGAGGGATATCACCTAACTCTGTTAAAATGGTAATGGTGATATTGTTGACGAGCTTTCTTGCATGGGTGACCTCCGTCCTAGACGTTAAACGACAGACTTGGAGGGATATCACTCATGTAGATGTGCCGTGAATCAAGGGTAGAATCTAGGAGATGGGGGATTTAAGTCGAGCAAGTCTGGATTAAGTTTTAATTGTGGCGGAGCCAGCACATGCAATGAAACCGAAAGTTACAGCTTGCTATTCAACATCGCTTTGGGAGGTGTAATACAAAGGGCGGGTATCGACACGAGTGGCATGATATTCAGTCCGTTCAGCTCTTTAGCTTCGCCGATGACTTCGACATCGTAGCACGAGCCCTTGGGAAGATAACGAAAACATACATCAGACTGAACGCAAAAGCCGGAAGAATTGGACTGGCCATAAACACATCGAAGACTAAGTACATGAGAGGAAGAGATTCCAGAGAAAACAACGATACTAGCAGTTTGTCGAAGCATTATGGTAGGGAATCGTACCTACTTTGGGCTCCGGAAGACGCTCCGCTTGAATAAAATCCGCCGCCGCACGAAGTTCAACATCTACACAACATCAATCAGACCGGTAGTACTATATGGCCACGACCTGCGGGGACTTCACAGACAACATGGCTGGCGAGCTGCAGCCATGGACTGAATTGAATGGAGAAGACTTTTTCGAACAGCAAGGGACGCTTCGACTGGAGCTGATTGGTAAGGTAAGAGAAAAGAGATTTGGACTTGAAATCAATGCGGCGAAAACCAAGTATATGAAATGGAGAGGCTCCAAGGAAACCAATAAAGACCCCTCCGGAACCAGAAATAAAGGAGCTCAACGTGCAAAATGACTCGATGAGCGGTTCTACGAGTGTCGAGAGGCCTGGGGAACTGACGTAGAGTTGCTCAGGGCTGAGCAGAGTGGAGGAAAATTCATGATACAGAACGAGCCACCAGCATTTGATGCTGAAGAACTGAAGTGTAATGTTTTTAAGTGGTGAAAAAACGTCAAAAGAATATATCAAAAGTAGAAAAACAGTATATATGATGTATGATTGGACCTTTATTACAGTCGAAGAACTTTTCGTTCTAGAGTATCCAACATACATTTCAAAAGAACAGTGTAAATCTGCTTAAAATAATAGGGTTTTCATATCAAAAAGATGGAATAGTGTTCCTCCGTTATTTTAAAATATAATTCAATTTTGGAACGAATCATGAAAATTGCACGTAGTCACTGTCGGCCAGAAGAAACAATAGCTTGACATACACACACAAAGGGCCGAACAAAATCGGAACCACCCTCTAGCTGCCAATGTCGCACTCGATTCCACGTATCGAACGTGACAGACTTATCCACAAGCGGTTCAAACTTTTTGCCCTCGCCATTTCGCAGGCAGCCATCGTGGACGGATCGGCCAGGACCGGGTCTCGGTTAGCCAGCCAGCTTACCTTACCTTCTTCGACAGCGCAGACTCCGCTACAATGCATATAAAAACAAGGTATTAAGCAATTACAAATTAAGTTTAATTGGAAACTGTTTCAAGTAGATCTGCTCGCTCTTCCACCCTCACACCCCAAGCTTGCTCACCTGATTCGCCTGACACACAGTAGAGCACCTCTCGTGGCGAATGATTGCCTGCACTCGTGGTTGTCTGCCCCGAGGTTTGCGGCCGGCTAATGAGAAATATTTTAATTATAAGGAGATCGTGACATAATTGTTTATCACATTCATGTTCGCTGTAATTCGCTCACGGTTTCGTGGGCAAAAAGGATGAGGGTAGGTGAAGCAAACGGAGAGGCGAGAAATCGACGATAGTTATGCTTCAATTTATATTTGCATAAAACTGCGAATTCAATTTACATTTTCGTGGTGCGCAGCGAAAAACAGCGAGATAAACCTTGCCGGTTTGCTGCCGAACGAGAAAGGGCAACTAATTGAACAGAAAAGAACAGACCTGCAAAAGTACGGATTTTATGACCGCAAAATCGCTCTCTGCGTGCCGTCGGGGCGAACGTGTAACGAGGGCGAAAGTAACATGCGGTCGCTCGGAGAGGAAATTAATTAAATACTTGTTTAATTTCGTAATGAAGCTCATTTTTCAGTAATTTATTCCACGCCGTCGCTGGTGCAGTGGCAAAATTTGCAAATTTATGTCCGATGTTTATAGTGACAGCGGGGGCTACCGCGTTTAGTCCCGATCAGATCTTAATCGGTCGCTCGGCTGCTGGAAGCGGTTAATTAGGCTTAACGTGATATTTTTCGGCCGTTGACGAATGCAAAACCAGCAGCGAATTGGACGACATTTGATAACATATTGTAAAAGGCAAAATTCGCAGGCATTTTAAAAATTCACGCGAAAGGCCTCTGATGAAAAAAATGGATCAAACGAGACTGCAATAAAAACTATTAATTTATTTTCCTGGCGAATAACTGCCAGCCTTTGCGTTGCGTGACAATATTCGAACAACGGGTCTCGCGTATGTAACAGTACGGCAATTGCAATTAGTCGCACGGCACGACCGACGGCCGGACGGAGCCGTTCATTGAGTTGTCTTTTGCCACATTCAAGGCACCCACCCGGCAAACAATCGCCTCCGTGTCAGCGGTCCCAAACGGGAGACAACCACATAATTCACACTAATTATCACTAAACACTACTTTCCCACGGTGCGAAGGAAAATGTCGGTACTTTCTAGCCGCTAGAGTCCCGAGCCAGCCAAACCATGCGAAGCCAGACGGCCAGCGTTCGTGTTAATCTCAAATTCAGCACCCATCAGCGCCGAGAGCGTGGACAACGATGACGACCCGGAAAAGCCTTCCTACCTAGCGAGATGGCGACTGGTGAGCAGAAACACGCAATTAATGAAATGTGGGATTGTGATTCCCACTCGAGTAGTGGTCACTTCTTCGCCACGCACTCATCTTTAATTCATGCGCATTCCGTAATTTGTTATGGCAATCCGGCAGGCGCTGCTGGTGCGGGGGGGAGTGGGGGGAGGTTCAAAAGGAAAGTGTCCTCGGGTCTCTTACATGTACATGCTTCGGTCGAAACAAACCAGGGCCACAGAGACGGGACGGAAGGCTACGTAACACGCTAATCAGCAACGCATCAAGGGGCCAGCAGTTGATTAGCGCAAACGCAAACGCGCGCATTACGATATGGTTAATCGGTATAAGGCTGTACTGGGTGAGATCCTGTATCAATCCACCATCGGGAAGCAGGTGCTAGAGAGCCGTTGTGGTATGCAGTGGAGAGATGTGTTCAAGCATTGCGAACCGAAGCGAAACGGAGTTACTGATACTGGGGGGAATGAAAATTATTAAAAATTTTCGAACGAAATAATCTGACTTGAAACACATTTTAATCGAAACGAGTATGATGATTAGTTTTTTGACTAGAATTAACTCTTACGGCAACATAGGGGTGCAAATTGAAAAACCGAAAACATCATGAAATTGTTCACTTTCAATTACCGTAAACTGGGGTGACTTTGATCACTTTTTCGATTGTATCTCAAATATTTTCAGTATATACTGAAAACAATATTATTCGATATTTTTAAAATAAGTACTAGCATGCATTGAAAAAGATTTAGTCACTACTTCAAAAGTTTAGCAACATTTTTGCTGTTTTTAAATATGCTCTAAAAATTTTACACCAATCATCATTCCGGGGTGACTTTGATCACTTCATTGTTTTGATGAGTTTGGTGTAACACTTTGCTACTTCCACTAAATTGAACAGCCTTAAACGGCTTAAACGAGTTTATAAATATGGAAAGCAATTTGGGAGCCATTCGCATTCTACGTGAACAGTTTATAATGGCGAATGTACAAGATTCATACAAAATTTTTAGAATATATATAATATAATTGTTATCCACTGAGAGAGAAGGTGGTCTAAAATCATCAAAAACTAGTCCACGAGGAATATGACTTATGAAATTGGCCAAATTTGCATGTTACTTCACGGCTTGGGTTTTTGTTAAGAAGAAATATGTAATACGCTGTGGAGAATATTGGGACTCAACATTGCCTTTGAGGAAAAACTTGCAAAAATAACAATAAAATGTATTGTTATAATATTTGTTCATCTTAAGAACTAATCTGGGAACAAAATAAAAAAACTTTACGTATTGCAACTTGTTGTTTTGATTCTGCTTGAACCGATTGTTTGTATGCAACAAAAATCGCCAAAAATACACTTTATTTTCAATTAATATTTTGGCATGAAAAACACTCTTTAAATAGCAGAAAATGCATGAATAGTAGCAATGCGAACATATATCTACGCATTCAGTGAAGATTACAAGTCCCAAGCACTACGAGCGCTTTTTTACCAAATTTTCAAAAAAGAGGTACAGTGATCCAAGTCACCCCAGTTTACGGTACTTAAAACTCAGTCAATTTTTATCGGACTTCCATCATTATTGCAGCAATCGATTGGAAAATCAGCAATGAGGAAACTAAACCAACTGTTCTTTTAAGGATGACGACATATTATCAATTGAAGTAGTAATTTTGGATTTTGCATGGAGTTCTACTTTCGAGCACATTAGGTAATTTAAACGTTATTTGATAAAGTTACACAGCTGCTATGTTTGGTAATGTCGTTTGAAACAAACAGTCAATGTAAAACTTAATCGTGAGCATTGCGAGCGCCATCGCTTGCTGTTGTCACTGTGACAACTGGTACATAGCTCTTAAAGAACTAGGCTTCTTTATTTAACCATCGCATCCAACCGTTGCTCGCTCGTATCGACTAGTAGGTAACTCTAAAAACTGATCAATCGAGTTCGACTGGTAGCTGCGATTGTTGCCATGGACGACAACGACGACGATGTCGAACTGGAGAATCAGTTAATTACGATTCCAGACACAATTTTGCACATACCTGCCTCTGTGTTGTGTCGCACTTGCGTAGGAGCCATGAGCGATTCAGAGAAGGGGTTTGGGAAGGAGGCCCCGATGACAATTAATTAGAGAAAATAGCTTTTCGATGTCGAATAGTGTAGAGATACATAATTGTCCGGTACTTGCCGGGGCCGAGTTGGACACGAAATCTGCGCAGAACGTTTGTATTGAATTAAGATTTGATTATGTCAATCAATTGCTTAACGGTTGAAGCGAATTCTGGGAAAGTATTGACCAGTATAAGGAACTACCTCTCAGAGGGGACTGGGGAAATTATACCATATCTTAACTAAGCTGAGCTATGCCAAAATCATTCCAGCCTCGCAGTTGTTGCATTTTTGCGTGATTATAACCTCAACTGTTGTAATTACTGTCACATTCTTCTGCCGCACTTTGCTGGAAAACTTGCGCGAAAAACGGTACCTTTCAATAATAATTACCCATCGGAAGCCCGAGGGACCCAGAAAAGGTCATCCTGACCATAAAGTGAATCCGTTTCCCGGGGGCATCCGAACCAAAGCACGGCAGAAACCGCACAACATCGCTCGGCATCTGCAATTAATTGTTTATTGAATTTAAATTTTGCTACCGAGAGTAATTAGCCCCGATCCTGGCCGACTGCTCCGGTCCGTCCGTTGGTAATTCTGTCACGTAGCAGGGCATGGAGACTACCCACCGGCAGACTACGAGTCAGGTGAGATTTCCTGCATCACTCTAGCTCGAATATCCTTTTACGGCAGCTTGTCCCGGCACGGTAGGCAACCGTCGGTTGGTAGAGAATTACAGCCCGGCCGGAATCGCACACGGCACGAAACAAGCCTGGTTCAGCAATGAACAAAAATAAAGAAATTACAATTACAAATGGCCGCACAGTTGCTAGAAATTTTCGTGAAAGCCTACTGTAACTAAACATCTTCATACGGTCTGAGTGATTCGAATGTTAATAAAACAATAATGAGGGTGAGATACACGGATCATCTAGGAAAATAACAGTTTTCGTTTACATATCAGGTTTACCTTAATAAAAACATTGCATGGACGTGGTGAAACGTTGAGTATTTTGGTGGGCTTCAATAAAAATGTTTTATCAACGTCCAGTCTATTACACCAGGTGAATCTGAATTTTATCAGATTACTGATTACATGTCAGACAAACTTCTAAATTACTCAAACATTTGACTGCGAACCGAAATCGTTCGAGATTACTGCCCGTGGCAACCCTAATCCAACGTTGCAACCCTGGCAACCGATCCTCATTAGGCATCCAAATCAATGCCTAATCGAAACGCTACTCCCAATTTAATTGTCTCGGTTTGAGTCTCCACTTTCTCATACAAAAGGGCCCAAAGAGAGGAAAAAATTTGCAAGAAAAAAACAACCAATCAATCGTTCACGATGCATGGACAGATCACGAAGGGGAGACAAATCGAAAAAATCCGCTCCCAGTCGGGTTCATAACAATAATAATAAGCATTGGAATGAATAAATTATTCAAAGTAAAACGGATTACAACGACGGCCATGGCGGGGTGGGACGGCAGACGGTATACTTTCAGTCTAACGAAGAAGCGGGCGATGGCCACTCGGTGTTGGTGTCCGGTCCGCGTCTGGGTTGTCCCTTCGAACAGCAGACAATAGAGCCTTACGAGCACCTCCGCGCACACAGGCCAGTCAGCAAGCGCGCTATTACTGCGCTATCAGATAACCTCAATCTCTCTGGTTTCGTTACTTTGGGGAGGGTTTCATGGCCGGGATCTGATCCCAGCGGAATGCCGAGGACAGATCCATTGAATAACGATCATTATAAAGCAATATAAATATGCCAATTAGTAAAAATAATAATACTTTATAATAAAATAAAATAAATCATTCGATCGGGCGATAGGGAAATTGTCCTCATCTCGGTAAGCGAAATCGCTTCCTTCGCTTTGGGCCCCTTGGCGGAGGAGGGAACAGCAGATCTGCATGTAACGTTCAAAGTGTGGTAAGAGCGTCAGCCTCCCAAACAATCAACCAACCAGTTGAGCAGGAGGAAAAAGACAAACAATAATCATGGCAGGTGGAGGGGAAGGAAACGCCAGCAGAAACGATGCAATAACTCGCAGAAGCAGAGCGCTGGCAGAGATTGTTGTAAAAATTGAAAGGAAAACAATAAGTCAAGAATACACACTTGGTTTGGTAGAATAATGCAAGCGAATGTTGTTGACAGGCTCTAGTAGCGAGAACGGGGAAGGCAAGAAGCGAAGTGATGAAAGATCTGGGGCAAAAGATGTTGAGGTTTTGTGACTGGCACGTGATGGGAATGTACGCCAGTTGATGGAACCGACCCGCGGATTAACAAGTAAAGGAGTGTGCAGGTGAAGTGAAACGTCTGTTTTTTTTTTTTTAATTTTTGGCACTTCGTTTATTTGTATGTCTTTCAGAAAGCTTGGCATGATTTCGATTTTATACATTGTAGTGGTTTTTGATAACCAAACTAGCGAAAAAAGGTACATTTGATGAAAGCTTTAGATCAGTGCAGGTTGCGCCAACATCATTTTTTGACAGTTCCGGAAGGTGTTCGAATTTCGAGCGATAAATTTATTTTTTGTGCTAATGAATCTTGTGACCTATTCCATTAGAAAGTGCATAAGAAACTAGTAATATTGAACATATTTTCTGGAAATCTTTCCCAAAAAGCATTAGAACAAAACCCTCTTTCCGGAACTGCCGAATAACGTCATCGTGCAATGATCTATAGTTAAGAGTAAGACCTGGTGTTAGGGAGCTCACTTAAAAAGAGGTGACAGAGGACCCTATTTGATAGAAAAAAATCCTTCTACGCATATGGTCCAAATTCAACTTCTGCAGAGTTATTCACTTTTTCATTTTTCGGTTAGGTTTGCCTTTACCGAGGTTCAGCACAGGAAGTTTGATAGCCAGCTCAATTCTGTTGGTTTTGTTGGAAAACTTTGTTGAAAACTTTGTAATTAATAGTGTCTTTAAAACGTAAAATTAGAGAGAATAAGAAACAAATGTGAAATCAAATGTTTTTTGAGAACTGAACTGCAATTTTTTTCTCTAACTTGTGTGATGTACATGATGAAGGTGCCGATGCAGAATTCGTTAAAACTATTTTGGCTCAGCCCACTGTAAATTTATGCACGCTATAAGAAACGATAGAGGTAGCTCAATTTTCTATTGTTCAGTCACCAGAACACTTTTAATAACTATCTCAATGGCCTTCGATCACATGCGAGAGCCGAAAGTCAGTTTACTAGAGATCAAAATCAAATGTACAGATCATTACCGAATAAATCGTCAGCTAGACCAATTGTGTTATGAAGTAGAATACTTCACTCAGAAAGTTCGGCTTCATAGGGATGTGAAATGAAAATCTAAAACCGAAAAAAGTGAAAAATACGTCCAATTTCAAATGCTAATAAATCTGTTAGTATTCGATGGATTTCCTTTGTTCTTGCAGCAATAGATTGGAAAATCTTCTAAGATTCTTCCCAAAAGAAGATAATTGTAATTTTATTATTCACACTATTGTACTATTGAAAATAGTCAAGGCTTGTCAAAACAAAAAATTCGACCTCTGATTGGTCGTTATATGATTGCTTCCCAAGCACGGTCGACAGAATCATATACCTTGCAATTTGAAACATACTATTTGGCCTTTATAAGAGCCTGTTTCAGCCGAAGCCACTCTTAATCAGGGATGCCACATATACAGATTTTTCTGTATTTTACAGATTTTTGAACTATAAAAGCAATACAGAATCTGTATTACAGAATTACAGAATATTGTCAAAAATACAGATTTTACAGAATTTTTTACTATTCTAACTGAAATCAATTTCTTGAAATGTTAAATTCGATTCAACGACTTTCAAACTTTTGTGAAAAAACCTGATGCTGTTTATGTTTGTATCGTTGCAGGAGAGAGGGATGAGGCTTGGACGAAGGCAAAAAATGGCGTTTCGAAGTATTTGACGGGATTCGTGAAACAAAATGCAAAGCTGTTCGATTTCTTCGATCCTGTTGTAAAAACGGTAGCTTTATTTAATCCTAAAATAATCGTGAAATTGGAAAATTTAAATGATTTGATTTCCCACATTCGTAACAGTAACTGATCGACAAAACTTGGATAACGAATTTCGATCGCTAAGAACAAACTTTTTGACCGGAATAGTCGCTGAAACAGATGACTTAACTTGGTCTAAGTAGTTGGACGCCACAATGCCGAATGGTAAATTCATGTTTCCGTTACTGAGATTATTTGTGCGAATTTTTTCAATAGTTCCACATTCTTCGGTTAGTGTAGAACGCATTCAATATATATTCATTATATAATAGCAACAAGTCTAAAGCCGAAAATCTCATGGCCCCTAAGCTTATGAGCTCAATTTTGAAAGTTAAGAGCTACGTTGCTAACCAAGCAGGAGCTACTAAAATTAAATTAATAAGAACATGCATGAACATAACGTAAAGAAAAATAAGCAATATCGTGTTTAGTTACTACATTTGATTATCGCCTGATTAAAAATTTGGCATCAAAAAAAAATTAAGCTAAAGCACAAAATGGTGATTTGTTTCAATATATTCTTTAAGGCAGTATTTTTTCATCCAATATTCTTAGTTTGCTCGATACAGATTTTTTATACAGATTTTTAGACTGTGAAACAGATATACAGATATTTTCGAGCAAAAATACAGAAATAAATGTGGCAACCCTTCATAATAGTTCTAGACAGCGACAACAGCAGTTGTCCTCCCTTAGCAGCAGTGAATACCAGCGATGGCGGAAAGCGGCCACAGCTGTGGCGTAGCAATGGATAGCGCACTAGTTGCAGCGGATTCCAGCAACGATAGCAGCTGGGCCAGCTGATGCAGGGACAGTGGATACCAATGGCAGCGTATAGCGACCACAACTGTGGCATGGCAATGGATAGCGAACTAGTTGCAGCGGACCTCAGCATCGATAGCGGCTGATGCAGCGAGGCACTTTAGTGAAATGCAGTCTCTGTGCGATAGTGGGTACTAGTAAATGCATTCAATGAAAAGTTGACTCATTTTGACAACAGCATTTGATTGTTTACTTTACCACAAGGAATACTTTATTCGCCCTGTCAGTGATAACGCAAAGATGTGATCAGCATCTTATCCGATACTAAAATGAACAACAAATTGTTCTTTTCAGGATGAAATAAAAACTTGATTGAAGAATTGTCAAGCCTCAACCTATACTCTATTATTAAAAATGGTCGATCATTGTTGAAGCGCAAAATTCGATTGATCTGAGTAGTCAACGTTTATTTACTAGAAAAAATGACTGACACGCGAGCAGCCGGATTATTTTTCTTGTAAAAGTATTTTACTTCAACCTTGCGGTCGTGGCTTTGCACACAGCCCTCCTGTTATTTGCCACTAAAATTGTACCCTAATTATCAGTTTGAAATACAGTCCGCTAAAGTAAGCAATTTACGTAAATTCCTGAGGAGAAAGTCCCAGAACTGAACACATTCAGATCTATCCTTTCGACAGCATCAGCAATTTGTGATTGACAAAGCAAACCGACAGCTCGGCTTTGTATTTAAAACAGCCCAGGAGTTCGATGACCCGATATGCCTTCGATCACTCTTTTTTGTGTTTGTACGGTTTCACTTGGAGTCTTCCGCCGTCATTTGGTCACCGTATCACGCAACTTGGATACGACGAATTGAAAGCATTCAACGAAGGTTTGTTTGGTACGTCCTCAAGAATTTAAGGTGGCTCAACCCGTTCGATCTGCCTCCATTTGCAGCTCGTCGTAAATTGCTGGGGATTACCACGTTAGAGAAAAGACTAAAAGTCTCGAAAGCTGTTTTTGCTGCCAAACTGCTTTCGACTGAGACTGATTGCAGTTCATTGTTGAAACAGTTTAACGTCAGTGCGCAATCCAGGCGTCCGAGATCTAGAATCGGCTTCCTCCGTCGCCCATTAGTAAGAACGGATTATCTTTTAAACTCACCGCTACACTCGATGAGTGTAATTTTAAATGATTATTTTCATAATTCTGAATTTGGAAAGAGAGCTAAATTGTTCCGGCGGAAGCCGCTTCAAGAGGGTGGAAGGTTAGCAGGGTCTGCTCTTGAACCTCTTCCTTTCATGTACTTCGTCTTTGATGCATTTATTCGCCGTCCTCACAAAGGTCCGAGCCACAATGTCGATATCGTCGGCAAAGCCAAACAGTTGGACCGACTTTTGCAACATCGTGCCACTCTTGTTAATCCTCACTCTTCTTATGCCACCTTCCGTGGCAATCTTAAACAGTAGGCACAAGAGACCATGCTTTAAACCTTTTCAAGTTTCGAAGGGGCTCGAGAATGTTCCGGTATTAGAACTACACACATAACTCGATCCATCGTCGTTATGACCAACAGCTTTAGTTGGTCCGGAAATCCGTAGTCGTACATAATTTGCCATAACTGGTTTCGATCGATTGTGTCGTATGCCGTTCTGAAATCGATGAAAAGATGATGTGTGGCACGTTGTATTCGCGGCTTTTCTGACTCCAGCAGCTTTATTGTTTCCTAACCGGCCAATCTCCTCCACCTCCAAGAGATCGGGACTGGAATCCTGTTGTCTTCTGCTCGTGCACCAAGATCAGTTACCACACCGTCCTCGCGCTCTACTAAATCGCTGTTCAGATGCTTATCGAAGTACTGCTTCCACCTTTCGGTCACCTCACACTCGTCCGTAAGGAGGTTGCCGTCCAATTAAATCAAATTGACGTGTGACTTCATTATCAATTGGACTCACAAAGTTCAAATTTGAATTATGAACACTCTCAAACCACTGCGCAAGCCTTTGAGCCTTTTGTTCATTGGATACAATAAAACGTTCACCATCTTTTAAAACTGGAATAGGCTTTGAAGGTTTCTTAAGAATCTTCGACAGCTTCCAAAAGGGTTTTGAATATGGTTTCAATTTTTCAACTTTAGTCTCAAAATTTTGATTTCCCAGAAGAGTAAATCTATGTTTAATCTCTTTCTGTAAATCTTTATAAATAATTTTGAAAGCTGGGTCACGAGAACGCTGATATTGACGTCTGCGGACATTTATCAAACGAATTAGAAGTTGAAGATTTTCGTCAATCATTGGTAAATCAAATTTCACTTGAGCCTTTGGAACAGAATAATTCCTGGTATCAATAATTGCACATTTCAGTGCTTCCAAAGCGAAATCAATATTCACTTCACTTTATGATAGTTTAAAACAGAGCTTATAGGGTTCAAAATTGATTCATGTGATATGAAAAAAGTTATTGAAGATGGTCAGAATCATAGTCAGCATGTGTGATCAATTCACTACATACATGACTTTGATCTGTTAGCACCAAATCAATTGTTGATGGATTTCTTACAGAAGAAAAGCATGTAGGACTGTTCGGAGACAAAATAGAATAGTATCCTGAAGAACAATCATTGAATAAAATTTTGCCATTGGAATTACTTTGAGAACTATTCCATGATCGATGTTTAGCGATAAAATCGCCGATTATAAACAATTTTGAACGATTTCTGGTGAGTTTTCTTAAATCACTTTTAAAATATTTTTTCTGCTCGCGTGTGCATTGGAATGGTAAATTCCGCTGCCGTTACAATTCGCACAGCGAAAATTTTTACTCTCTTTCACAGGACATATGTCCTTTTTGTGAGAAGAGTCTCCACAATTGAGGCATTATTGGTCCATGTTACAGAATTTTGAACCATGGCCATAACGTTGGCAAATACGGCATTGGGTGATAAGCTTTTCACCTCCGCCAAACTTCCTATAAATTTCCTACTTTACACGCACATTATACAAAGCATGTGCTTTTTCAAAAAATTTTAAGCTGTTAACCTCATTGCGGTTAAAATGAATTAAATAATTAACAAGGGAAATTCCAGTTCTCTGACTGTTTTCACCTCGTGATTTTTGTTTCATTAGTATTGCCAAGTAATTCTGTTAAAGTAAGTTTGATCTCATCAACGGTTTGATCGTTGGTGAGACCTTTCAATACGACCTTGAACGGCTTGGCGCTCTTCGTGTCATATGTAAAAAATTTTCAGTTAAATACTGAATAAGATGATTACGACCCTTTATAGAGTCGGCTAATAAGCGGCATTCGCCTCTACGATCAATTTGATAGGTAACTTTAACGTCAGAAACAAACGCTGAAAGTTCCTTTTTGAAAATATTGAATTCAGAAGAAATAGTTACCACAATAGGTGGAACTTTTTCTCTTTTTGAAGAATTTACATTTTTTATAGTTTCATTACTCATAACTTCCATTTCACCAGCTTTTTGCTCAGGTAAAATATTAAAAGGATTGTCACTACAGACACTCGAAGTGTCAGAAAAAGATGCCTCCCTTTTCCTTCCCGCGAGGTTTTTTTTTCCGTCCTGCCATTTCAGGTGATACGAAAAAAGTTAAAACAACTGTTAAATTAAAAAGTAGGTAGTCTTGAGAAAGACTGATGGGAAATAACTTTCAGGTAGTCTTTAAAAGACACACTGACAAAACACAAACTTTGAAGCTATAGGCAGTCAAAGACCACAAGCAACCGAAAACACGTCTGATCTGTAGGACAGTTCAAGACGCACTGAACAGTGATGTTACTTATTGGACATTTGATACGAGGAAGCTACATGAGAGATTCTTCGTATGTGTGAATAAAGGAGACTGAAATGAACCAGATCGCTGCATCAATACAAATGCAGCGGGTGAAGCCTCGCTACAGATGCATTGCGGCTCTTGGTTAGTATCTGCGAGTTAGTATATTCCACTGCAACAACGCATACAAGCGCGTAGCTGTTTTTCATTTTATCACTTTTAGTTTGTTACCTTTTCTGTCTAATGCGCGGTCTTTAGACACAAAAGGTAATAAAATATTGCTCTAAAGTAACAAAATCTTGCTCGTTTGTGTTGGGTGTACGCATTACACAAACGAGATTTGATAATTTATACCAGAGTTATATAGTCAAAACAATTATTGGTAATTGACATAATCATCATTTTGTTGAGAGCAAAAGTGGTACAAGTCTAGTCTGAGCATGAAGGATGCATTATAGTTTGATAATCTTAGGACACAGAACATTATATCTTTAGTACAGCTGTTTAAATTGAGTATTTTGTAACAGAAGAAATTTGACCAATTTAGATCGCCTGGGACCAATTCAAAAGATATATCCTGGTGTCTTTGGGAATGTTATTGGGTCGATATATAACTACACATTAAACCCAAGTTCAGCTTTCGGTAGACTACCGGTGGCCCTCCGGATCCAGAAATACCAGAAAGAGGTCAATTTTTAAAAGCGATTCAGAAGTTTCCGGCTTTCTCTAATTTTTTTCAGGGTTATTAACTATAAGAAAAAAGTTCTTTCGATCAAAATATGGTTCAAGGTGACCACCAGGTGATCCTTCAGAGGATCCGCAACTATCGTAGAAAAAGTCAATCTTCAAAGTTGTCCTGGAGCTTTCTTATTTTTCGAAACCACTTCTGGGTGGTTAACTAGATGAAAATGATTTAAGGTGACCCATCAAAAGAAACTACCGCAAAAGAGAACAATTTCCGAAAATATTCCCAGTTTTGTAAAAACCACTTTGAATCGGTTAAGATTGCCAATGATCTTATGACTGAAAGATACTCTAAATTGTGTCTGTGACGTTATTCAACACTCTGACGGAATTAAATGATGCCATGTTACGTAACGCTGACATAGCGTTCATTATGTAACACTGTTACGTGGCACAACCAAGGAGTGGATTCAGAAAGACCGATAAGCTCTACAAACAGAAAATTGGCCTTTCTCACGGTAGTTCCAGATTTGAAGATAAACCATCTGGTGGCAATCCAAAACTATATTACATCTCGAAAAATCATATCCTTATTGAAGTTATTGAAGTTGAGTTTTACAATGCTACGGTAAAACAAGTACAGTTCAAGTTCAATAACCAACCGTAACGACAGTCGAGAAACTTCAACCCAATAATTTACAACGCAGTTATCAACGACTTACACGTTAAAGCTCCAAGCTCGTAGATCTCTCAATCGATTAGAGCCAGCTTCTCTGTCCCGAAAGGCTACCTTCCCCGACATCGGTTGTTAGCGATGACAGCCGGACTATCACCCGGTTACCATCTTGAATGGTCACAAAATGTGTGACAAAACGAGTGAGCAGCACGAGATAAGGTGAAAAAACTATTAACCTGCCCGCACCGCAAAACGCAAACTTTCTACATAAATGGTGTAAACAATCAAATAAAGATCTTCTCTTTCACCCACTTACAACCCCCCTTCCCCTTCCTTCTCTCATCGAGGTAACGAGTCGTCAGATGGAACGCAATTGTAATTGATCTCCTCATATATAAACAAACAACAATTGAATTGCCTAGCGACGATGAAAACAACGACGACGACGACGACTTCGATGCTGGGGTCTTTCAGTTTGCCAACGAGCAAATGGACCACAGATTGCCCAGATCCGATAGCTTCGTTCGATGGCAGATCCTCCTCCCAAAGCGGGTACTTGTGCGGAAAATAAAATAAATTATAAAATTTATTTCATTTTAACAACTGCCCTAGCATGGCACGGAGTCTGCCGAAGCCGCGAATCGCGCAACGCAATCGAGTCGGAGAAAAGGGGGTAAACAGCAGAAAATAAGGAAAAATTATACGCAAAAGCGTTCAACCGCAGTGAGTCCGGTGAATCTGTCCAAGTTTGGACCGAAAAAGATAATCGATTTTGAATTATTTATTGGCAAAACTCGTACGCGAGGTTCACGTATGTGTGTTTACTGTTTTGTTTCGAGGAGGGTTACCCTTGGGGACATTTATACTCGCGAGGATTTTCCTCGCTCACCTTGCAAGACGGAACCGTGCCCAACTTACTTAGTAGGTACTCGTCGTTTAGCAAAACTGATATTGCTCAGATAATTGATTAATAGAATTACAAATAAGGCGAAAAGGTTGCGTTTGTTAGTGAGGCAACCGCCAGCTGCCCACCGTCGCCATTTTTATTTTTTGTTGCTATAGTCGATGGTGAAAATCTGGGCTGTGCTAGGCTCTACATTACGTATAGGGGTGTTCGCTTTTTGCAACAACGACCATCTCACAATTTGAATCCACATCGAATTCGATCATCCCTGGGTTTGTTGGAGCTCCCTGGGGGCAGCCTTCCGGTGGACAAATAATAAAATAATTGCGTATATATGTAGTAGTATTGTATTGTGTGGGATTTTTCCACCGCGATAAGCCTTTTTCGTCTGCGTCGTTCACAACCATGCTACTCGTGTCGTGAATTGTTTTGGGCTGGCGTGCTTAGATCACATCGAACCGCTGCCGGTCGCCTACTTGGCCGAAAGGCAGTAGGCTCTAATGCGTGAGAAACTAAAAACTTTTCCGGGCTGAGTAAATCGGATCCATCGTGACGACGACGGGAGAAAAGCTGTCATAATTTTCATATGAAAACTGTCCGACCGGGGGACTTGACTTATCTTCTATTGCATTGGTGGATCGGTAAAACGAAACGAAACGCTCGGCGGTGGTTTCCGTACGACTCCTGTCAGCTGACAGAGCCCGTATAGGGAAGGCAAACTTGTACAACGAGATATGAGTGACGTTGATTACCGATTACAGAACAGCGTTTCTCTACGCGCCACGCTTTCGCGAGAGAAAAGAAGGACTTTACGCAACAGTTGAGTTTTCTGTGGCTCATTTTTCTATTTTAACATCGAAGCACATGAATATCCAAGTTCTCAAATTAGCATGATACTGCAATTGTGTTGGCGTTTGCAAACTATAACTCATACCAGACGATGTTGTTCTCAGGCTCAGGCCACCCATCCGGACTTGAACTGTCAAAATATCAGGTGTAAGCAGCGTTGCGACTAAGTTTCCAATAAAATCTGTCAAAACGAAAATAAAAAGTCTGGCAAAAATCTGGCACTCTTTGTCGGATAAAATTACCGACAAAATTTGAAGCGAAGACGTTTTTTTGCTCTCGCCAGGTGTAGGTACCCAAGCAACCGTAAGCATTAATAGATAACATTTTATTGGCACTAATTCAGCCTTCCTATTACTAAATAGCTTTGTATCAGCTAACCTCATGCGTATTAACTATATATGAACATAACATTACAATGTTTAACAACATTATGGTAAACTAGCATTACTGCCAGCAAAATATGCGCTTATAGTGCTACCGTGAACGCTGAGATGTAGTGCTTGAATGCATTTGGAGAAAGCTTTTAATTTTTTCGTACCAAAGTGCCAAAAACAAGCGTAAAGCGAGCGGCGACTCTTAAAAACTAGTATTCTCTGTGCTTTCACGTCCTTTCAGCAGCGCATAAACCATATGGATAACGTTTGAAGACATTCATTTGCTTTCTTTTCGGACATTAAATAAATTAATGCTTTTCTTGTTTTTTTTTTCTTAACGCAAATATCAAAGAAGTGACATCTCCAGAGTGCTCTAAATGAGCAATTGTGATGAATTTTAAGGGTTCCCATCTGCAGCACTCTTTTGGCTCGCTATTCCGCTTTTTTAACATTATATCAGATATATACAAGCATTTAGGTCAGGATAAGTTCTTATCCAGAATTCTGTAATCAAATATAGTATTGTTATAAGGCAATGATTTAGTGCTTACTGGTTATTCGGGTTGCTAAGGGCCGACTATGGCTCGTCTCGTCATAATGACCTTTTTGCGAGACGACGCGGATAAAATCTGGCAACAATCTGTCTCATTTCAAATATCTGGCAGATTCTGAGGTTTATCTGTTTGTCTGGCGCGCAAACAAAAACCTGGTAAAATCCAGGTGTAAGATATTTATGCGGCGCACATAAGACGGTCCCCATATAAAGGAGCGACCAAAATTACCAAAATGCGAATTCTATATTCAGGATGTTTTGAGCACATAATATCGAAGTTTTTGATCTATATTTTCATAATTGCACAATAAAATTTTAATACATAGCACGGTTCATGCTGGAAAATGCTTCCAAAGTCACCGTTCTCAAAAATTACGGAAAATAGTGTTTCCGAATATGTTGTATGTAATACATAAAATCCTACTAAAGCTGTTATGATATGTTTGCATACAGTTAAAAGCTTATTATATAAGCTTCATAAGACTGGAAGAATAATTGATTTTAACCCTACAGAGTCTACCGCAGGCCGCATAGAAAATATGCGAAATTTTTATAACTTTGGCCTTCAAAAACTATCAATGTAAGTACGGTAAACTGGGGTGACTTTGATCACCGGGGTGACTTTGATCACTGTACCTCTTTTTCGAAAATGTGGTAAAACAGCGCTCGTAGTGCTTGGAATTTGTCGTAATCTTCACTGATTGTGTGGATCTATGTCTGCATTGCTACTATTCATGCATTTCCTGCTATTTGAACAGTGTTTTTTTATGCTAAAATATTAATTGAAAATAAAGTGTATTTTTGGCGATTTTTGTTTCGGTTCAAGCATGTTCAAAACAACAAGTTGCAATACGTAAAGTTTTTTATTTTGTTCCCAGATTAGTTCTTAAGATGAACAAATATTATAACAATGCATTTCATTGTTAATTTTGCAAGTTTTTCCTCGAAGGCAATGTTGAGTCCCATTAATCTCCACAGCGTGTTACATATTACTTCTTTAACAAAAACTCAAGACGTGAAGTAACATGCAAATTTGGACAATTGCATAAGTCATATTCCACGTGGACTAGTTTTTGATGAGTTTAGACCATCTTACCTCTCAGTGGATAATCATTCATATATATTCTGAAAGTATTGCATAAATCTTGGACATTCGCCAACATAAACTGTTCACGTAGAATGTGATGGCCCCCAAATTGCTCCCTATATTTATGAACTCGTTTAAGTCGTTTAAGGCTGTTTAATTAAGTGAAAGTAGAAAAGTGTTACTCCAAGTTCATCAAAACAATGAAGTGATCAAAGTCACCCCGGAAGCAAAATTGTTGTTAAACTTTTGAAGTAGTGACTGAATCTTTCTCAATGCATGCCATTACTTATTTTAAAAATATCAAACAATATTGTTTTCAGTATATTCTGAAAATATTTAAGATACAATCAAAAAAGTGATCAAAGTCACCCCAGTTTACGGTACTTGTAAGTGCTTGTAAGCACAGTTCCTGATAGAATCAATGTTTAAAGTTTGCGGAAAATTTGCGTTTTTGTAGAAAAAGATGATTGAAAGTTTTTCATTTTTATGTAAATTTTTAATTTTTGGGTGATTTATCAACCTAATTTGGTCCAAAACAAATCGTGAAAACGTGAAACTAGTATAATTATTAACACTGACGTTTTTTTTTATTGTTGTGAAAAATAATAAAATTTGCCTCCTTTACGTAGTTTATGGACAGTCCCTTGTCACTACATCACTTTTCTCAAATGACAAAATCATTTACAGTAGAAAACTAACAATTTGACACCAAAAAATTAATTTTGGTCGTAAATCTTAATTTTCCGACCATTGTGCGGCGTCAAGTAGTGTAAACGCAATGGAATATAGAAAGGTACGGAAATGGTTTGAGTCTCGGGTTTAATGGGCTTTTTTTGTTAACAGTGATGACGTAAAAGTCAAAAAATAAATAAATTTAAATTTTTGTTCAAATATTTTTTCCAGGTTATGACAGATTACGGCTAAAAATGCCTACCTGTGTCGTTAAACAATGCAAATGGTTTTTTTTTGTTGTTGGAGATCTACATCACAACCCCAACACGTGCTTCTGTTTACCTTACTTTCGTTACTAATACAGACAAATGTCTTCTTCTTCCTCACCTTTGTATACCTCATTGGAGTAAACCAACGGAAGTTATAACTCTCTAACTTGTAGTATTTTTTGTCGATGGGACAAATGACCATCTCCATCCATTCTACTATTGTGAGATATGCCTGGATGTCTGCTGTATCCCGCACTTCTATGATTTGAAATTACGTTAAAAATACCGTTGTGAGAGGAAGTCACACCAAGGTGTCAAAGAATTAGGCGTGAAAGAAAGGCGAGTGGTTGAAGAGCTTGAGAATAAATCTTTTGACATCGAACGGCTTGATTCTATTGAAATTCGAACCTCCGACCATCCGATTAACAAAACGGACTCTGTTAACTTGCGGCTACGCAGCTCTTCTTTTTCAATGTTTTTTTATTCTATACTATTTCTATTTATCTTAGTAATTTTGATCTATAACAGCCGATCGAATTTGATGATTATTGTGACTGTTAGCAAAATATTTCGATGAAATTTAGTGAATGATTGAGATTCGCCATAAACTCGACAGCCTCAAAATCTCATCTGGCGAAATTCTCAAAATCAAGGTCGAAAACTTTTCAAATGCTATGTTCAATTTTTGAGTTTCCGGCCATTAGGTGCGTAGGACTTGAAAACAAATAATCCAAGTTTATGGCTTATACCGTTTCCAGAGCGAGTTGAAAACTATTACGTTGGCTCAGAAAAATTTCACTTCTACCCGTAGACTCGGAAATTAGCTCCCAGATCCGGAGAAAATTAACCTTTATCCGGAGACCCAAAGATCACTTCCCAGACCCGGAGACTTGGCGTGAGACCAGAAGAGAATTATAAGCAAAGGTAACAAACAATTTCAATAGTATTATTGAAATTTTTCCAACCATTTTTTTCATTTCAAAAATGTTTCATGTGACGTCGTACAATTTTACCCCCTTCCCGTCTGACAACGACTTTTTTCAATATATGGAAAGTACTGTATGGAAGCCTCTGTCTCCGCCAGCGCTCTAAATCATTTTCAGTTGACAACAGACCATTTTACGAACTGGTAGGTGTCACGGAACCTGCTGATGTTGATGTTGCTTTTACGTGCGCTATGCCAGCAGTTCAGTGCTTCCTGTTCAAATTTCATTCATGAGTTCAGTTTTGAAAAGTCCTGTAGAAGGGTCTATCGTAAGAAGATGAAATGACGCAGTTAACCTTCGCTGTCGTATGAAAATCACTTTGTTTCTTTTCGAGCCCTTCAGCAGTCAATAGCAAAAGAATTCGAGCAGTTTTCGTGTGACTCATAGAGGGCTCGAAAATGAAACAAGTGTTTATTGATTAGGTAGCTTAGCTATTACCGTTTAATGGATGTGAATCTAATTTAAGTCGCACTAGAGATATACTACTTCATTAGTATCTGTTGTGATCACACTCATACGAGAAACTGGAATACTTTTAACGGTTTAACTCTAAAACTTACTTGCATTGATTGATTATTGCACTTGCAAATCCATCTTTGCCTTCTATTAACCCTCTAGTGCCCAAGTTAATTTCAAGACGGGCTTCGGTAAAATCACTATGAAACTGTATTAACACTTTTTAAGTATTTAATGAAGCTTTTTGAAGGTTTGACTGAAACCCGCCAAAAGACGGTATTGGGCACTAGAGGGTTAAAATAACTCCGTCGTCTTCTTTTTTACCCCGTAGCGGTTCTAATTTCGTCCTAAGTAAATTTTATTCGTCCGATCAAATGCTGAAAATAATTATATACTCGAGTTTTGGATAATTAAAATATCTGTTATATTTAAAACAAATGTGTTTTCAGGAAACCGATAAATATTTATGATAAATGGTGCATGCTCCTTTTACGTGTGGCTGTAGCGTACATACTATAGCTGCTCGAAACATGACATCAAAATGGTCATCGGAGATCTCAACGCTCAGGGCGGCTAGGAGAAGAAATTTAGACTGGTTATTATGAAGTTACGACTCATTGACTTCGCCTACAATAGTTCCAGTAAAACCCGGGTTATTCGCAACATCAAGAGATTTAACTTTAAATTTCCATCCGAGATCTAACATATATTTAAATATAAAAATAAATTAAGAACATCAAAAATCAAAATCAATTTTTATTTAACATAAGTGCCTAAGTTTCTTGCTATTTTTTCCAGTAATAGTACAAGAAAACAAGTACAATAGTAGTCGAAAATTACAAATCTATTACAAAAGTTCACATCAATGGACAACGTAATCCTAATTCCCTAACAAAAAAAAAAAGTCGAAATTTTGTATGTTATCTCATCGTAACTATTTTATTCTTATGAAGCTCTCCCTCTATAATATTTTTATTAGCTTCAATTTGATGCTGATGTATCAATATATTTGTTAAGAAGAGTTAGGAATAAGTATAAGTTAAGAAGAGACCCACTTCGGAAATTGCTTTTTTAATTTTGAAACAGACTTTTTGTTTGAAAATTGTGAATCTAGTCAAAATAAGCGTTAATGGAATTCGATAAATCGAACCATTCTTGCGATGATTTCACCAGCCTACCTCTTGGAAGATCTTCCGTATAATTGTCTCTTGTTTTCTCAACGAACTGTTAAGTGAATTGTACAATCTCGGAGTGATTTTTGTTTAATCGTCGTGCAAATACGCAGATACGCATTCCACACCATTCCTCTGGTCGGTATTCTCATTGATCTTCATCGCTAGATGCAATTTCGCTCTGCAGGTTTATGAGTAACTTTTGATCGCATTTGATCAATATCGTTTCTTCTTATGAACAGTTTAGTTAGCATCCACCAACAAGTTCTGGATATGGTTAACTTCTATCAGACGGATCTCTTCCAGGCAGCGTACGAATAGTTGGAACGGCTGAAACTTTTTTTTGACAGTAAGACCTGAGAAAGTATTTGAAATCATTGCTCACCATTTTTACACACGTCGATTACCAACAAGAAACTGACATTTGAAGCCCTCTGCCGCGGAAAACTATGCATGCTAACTGGTAGTACGTCTTTCCGTATCTTTTATGATGATTTTCCACATGATTTTACTGAGCAAAATGCCATTTCAAGACTTATGCACTCCGTCAACTTCACAGAAATGAAAACACTTCAATTGCAAAACAAACTTTGTGGCGTAATATCCCCGAGCGCTTTGATCGGACTTTATGTTGGGCGTGTACGTATAGGAAGTATGCAACATTCTCACCAATACGGCGGTAGGTATCTGTCTAATCTCTGCTCTATTAGTATTGGGTCCGGATAGGTGTGACATGTTGAAAAGCAGCAGAGAAATCCGCAGACGTATCGTAGCTGACATTCGTGTCTTCTACGAACTCCACATCATCTTTGGTCTGGTGGCCTTCACTCGATGAATAGTATGCTACGGTTATGGTTTTACCTTCTTCAAGATAGTCCACGAATATTATGCCATGTGCATCCCAAAATACGGAGGCCGTAACTTTTCCGGCCCATTGTTGCATTTTTGGACACTTCGGAGCGCTTTGGCCCAGTAAAACCCACTGTTTTGTCTGTGTTTCATCCATGGTTATAAATCGACGCAAAAACTCAGTCGACTTACGCGAAAAAAATGCCAAATTCTTCATGCCCAAAACTGAATGTATAATGTTGCCCACGCGTTCCAATGACATGCCTACAGCATTAGCTACCTCTCTCAATTTCAATTTGGGATCATTCAACATCATATCATCAATTTTTCCGACGATTTCTGATGTAGTTACCTCTTTTGGGTAATACTTATTCAGCTTGGCCTTGGTCGCGCATATCGTTTTCTTGCGTAGATAGTAGTTTTTGATCGAAACTCAAAACTCAGGTTTTCCCATATTGAAAAAAAAATCGGGGGTTAGTCGCTTCTCGGTGCTGTAACTTGTGAATGCGTAAACGTAAATGGCTGAAATTTTTGGCGTCATTTGAAGGATCAAGATCGACAAAAATTGTTCAAATGAGTGAATATTAATTCAATCTCTTAGAATTTTCAGGTACTTATCAGACTGCCTAGTAGGACCAAGTGTAGCAAGATTTTGAAAGAGTGGGTCGTTTAAGAAACTGGAAACAAGCTGCCATGGACCGAGTTCGTTGGCGTAACATTGAGACGCAGGTGAAATCCTGAGGGATGTTTTTCAAATTAAGAAAAATCAAATCCTGTTTAGGCACAAGAAAAAAAATTTGTATCCCGTTTATTTTATGTAAAGCTCTAACCCTACAATTCATTCTCAGGTAGTTTTTCTGTATAACCAAAGGTTTCTGCATTGCTTCGAATGAAACCTAAGCTAAAATACTAAGGCCGTTTTGGAAAATTACCCTTGAATCTGGAATACGTATCCACCCGCGGCACTTAGTTTGCTAAGCCAAATTTGTGTGCAAAGTTACATTTAAATCAAAAATGGTCTTATAGATGGTCTTTTATCGGACGCTTTCTGGTCCCTTTATCCATCATTCTCAGGATGATTTCGTTTGGAATAGTTCCTTGTCATCGATACAATTGCCATCCAGCGCATTATGACAGCATTTGTTCCCACACTTCTAACCGCACTGCTGGACAGACCAGAACGTAGTCTGATCGGACCGGTACGACGTTCCGAGTTCCGACGCTCCCGCTAGTACATGCCCTTTTAAAAGTACTTTGAAAATAACGCAATCTTGATTATGTGACTTTTTCATAAGCGTCAAAAGTAAACTGCTTATTCAACTCCAGGCAGATCAGTTTCTAGAATAAACGTCATTGAAATATTCGTAGGTAATTCTAACAGTGTTGCGTAAAAAGCTAATTTAGTGTACCGACTAGTGAATCTCCAGTTGAAACACACTATAAATTGATATTAATTTAGATTTAGTGTGAAAAATTGCGACAATATATAGAAATACTTTATTTCTAATAGTTGGAGCATAATCTTAGTCATTGTCATAGCTCATCACTTTTGTTACTGTATGAAACATAAGCGACTCTATTTAGAAGCGCTATTAGAGTACAAGAAAAAAAAAACGAAAAGTGCAAAAAGGTTACCGGCAAAATGATGAAAAACAGTATATTTTACCTAAACCCCAGCATGTTCATGTATTTCTCACAAATAAAACATGTTTCAACATCATTTCTATAACTTTTCAGGATAGTATGTTTTATAAGTTTAGTTTAAAATGCATAATCATTTCAAATTTTATACAAAATTGAAAAAAGGTCATAACGCTCAAAAATCCTAATGCATCGACATGAATAGCATACCTTTTAGAACTGTCATTTATACTTGGGGTGCGAACAGCTTTCAAAATCCCTTTCAACGCGAATAACCCGAATTGAAGTGACGCTTTACATCTGTTTACATGAAAATGAGTAAAAAATACTCACCTTGTTATATTCCCTTAATCAACCCTGACAGGTAGATTTAAATGACGTAATGTAATACATTAAAGTGAGGAAAATTATTATTGACATTGCCAACACATTAAACACATGGAAAAAACTATAAAAACCAGCCGCTGTTGTTGTTTTACAATGAAGGCTCCAAATTTTCGAAGCATAGAAATAAAACTTGACATTTTGCGCAGTCATCTTGATTCGAACTGCTTTATTTTTAAGTATTTCATTTCTTCCGGTTACTGTCGTAAGATCACAATAAACATTTTCGCTGTCCAACGCGTTTGATTACGATTTTTTTATTGAAAGGGTTCAAAGCGACGGTTAACAGAGTCATTATCACCACACAATTGTCGATTGAAAATGACTGTCAGGCTTTGGTTAAAAAACAAATCCGTTAAAGCATGTTAAATATTTTTGGGTCAATGGCATTTATGTTTAAATATAATTTTGGATATTTTGATATAATATGTATATTTGTAGTCTGCGAAAATCTCTGACAATTCCAACCAAATTAACTTCATTCCTCGCGTCCAGCTCGACTCAGTCCGGATTGATCAGAAATTAACAATACAGTCAAAAGAATCGATACTAACGCATACCAATAATAATATAATTCACTTAATTTATTCTCCGACAATGCAATTACGCAAACGGTTTACTAATCCGTTTGCGGAAAGCACAACTGAATTTTTCGTATTCTGAGAGCAAAAAAGCAACACGAAAATCAATACCCTTTTCCTCCTCCGCATGCCATGGTGACGAGCCTCTCGCTTCGCAACCAAACAACTTCTCCGAACGCTCCCGGTGTTACCCAACAGTATACAACTCCGACAGTCAATAATTCTTCCTCAACTCTAGCTGGCAACGGAGGCAATAACATGAACTGCTAAAGAAAAACAAAACGTCCCGCGCGCCACGGTTTGTGGTTTTGGGGCGCGCGCGGATGATGATGATGGTGATGGTGGTCGTGCGGATGGTCGCTAAAACCAGCACCTTTGCTGACTGACATAACACATTGGGCTAGGTGCCTCCTTGCCACCTGCCGCCACCTAATAATGCAGCAATGGCCGATCCATGGTGGGCCCCATTTGCGGAGTCACATTGTGTGCATGTATATTTATGTTTGCTTAATAGCAATTAAATTCCATTAAAAGCAATTACCCCAACAAGCGACCAGAACGAGAACGAGGGGCACCAAAACAGTTTTTATTACGCCCACACCACGTTCGCGTGCAGTTTGCACATGCACTTACACAAACATATAGTGCCCCGGAGAAGGGCAGTTTCGGTCGTGTGTGTGTGCGTTTGTGCCTGTCTGTTCCACACAAGTCTAATTGGCGGCGGTTTCTGCTTGGCAGTGAATTTTTGCTACACCAGCTTAGGTCAACTAAAATTGAACCAAATTAGATCCGCTTGAGGTTGATAATCAGGCCCATTACTCCTGCAATGGCTGACGACACACGATCAAGGTGGAGCTGAGACTTGTACGGCCAGCGTATGGGAGGACATTAGCAAAGGAAGAAGAAAATAAAAAAGTGTTTTTACAGAGGCGAGACATTTCGCTTGGGACCCGCGCGCATCGAAGCGTACGGTGGTGAATGCGGTCCGCGTTCGAGTGTCATCCAGCAAGCGACCAGCAGCGCAGCGTTCCCGTTGTCGTCATTGTCCTGGTGAAGTCGTATCGTGGTCCAGCGCTGGCAGTACAAATAAGAGCGGGAGCGAGAGAGATAGAGAAAGCGACACAATACATTGGAGGACGTTTTTTTACCACAGTCGTACCGGTGCTGAAGTAAATGCGATTCAATTTGTTGGATGTATTTCTTGCGCCGTCGTTTCGTTTTTGTTCGCTAAATGTTACCTGGAATGTCAAAATCAAATAATGAAAAAATATCCTTTCATGTCGCCAAATTAGCAGAAAATGGATGGGGAGTTCTAAAAAATATGCTTAAGGTTTATTGTTAAATTATCTATTATGCTAATCCGGACACTTTTAATTTCGACGAAACTTTACAATCACTTTTTTACGGATATTTTATGGATTATACTATCAAATGTTTACGGATATAATATTACAAGAACACCATTCAAATATTTGTTCGGATGGAGCTGAGTGAACTTCCATTCTGTTTCTTAACTTTGTAAGTATAGAAAAAATGTTTTACATATTGATAAATTTTTATTTTGATTTTTTCGATAAGCGTCATAGGAGGAAGAGGGAGTATTCTTGAGTGTTACGAATTGTTACATAGGGGAGGGGGAGGCAAGATTAGCGTTACGTAACAAAAAAATTCTGGTAAGGCTATAATTTTACTACAAAAATAAGCATTTTCATTTTGCCAATTCTTCTACATATTGCGTTGGGTAATTTTTATGAGGGGTTACGTTTTTTAAAGGGGGGGTTTATGCGTTATGTAATTTATGGATGTCGCCTTATTGCATGAATGAAATCGAAATTTTCATTTTTTTTTCTGATGACAAACAATGCGCAGTGGGCCAGGAATGCAATCTAGCGAAACGAAACTAATAACTCCGGATCGTGTTGGTTTTTTGAGATAGTGTTTTCGGCAATGTTATTGAGAATAACCATAAACATCATATCAAGAAGACTGGCATCTCTGGATCGACCCCATATAAATGACAAGCGTCAAATCGAACAGCGCACTCCATCTATAAAAGGTGGAAGTTCGCTATGAAAGTGCTGGTAATTACATCGCTGCGAAGACAGAGTGTGCGTATGTGGTGGTTCAGTCTGTGCACACACACACTAGCATGCGTCGTTCCACTTTTATTCAACAGACTGCACTGCCAAAACTGTCGCTCAATCTCAGGCAGAGTACCCAGTCTTCTTGATATGATGTTTTTAGAATAGCCAAAGAATATTTTTGTATGAAAAATATTTGTACTAAATGTGTACTAAGCTAGTACTATTTTTTTTTTCATTTTTTTTAATTTGGAAGGATTGTTTCTTCTACAAAGTTGTTTTTCAGCTGATAAAATAAAACTCTTCCAAAGTCACAAATATTCAAGGGTGAAAGAAGCCACAGTGTATGAAATAACGATTTTTTTGGACACAAAGCGCAACCTGCAACTCTCGAGGCTGGAAGAATATAAAACTAGAAAACACGTGCTATTTTGTTTCCAATGTTATGCCAAATATTTTTGGAGATGTCAAAGAGAATAAAATATGAACTCTTTCGGTCCAAAAATATGCATTTATAGAACACCCAAACAATCTTTATGTAATCACAGTAGGCATGGTTTGAAAATTATACCTTAATTATACGTATCACGCGATGTTGATTTGCTGACGATATACCTACATTTTATTTCGACCCTAATAACCTACGGCTACGAGTTTTAAGAAATGGAAGAAATTTTGGAGCGACGGAATAAAGAATTTCTTTCAAAAAAATTCAACCGAAGATATTTTCAAATAAACAACTTTGTAAAAGCAACCATCTTTCTAAATTGACAAAAATGGAGAATTAAAAATTTAGAACTAGATTAGTAAAAATATTTTCTTGCAAAAATATTCCTTAGTTATTCTCATGAACATTGCCGAAAACACTATCTCAAAAAATCAGTGGTGGGCACCGCTAACCGAAAATTTAGCGACGCTACTCGTTAAGGCGCTAACCGGCAAATGTAGCTCGATAATCGAGAAACGCTAAACGCTAAACCCACATTAGCGGAACTTTCGCTAATCGCTAACTGATCAATATGTAAATAGTCATATCGCTATATTTATTGCTTGTGTTTTGTAAGATTTGGACCACTTTGATTTTTTGTGGTAAAACAAACGAAAACATTTACTTTTTAGAGCTATTTACAATAAAAGATTCACAAACTGGTGTTCATACTTGATTTTGTAAAAACAAGGAATAACAAAAGTTGTTCAGCTTGCATTAAAAATAAATACTTTTAAGAATGTTATCATAAAAATTCAATTATTATCTGAATCGAAAAAGTAGAACCAAAGTTATGACAACTTTCAAGGGCATTGCAATTTACAAAAGTTGTAGGTGTGCCGACAATTCAATCTGGACCGTGAGCTTGTTCTCCAAAATGCTCCTGTGCTATGTACGATAGCTGGAACTCCATTCAAGGGTAAAAAGACTGACTTGCAACTGTGTCGTAAAGAGAAGAACTCTAGACAATTTAGACAATTGAACGTTGTTTGAATGAAACATACTTCTTAAAAGTAACTTTCGCAGTAGAGTATGTTCATCGTTCGAAGCAATTTACGTACACCATAAGAAATTCACAGTTTCTCTAAATAGCTTCTCTACAAAATTTAGCGGATTAGCGATTAGCGTTTCGAAGGCCAACATTTTAGCGACGCTAACAGTTTCGCTAATCGGCTCAAAAATTAGCGAAATCGCTAAACCGCTAACTGAATATTAGCGTCGCTAGTTAGTGATTAGCGAATTAGCGGAATGGTGCCCACCACTGCAAAAAACCAACACGACCCGGAGTTATTAATTTCGTTCCGCTAGATTGTATTTCTGGACCACAATAATTATTTTTGATGACATAATTTAACATATTTTAATGCTCCACAGTAAATTCCAGTTTTAATTTCCATTTAAGATTTATCTCGTGTTAATTATATATTTTCGTTGCTTTGATGAAGTTTTAAAAGATATTTTGCTCAACTCAACTCAAGTTTTGAGACTTTATCTTCTTGTAATATAACGCCTTCCTCCTGTTTTTTCACTTCATTGCTCTTTGAATTGAATTTCTGATTGTGCATGATCTGTTTACAAAAAAGTGCCTACATCATCAGTTTTGTTATCTTTTTTTTTCTTTTGAAGTTGCATTAATGGAATAATGAAAAAAAAAAAACTAAAAGATTGTATGCGTTCATAACGTTGTTCAGACGGCAGGCAGGTTTACGAGGTATATAGGACGTATTAGGGAAATCGAGCACAATTTTCAACAGTACAGTAACCATTTTCAAAAGACCAGGGTTTGCATGAATCAGGCTTGACCATTTTCAAGGTTTGGTAGCACTGTAAAGTATATTGTCTTTTCGAAACAGATAACAATCTCACTCAGTTGCGCATCATTTTATTATGCTGCTGGATTGGATTGCTGATGGAAAAGAAAATTCAGCTCGTGCTGATACATGGGAATGATGTCTAGTTTGTAAACGTCTTTTCTTGTTGTATTTCGTCAAACATCGACAATTCCTTGTTTAATTTAATATCGGATGTGATGCTGATCGCATCTCTTCTGATAAAACAGTGGAATGTTGTCTGACGGCTGACAGATTTTGATTGCCAACACTTTCGTTTTTGTGTTGCCAAAATACGGCAAAACTTTTCACTGGAGTAAGTGCTGCTGACCAATGCACCTACCGTCTGCAGCTTCTACTGCTAATACTCGCTGCTATTAGTTAGGACCACCCTTGTGGCCATCCACTAGTAAACTGGTTGGTTTGAGCAGAAGCAGGCTATTATGTAGCCCAACGAGCGCACTAGGTATATAACTCTGTCGACCGTGCTAGGGAAAGCGAGCATTAAGCGACCAATCAAGGGACGAAATCTGCGTTTAAGCTAGGCTTGACAATTTTCAACAGTACAATAGTACAATCCCAGTGAAATGTCACCGTTTGTTTGACGTAGAACTACGCCTCTCAGGAAGCATCGGCTACATAGGGATGTGGAATGAAAATCTAACAACGGAAAAGGGGAATAAAGGAAAACAATCCAATGGAATACATTCAAAGGCTTTCAAGATTGTTAACAGACTTTTGATCAAATACTTAGATGCTTCGGGTGTTAGCTAATTTCCGCGCGTCATTCACACAGGATCACGGTGTTTGATAAGAATGATACGCATCATTCGTTTTCGTAATCTACGTACTTAACATCCGCCAACATCTTTCAATGAGTTGACTTCGTGCGCAACTTTGTTCGATTCGTCACTTACCACGGTGACCAAACCCTACCTTTCCGTCGCAGTCGTGGAGATGCAGAGGCAACAACGACTGTTACACTTCCTTTCTTACCCTAACGATCGTAAGGACGTGGCCGGCGCCGTTATCGATCTATACAAAGTATTGTTGTACACTGAAGATGGCAAACTAATCCCAATAAACATGGTTCCTTGTGCAACTTCACTAGCTCAGATCGATCACGAAGGATCAACTACGAAATGTGTGGTCGTCAAGCTCAAGCTCAAGTTTTCAATGGAATACGTTCAGATGCAGAAAATTGTAAATTCGACTCAAGTAGCAATTCGAATTACATTATTACGAACTACTACAGAATTTTGTTGCATTTGATAGTGATCAAAAACAATAACTTATATCCAACACTAATAAAATAACTATAGTGAAACTAAAAAGATTCAAATTGATATCTGTAGTCGATTTATGGCCATTTTAAAACTAAAGATGTTGACTTCCGGTTTTTGTAAAATAGCCAAAAATGGCCAAATACTGCTCAGTGTAAGTATTTTTGGAATCGGGATAATGCACAAAAACCGGAAATTGACTTCAGATTTCATGTTGAAATCTAGAGCGGCAATTTTCGATATCGAGAAAACAGCCATTAATTATTTTATTATCGTTGGATGGAAATAATTACCACCGATTCAAAATAGTCTGCCGTAATCCTTGTGTCTATCAATCCAAGAATCATTATAAAGAAGAAGTTTTTAACTCATCGCTTGCAATCACTCTCGCATGCATCAATGCAAATATTGTAACAAAAACTGTTGTAGTTTTACGTCAACCTTGTGGCACACAACCCTTTAGTTATTCTATATGAACTCCATTGCGACAAGTAGTTTTAATACAAATTTTCGAATACATAAGAAAATAACAGAAAATGAATTTGTCGATAGAAAAATGAATACAACAAACGCCCGATTCCAGTAAAATAAAGTGCTGAATGTAATTTTCTCAATATCGGCTCATCCAGACACAGCCATTATCAAACAACTGAAAAATGATGGAAACAAAACAGTATACTTTTATTCACTATTTCACTGCTACCAGAAGAAGGGAATTTTATTAGCAGTAATTGTGCCACTGCATAGAATTCAACACGACTACATGTTCATCAACATTGAATCTGTGGCTACATTATTTTCTTATTAAAAATTTAATAATTTATCAATTTTGTGATGGTTTAAACGATGTCGCCAGTGTTGGTTTAAAAAAATTTATCTCAATTCTCAACTTTATTCATGACAAAGTTAAATCTTATTAACGAGACGTGGCGCCGGTGAAAAGTGGTAATTTTAGTTTCCCCGCGATTGCCACATCGTGTCATCCGCCATTCTTAGCGAAAACTCAAAACAAATTGCCTATAGTGACGTCATCCGATGCTTTCTTTTCGGCTGATCATTAACCCAGCCTACTGCACGCACACCGATCGCGTACACTTTTCGCGTATAGGTGGAGCTCAAACAGCTTGCCCCTTATATACCTCGGTTCACCACTACCGACGATCGAGAGCAGCGTATACACAGAGGTGGGGAAGATTAACACTCTAGTCGATCGGTCGTGTAACCACGGCTGAATACCCCGTATGACGTTCGCGGGTGTGGAATGCGCGCGTGGTGAATTCTCTAGCTCTCGCTCCCGCGATGCTGCTGCTCTCGGTTTGTTGATCGAAACATGGTCTGGTGCGGGGGAAACTGCCATGCAATTTTTATTGCTTTCCCACCTCCGACGCCTGCCGGCTGCTGTTGCTGTCTCGTTTCCGCGATCGGGTGTCGCGTTGCGACTTACTCTACACTTCGTGCAGCCGAGCAGATAGAATGGTGGTGTGGAATCATTAAAATGCAGTTCTCGATTGAGATGTTTTTGGGCTCGCTCCTCCTCACTAAGGCCGGCTCGAGCCGTTCGCGCCGCAAAATAAGTTGAATTGTTTGGTGTTTAATGACCTCCGAGGCGCTCTGCTAGAGGCACCATTTTGCAAGACAATTTGTGGGATTGTATTTAAAGTGATGCAAACTTTTAGCGGCAGGTTCGGGTCTTTTTACTATGATGTGGTGTCAACAAATGATTGCTAATTGAATGGAAGTTGTTGATGGCATGAAGATATGAGAACAGGTCTAGAGTGAAACTTTATGAATAATAAATGGCGCTCTTGGCCGTATTCAATTCTCATACGAATTCAAACGATTCTTAAAGAGTCTCTTTAGTACACTCTGTTTATTAAATTATAATCAAAGTGTGGTGTGGCCCTAAAGCTCAAACTAGAAAAAAAAGAAAGATTTTGGGGTTTTAGCCTTTTCTGTGAATTTCGGTGCCCCCAGCCATAACATTTTTTTGGAGACTTAAATGAGTTTTCTTGTAATCATAACGTTGTAGCGACGAATCCGGCGAGCAATTACTATGCGAACTGTATCGTAATTTGACACGTTTTGGTAATGACTAGAGGCACCAAAATTCACAGGAAAAAGCTATAATCTTTCTAGACAACTATTTCGAGCTTCTTCTTTTCACTTTTTTCGACCACTGTAATCTTAATCAATTTATCAAATTATACTAAAAACCATCTTTTGAAGAATATCAAAAGCAGAGGCTAAATACATACACTATTATTGCCCAATGAAGATCGGGTTAATTTAAAGCAAAAGTTGATGAGCAAGTCCACGCTACTTCGCAAATCGATTCTGATCGACCATTTCCGATTTCGCTGAAACTTTGCACAGTTGTTTCCAGTTGATAATGAGGTTATTCTATATTATCAGTTCTTCATATAGACTCACGACTGCTGTTTCAAAACGGCCTATTCAAAAATGTTACTGATGAATGAAATATTTTGTATCAGAAAAACTACTTGTTTGATTGAAATGGTGTCTTCAGCAAAGTTGTAGGTAGTAAAATTGCGATTTTAAAAAAATATACTAACTTTAATTTACTTTTTAGGCGACAGACCGATTATCGATCCAGTGCCGAATCCAGAGTACGTCGCCATGTCCCTCGGTCTTGGGCTGCTATCCTCCAATCGCCCTTAACACCTATTTCGCGTGCATCCTTGTCGAAAGCACACATCCAACGAGCGCGGAGTCTACCCTGAAGTCGACGACCGCTATCGGGATTCCTGCTAAATATAGCCTCAGGCCATTGTCGTTCGTAGTAGAGTGGAACTCCTCTCGACTCCTATTTCTGCTTTCACGTCGCCGCTATAGTAGATGTGGTACTTAAATGAAGTGTCCGCAATAGGATCTACTGCCCGGAATTCGCGTTCTCCCGATTTCGGCCACCGCACCTCTTGGATCGCTGCAACCTACCTCCACATTCACTTTCCGCCACATTCTCTAGCCATGCCGGTTCGAGTAGACTTGCGCTTGCCGGTTCGAGTAGAGTCCTTACATTCCAAGTATCGAGTTTCCAATAATCGTTGTCCTTTTTCGTTCGCCTAGGTCCATGCTGATTATTCCGTTCCGTATTTATATCTAGATTGTTCGTAGTAGTTAATATTCAGTATGCTGCCTTACTAGGGCTGCGATACCTAATCTCGCGACGGGGCTGCCGTATTAGATCTAGCTGGTGAGGCACTGCGTTTCATGATTCAGCCGCCTGCTTCGGATCAGACGCTGATGTACGCCGCCCCTAACATGGGGAAACAGCCGCGTATGTTCCCCCTTCTCAGTCAGCATACGACCAAAGTTTCCACCGGGGGTTGGTTACCCGATCTCCGCTAAGGTAACTCGTATCCCGGTCGGCACCACGTGGAGGTTGGGATAATAGTTGCTGGACAAAGGTGAATGACCATAATAGGATCTCAAGTGACACGTGTCCAACAATTCGCCAACCAATCTAAAAAAATATGTACACTGTAAAAATATTTTTTTTCTGGGCCAAATATTCCAAATTGTCACAAAATCTAGTGTACAAAAAAGTGCTGTGACGATAAGGAATTGGTTGAGAGATTACATCAATTCACCCGAAGGTGCTGTTTTTTGGCAACGGAAAGCTGTGTTTTTGAGCGAACACTAGTATATATGTATCTATAAAATTGAATACGAAAATAAAACGCAGCTTTGTTATATTGTTATTATTTCTTTTTTTATATATATTTTCGGTCACTGAGCATTAAGTACCATCGTTATAATTATTTTTAGTTTTATCATATGTCATGTTTATGAAATGTTCTTGAAAAAAGAAATAAAAAAAAAGTCACATAGTGATCTCACTGCAGTTACTGTGAAACATACAGGTTTGCATGAGAGAGGGAAAGGTTTCATATATGACGCGAAACGTCTTTTCATCTCCCCAAGATACATTATTGTTACATAGTGGTTAGTGTAACTCCGAAGTCGAACAGTATCTTGAATCAATCATCCTTTGTTACAATTATGTTTACATGCAACTGATATGCGAAATCCCAAAAAACTTGTCACATTGTCACTAGTCGACAACTTGCATTAAATATATATAGATATATTTCGAAAGGTTACATTACAGTTATGATTCAACGTTTGCTTGCCAAGCTGCGTAAAAAATGGACAGCGAAAAAAGTCTTGCAAGTTTTATTAGTGAAAGGGATAAAAAAATTGGAAGAAAATTAAGCGTAATGGCAATTTTAGCCGACAGAAACAAGCATTAATACAGCATGCAAAAAAACATAAAAAATGTGAAGACCATCTGCCCGACAGCCATGCTATGGATTCATCATTGCAAATGTCGATCATGAATAAGCCTAGTTTTTCATCAACAAGCCGTTATGAAATACATTATTTAAACAAATTGGACGAAGACCACCCTATAAATCATAATGAGAAAGAATCTTCATCTGAAAACGAAGAGGATGTCACCAATCTAAAATTAGATATGGTAGCCTTCCGGGAAGATTTGCAAAACTGGGCAATAAAGTGTCAAATTAATCATGGAGCATTGAATTCTTTGCTTGCTTTATTGAAAAATCATATTCCAGACAATGTATTACCCAAAGATGCTAGAACTTTGGTGGGCACCCCTTCCATTACCTGTTTTTCATCAGATTCGAAACTTGGAGGTGAATACTGGCATTACGGTCTACGAAAAGTCCTCATCGAGACACTACCTTCTTGTGATGATCTGCCTCAAGATTTAACACTCAACGTAAATATCGATGGTTTGCTACCATTCAAGAGTTCTACAACATCTTTCTGGCCGATTCTAGTTCGCTCTATGTTTCGAGGTTAGTTACTAATGAATTGAAAATAGTACCGAAAAACCACTTGAGTCCAATTTGTAATCACACCATTCATTTTCTTTTGAAATGAAAATTAGTACATTATTATCTCATAATTAATTATCAAACTTGTTTTATATGAGACATAAATGTGAACAAATATGATACTAGAAGTTCATTCTTTCACGTACCATCAGTTACGAAATTAATATATGTATTCTTCAAATCATTAGTCGCTACTGATTTGAATTTTCCGTCGAGCTCATTCAACTGGGTTTGGATTTTCTGCAGCTCGGAAGTGACCATTTGTTGACTATATCCTTCCATCAAAGTAGGAGAGGCATTGCCAAATTCTTCATTATTTTCCATGCCCAGGTCGAGCTCGTCGTGTTTTATGGGGTTTGTTGTTGATGTGTCTGCCGCGTCAGCATCCTTGCTGCTATCAGTGATCACGTAATATGAATCATTGGCAAGTTGTGCATATTGCTGTCCATCTGACCCCATTACAACAGGTATACTAATTTGCTGAGAAATCTACAAATGAATTTATAATAATTTATGGTTTACAATATTTTCCAGAATTGATGTTACTTACATCTGATACTAGAGTACTCTCTTGTGGAAAAGGTGTTGTTTGCAGTGAATGAACGGAAGCCTGTCGCCCACCGTGAGCACTAATCGTTCCTGTAGTTTCGTAGTTGATACCTTCATGAAAACTTGAAACTAAATTTTGCTCATTACCGGAAATAACAATATGAGGCGAAGTGGACGACTTCGTTGTTGCTACGTGAGATATTCCTGAAGTATGCTTTAATGCCATAGTACGACCATGAGTAGCGGCAACAGCAGCAAACGGTTTTGTCATCGATGAAGATGCTACAGTCTGCGACGGTTGATCTGGGAACGGTACTGCATCAGTAGAAACACCACATGGCTCACTTGATCCCGGTGAAATCCATTGTTGTGGAACCTGTGTCATATAGTTTCTCTTTCAGAATTTATTCCTTATTATTATTTTTTTTAATGTTACTTACCAAATTGTAGCTCTTAGATTTGAACTTTGGTTGCTTCTTGGCTGGTGTTTTCCTTGTACCATGACCCATTTCAGCAGCATCTTCGGAATCCGTTACTCATTCCATAGCTTTCATCAGGCTCTCTGCGTCTTGCAAGGTTTGGACACGCCCAAGCTGCTTACCTTTTTTTTCTTCCAACTCTCCTTATCTGGAATGGATTCGACATTTTTTGCCAAACTGATGATGTTGTTAGGTGGCCAGTAAATCATCTTTTCCTCCACCCAACCGGCCGGCACCACCGTCATAGTTGGTAGGGATTTTTTTGATTTCCTTGTCTGCACAACACAAAACGCCATCGCTACTCTGTTTTCGAATTCGATACGATAAAATCGCAACCATTTTCAGTCCACAACAAACAACAAATGTCAAAAATGCTTTCGTTACACTGTAACAAAATCGTAGGCAAAATAGGTTATTTCGTGACAAGATTTGTCAAGCTTTTTATTACAGGGCAACACACTGGTAACATTTGCAATGCCGTTGTTTCAATGAAACTAATTAGACATTCAACAAGTGACAAATAAACATGCCGAAGTTGAAAAGTAGTTACGATAGATATTTTGTTACTCAGTTGTGATTTCGAAATAAAACATGAAATTTATTCTACTGCCGACTGAAAGTTTTTGTACACCTTATCTTGAAATAACATGTTTGTTCTCAAATCGAAAGACGACTGTAAATATATGGTAGAATGTTAAGCATAATGGAGCAATGGAGGATAGTTATAAAAAGTAATATGAATATTTAGACGTAGACTTATTTTTCTGAAACAGATGTAAAACGAAAATCGGAAATCGAAGATGGAAGCGATCAATTTCAAATGCTTAAAGCTAAGTTTTCAACGTCTTTCTTTAGTTTTCGTTGTATTCGCTTGAAAAATTAGTTACGCGTCCACCAAAATACGAAAAATTGTTATTGTATGACGTTAACTATTGTACTACTGAAAAACATTAAGTCACGTTTGAACAATGATTTCGACAATTAAAGTTGAAAATACTTTATTTTGAACTCTGGTCGCTGAAATACCGAACTCACTATTTACGGAACAGGGATGATATCTATATGCCGAAATCGACTTCCGGTTTTAGTAAACACCAATTCCATATTAATTTTAATTGTCATTTTTGATTTGGCTGAAACTTTGCACAGGTGCTCCCATGAACCAAAAATGCCATTAGTACTTTTTTTTTAATCACGATGAATTGTCGAGAAGGACTTATGTACAAATGGTATTGATGATTACCAATATTTTCAAAGCCAGAATAAATTGTTTGGTCGGTGTGACGTCTTGGCTAAATAGTAATTTTATTTCGCGAAAAAATTAAACATCCAAATAAATTCGTTTCTAAGGAAAATAAGTTGACAATATAATATAAAATGAATTAGGGGCCATCCACATACCACGTGGTCAGCTTTGTGTGGAGGGGGGGGCGGGAGAAGGGGGGTATGAGTAATGGGCAAAAAAATGTTTAAATTTTTAAATGTGGCACAAAATGTTTGTTTGATCCTGAAAAAAAAATGGATTTATTTAAAGTTGTTTCGTCGTTCTAAAAGAATTTCTCGTAAAAAGGTAAAGAATAACTATAAATTTAATTGAATACCTCAGAAAACATATTAACTAAACAATGATGCTTATTTGAACTTGGAGGAATGACTATTTTTAAGTTGAAAATTTCTAAAATAAACAAACATGGTCCATTGAACTAGTAGTATGATAACCTACATTATATGTCAAATTCATCTAACTAGTTGCAGTTAAATGGAAATCTCCAATGAACTAGCAGTCTGACAACCTTCACCAAAAGTCAAATCCACATGTCATTACCGCTCGTGGAAAGCTGGACTATCTAAAACTTTTCTGGAGACGCTATACCGAATAAATAAACCGTTTAGATGTTGGAAACATTTTCTATCGTGAACAACCGCATGGCGAGGAAAAACTTCCGATGTTTGACTTATGTCAGCACAAAATCCGGGACATCAAGTTTTAGGATTATCTCCTACGTCGAGTGTCTAACAATGATAAAACAAATTCAGAAAATCTATAACGAGCGTCTTAGCAGAGTGATTGAGAAATCAAAAAAATAGTTATCGGTTTCCGTTATACTCTACTAATTTTTTTTTGGAAATAAATACTGAAATTCAGTCCGCAAATATATATTTCGACTGTGACGTACAGTCTTCCTCAGTGCTTATGTGGACAATGTAAACACATATAATTTTTTTTCAATAGGGTGAGATGTTTTGTGATGGATTAATTATTCACTTATATTTATTAAGAATTTTTATTGTGTGTTCTGCCACAAACGGTGTCATATCAACACTATAATGTACATATATTTTAAGCATTATTTCATTAAAAGATTGTAATTGCTTCCGCAGTTAAGTGAATATAATTGTAGGAAAATTGAAAATTGATAAAAGAAACTCTTGGTTTATGGGGAAAAATAATTATTTGTGTTTTCGATGCATTAGGAGAAATCTTCCATTACTGCAAATATGAAGAAAATATATCTACTTTTTTGCAGCCTACTGCATATGACACGAAGCTTTTTCTCCTTTTACGGAAATGCTTGTACCGTCACAAAACAGAGATTTCTCACATCCTGGTGGTAAATCAGGAAGATCAGTAAAAATATAAAATTATAATTATGGATGTATGCCCGTAAACGGCAAACGGCACGACGAAACTAAGTGTAGCAATTTTCGAATTCGAAATTTGGGTATGTTTTATATGCCGCTGAATTGCGGGGGCGTGGTTGGTAACGTACCCGCCAACCACGCTCGAAGCCTGGGTTCGAATCCCAACGCTGACATAGGTGATGATGGTTGTTGGGTGGCGTGAACCACTCACTACCAACCCAACTGGGGTAGATTCAATCCTAGCCGACACCGGGAGATTTCCTGAGGCGAAAAATCTCTGGGATCACGCCTTCCATCACATGAGGAAGTAAAGCCGTTGGCGCTGGTCCGCTAATTTAACGGGTCGTTAGTTAGGGTCCAGGGTGGAGTCGCATCTCCGGGCGTCGGTGATTGGAACAACAACAGTGGCGGAACTAGACCGACGGCAAATGAGCGAGAAAAAAATATGCCGCTGAGTTCACGCGTCATTTATGTTTAAATACTTATAGTGGCTATTTTGGGAAACTTTTATGTTAGCATGAGCATGAGCATGAGCATGAGCATGATTGACCGCCCGCGGTTGCTACTCCGTTATTGCCAGATCAGCTGTAATTACACAGAGTACTGGACCTTTGATCAAATTGGAACAATTTCAAATGATATGATATCTCCTCGTAAGGTGATCCTCTTTACACCGAAATCAATTGCGCGTTGTTGACCTATCGACCTCATGAAGATATCGACGCGGAGTCTCTAGGCGTTCGGTCAACCGGACATTATCTTCCTAACAGATCAATCAACGACGTTTCTCGTTCACACTTTGTCTGCTCTAAAAAAACGATAGGATCCCGCGAAAAACACACCTGAAAAACAGAATATAACAATGTTGCGCGCTTATTACGAAAACTAATCATGACTATTTTTCTTGCCAAACGTCGCGATCCTCTTCGTACTACGCACGCGATGTAGCCAATCAGCTATTTGTCAATCCCGAATACTTTCGAAGAAACGAATGCACGTCGGCCGACGCGATTCTTCGGAAGGTATACATTGGTTTTTGTTAATCGCGATATTTATCGGCCGGACCAAATCTTCGGTTAAACAGTCACAGTGAGACATGAACAAGTATCTGGGTATACCAGTCGAAATCATTATATTCCGAAAACGTTCATATAAGTAAAACTTTTCCGAGCCGAAAACGCGGATTACATCGAAGCACTATGCACCTCTCTATTTCCTCCTACCAACGCAGACACTCGGGGACACGACATTTCACGCCGATTCTCTCTTAGTTGTCGATGCGAATGTTGCCTATTAAATAGAAAAATTGGCAAAGTTTCTTGCATACAAAGCCATACAAATAATTTAAAAATGCAAATTTCCATATTGACCAATATATAGTCTTAAGTTTGTTAACAAAATGCCGACCTAGTCCTTGTTGGAACAAAGTATACAAAACATAAACAGCCCAAAAGCTAGAAAAATCGAAAAAGTGAAACATAAGATTACATGTATTATCACTGCACCATACTCCCAGCTTCCACAAACCACATCATTGCTCTCAAGGTGAGAACATGTTTAGCTGATAGAACCCTACTTGAAGCCTGACCGTGCAAAACCGCGGTAAATGATGGATTCGAGGTATACTATGCGTTATGTTGGCTCATTACTAAGTTGAGTTATTCATTACCTTATAATGGATGTGATGCACTTGGAAAGATAGAAAAATGGCAAAGCTTGGTGCATCTAAAACATTAAGTGCAAACATCAGGTGTAGATGTACATAATAATCAAAAGTCTTAAAATTATTTACAAGACAAACCAATCATGATTATTTCAGGCTGACTAAACAATCATCGAAAGTCAAACTCAACAGTCACTTAAAAATCAATATCTGCTTAGAAGCCCAAAAATCATGAAATGAAGCTTGACAAAATACCTACACAACTATGTCTAAGTTTTAGTTATTTGAATCGTAAAAATATAATAACAACATAGGATTCTAAGAAACTAGCTTTTTTTTATTGAATAATTTTTCAATTTATTTAATTATTTCAGCCAAAGATATAAAAAATCTATTCAAGATCCGAAAACAAACCTCTCCTAGTTAAACAAAAATGAGGCCGCTCAGGTAAAACTCCGCCAAAATAGCACATTTTTTGTGTATCAACATAAACCATTAAATTTGCTCACAAAGTACTTTCTCCTTGTCCATCACCGCGATTCTATGTGCACGACGCCAGAATATAAACGCAAATTTGGTGCTTTAATACCAAACTAGTCATAATCAGGACATAGTATATAAATATATAAAACATCTGCTCAAAAGCTCGAAAAATCAAAAAAGCACAACTCCACAACACAACATTTCGACTTCGCCTGTTTCGTAAACTTAACCAACTTTGAGCAACATATTAGGCATCCTACCAACAACTCAACTACCGCAGGCGATCAACACAGAGACCCATAATAATCGCCTGGTATTTATATTTGTAACATCAAGTTGTACGTAAAAAATAGTACGAGGGTGGTATCCAAGGCACAACCGCATATTTGACGTAGGACTACGATAGTTTTATATTTCATTTTGAGAATTAAGTCATATAAAAAAAATCCTGTATTTACAAGTTCGTTGGAAAAGTAACGATAAAGAGTTGTAGTTTTTAGTGGAAAATCTAGATTTAAAAAAAATTTGAAATTGTCATTGAAATTTATGAACATGTTAACATTCATTTTTTTTATTTTAGGCCAATTGAAACATTTATTCATTAAGCAGAACCAGAAAAAAAATAAATCAGTTTTGAGATAACAATAAAAAAAACTGCTTCCTTCAAAAATAAACCTAGCTCGGTTTGATAAACAACATTAACCTCTCCAACTGATGTTTGCATAATGTTGTCCAATTACAAGTCCGGCAATGAAAGGTTGTGTTTACATGTTCAGTATCTAAATAGTTTCTTGCAGATGCTGATGTAATATTTTGTAATTGAAAAATACGAATATGAATGTTTAAAACCTAACGTCAAGATGCATATAATTTGGTTTTTCTCTATACCACAACCGCGTAATGCAACTAGGATTGTCATATTGAAATAAATTTATTTAACTGGAAAAATATAACCATCAGTACAGCTTAAAAGAGCAATCTGAACTATCCGTTTAAAAATCTTAACAAAGCATATTGGTTTTCTATTGTCTTTTAAATAGCCTTTTGGCCATTTGAATATGGCTGAGAAAAACCAGAGTATAGAATTCAAAAAGACAACAACCCAATGCAACTTCAAATTTTAGGAATTTAAAAGAAGTTATTATTAAACATGGATATGAAAATCACTACGGTTGCAGTTCAAATGCCATTTACTCGATTTTTAACACAACTTTTGTTGAAAAGACATTTTAATTATTATATTACTATCTTTCGCAATATTCTACCTGTCGATTAAGACATCGGTGTTTGAAATCTGTTCAGGGGTAGTAATAAAATAACCACCAGAAAAAGTGGATTTCAACTGAACTTTTTACTAATCTACTATTCAATGATATGCCAATTATTGTATCACAAGCTTTGGCATCCTTCGTCGTTCGATCAAAGCATTGGTGGTCAAAATCAGTTCAGTTCAATCACATATTGGATGCAACTTCCAACATCGTGATATACTCTTGCGTACAGAATTATTTTATCCCCGGCTGCACGCACCACTGTACGTCGACAGCAGCTACATTGTTTCCACTTGGCTTGACTGCACATAAATGGCTATCGAGTGCTACTGCACTCACGACGAGCGATCGTCTTCTCATACATGGCTCGGTGCAGTACTGTTGCCAGTACCAGCATGTTTTCCTTCAAGACATCAGTTTTAATAACATTCTCACAGCAGACCGTTTAATTGTCTGATAAAGGAGGTTGTTACGAACTTTCCGAAAAAGCTTTGCTTTCAAGACATCAAAATAGTCTAGGCTCATAGAAGCAAATATTAGTTGACCTGTTGGGACGGGGAGATTCTGTCAAATTTTTCTTTGCCGCTGATGGCAGTTGGTATCCTTTCATGAAGTCTGTGCCAGGCGTGCTCGCATGTGATTGGTACATTGTTCGTGAAAATACGACCTCGAAACTTTTCATCAATTTTCACTGTTTAACAATCAAGTAACAATGATATATGAAGAATCACAAAATTGTCCATCATTTTATCATTCCAACGGCATATTGATTACTATGATCCGTCATGTGGTTAAATCAGTATTACCGTTTGAAATCTTTCATTCCAACGTTACACCTTGGATTTAGTTTTCCGCAGAATGTATCTCGATATAGTGCGGTTAGACGTAGTCCTACGTCAAAAACCAGCTCTCCAATAATGTTTACACAAAATATCACCAACTTTTGCTTTGCTTTTGCTTTGAACCGTGGTATCGATTCGCACTGCGTCGCACGGACTAACATAAGGAGGATTAAACACCGGTAGGATCGTTACTACACACCAACATTTCACTAACACGACAATTGGCCGACTTACAACCGACTTCCACCGTTGCTGTTCGAGCTATTTGCACTATGCACCCTGGCAACGACAGTTCATTGTCCCATAAACAGTTTCATTACCATTTTATGGCACCAACACAAGACAACATTAACACCAAACTTATACCAAAATTCCATATATTTTTGCCTTTTTTGCACAAACACTAATGCCTCTTCACTCAAAATTGGATAACTCAAAGAGGGGGAATTGAAAAATTGTTCCGATGCGATAGACTTGACACCAAAAGCATAACACCAAAAGCAAACATTTTGACGAGCAGACCATCATCCCGAAGCAAGCAGCGGTATTTAGTTTCAAGCACATATCACAACTACTACTTTAGCTGCTGCATGTTACTCCCTTCATTTGCTGGGGCTGGGGCTACGCGTCATGGCTACCACTACTAAAAGACTATTTTCACTCAAAACTCTCACATTTCTGCAACTATTTTAAAAACACCTTAACACAAGATGCTGCAATATATTAGTTTTTATCACTTGCAGCCAATTTTTAATAATTCTCTTTAATTGACACACTCAAAACACTGTTAAAATATCCGCGATTGAAAAGCCCGACTTGAGTAGGCCGTGTTGCCATTCCCTCTTCTTCATTATGGGAAACTTTTATGTTAGAATGATTTTTAAAACACCCCTTTGTAATTTAAAAATCGTCCGACCGATATCTCGCATTTTGCTTAAACATATGTGTTGTGTACCACAAAAGATATGGCCACTCTTTTGACCGGCGATGTGAATTCGAATGAGATGATAGAAATGGCGATAGTTTAGAGCAATTACCTCATTTTTTGATTTCAATTGAAAAATCCTACAATAATGTTTCCGAGCTAAAAGAACAGGATAATTTATTGATGAATATTCATAGAAACATTACTTCTAATTAATAGATGAAGAAAAATTACTTCTAATTAGAGTTCGTTCAGGAATTTAAAAACAAACATAGCGGACGACGAATAAAAGCAACTGAAATATTAAATGCCTCTATATATTCAAGGCGCGTGCCTTCTCCGTGAGCAAAATCATCAATTTCACCATGGGATTTGATTGGCATGTTAAATTCATATATCAACTCAGAGAATCATTCATATTTATAAGATATTGACATATTAGGTAATTATATTTTGGTATTGTGTGTCGCTGTTTTTCCAGCACATCTATACTAAGAAAAAAAGTCAAATGTTTATGGTGAGATGTTAAATTGAAACTTTAATTTGACCAAAATAAGTTTCACAATATGCACAACGTAACATAAAAAATTTTTTTTATCGGTTTCATTGTGACTGATATACTACAAATCATGTCACGTAATTGTTAAACTGTAACATCATAAGTAACAACTGGCTAGTTACATATAGACTGCCAACTTGCGCTTTTCAGGTTACATAGTGGTAATAATGAGTGTTGCATAGGCCATCAATGATTTTTTTATTTGTCACATAATGCTTACAGATACTCAGTTGTAATAAAATTTGTTGCTTGGGTTGTTATGTCAACATCCTCGGAGTTCTTGCTAGCATCATCAGATTGCTCATCTCCTCCACTGTCACCGGATTTTCCTTTCATAGCTGATTTTTTTTTGTATCGCAAAGCATCTCTCATACTTTTCGACATGTTTTTACATTCGGTCACTATAATGATAGGATAATTTTAGATAATGTTATTCTTTTTGGGGATATGTACTGGATTTAAATCAAAAACAGGAACTCTTTTTCATGTTTTCATTTGAACCTGCGTGTTTTCAACGTATATGGAAATATGAGTGAGTTTTTCGAAAAAAAATCACAGGAGGGTTGTGTGTAAAGCCACGACACAGCTCTACTTACGGCTGTACATTAACATTAACGGCCAGCACAATAGAAAGGTGTTTTCACATTGAAAATTAGACACGGCTTTACTGGAGTAAGTGTTGGCAAATGCATCTACCGCTAATACCGCCGCTATCGCACGAAAGCGCGTCGTTTCATGTGGGGAATAATATCAACAACGAAAAATGACGCGCGTCTAAGCACACCCGAACTGTTTCGCCGTGCCGCTTCCGTTTACTTCCCTATAACACTGCTGCACCTACCGCTGAGGCTGTTACCATACTGCTACTGGTACCCAAAGCTATTAACTCTTCAAATTAAGTGGTTTATTTGTCCTCAAAAGAACAATTGTTCAATTTCATATCGGATATAATGCAATCGCATCTCTGTAATATTACCGACAGTAATATTCTTCTGAACAAAATGATCCAACTTTTCCATTAGAGGAAGTGCCGGCTGATGTACGGCAAAAATCTTGCCCGATCGCTCGCGTTGGCGTTCAGCCTGGCAGAGGCCTGAGACGTGGTGACAAACCAAACCACAGGGCAAGTGATTTGTTTAATTTGAAGGAAGCCACAGGCGCAACCCGCTGCTATCCTCTGTTACTGCTGCGTGCTGATATCTGCTGCTACTGCTGTCAACGTTGTGGACGGTCCATCCAGCTCACCTTCCGACTAATGAATGTAGCTAGTTTTCTCAGAAACACTCTTTTATAGCCGAAGGTGGCGACGAAATAGGCCACGCCTTTCTGTTCAGTTTTACCATTTTCTAATGTTCTTCAGACGATTTAATCCACAATTCGCATTTGATTTTTGTATCCAGCGAATAAACACCGATGGTGCTCTCACACACGCAACGATTTCACCCCTAACCGTATTGCGGCTTGTAACATCAAGCGATTTCGTTTGCTCGCTGTTGCGTGTTGCATAATGTTGCAACTTGGCAGCTGGGAGACGACGCAATTCTGTTCATGCTGATTGATTAAATCGACTTTATATTAGCTCTGCATAGTCGAACAAACTGTCTTTGTGAATGCGTTCTAACAGGCCAGTTTGTTATTCAAAGTTGGTTATGCTGATCGCAGCCTTTGCGCTGCCCCTACAGTGGGGAGTTTACTAAATAAAGTAAAAATTAGACAACTACAACAGAATTTGATTGCATCCCCCACAGAATGTCTGCTTGTGTTGATGCCAGAAAATTATTAACCTTCAATTATTTGTTTATTTGCCTTGAAAAAGGCATCTTGTGGTTTAAAATCGGTTGCTGATCGCAACCTTCGAGCTGCCCTAACAGTGTGGGAATTAAGATACACGGACAACATGCACTGTGGAAGCTATTTCACATTCATTGAATTAGACGGGTGCGACAGATTTAAATTGCTAGGATCCAAAACTGAATACTTGCTTGCGTTGTCAAAAATTATGAACTTTCAGTGACTCATTTATTTGCCTTGAAAAGGGCATTTTGATGCTCAAAATTGGATTTCCTGATGGCAATCTCCATGCTGCCCCAACACGGGGGGAATAATGGCAGTCTGACGACACACGCTGAGAAGAACCGCGCTGCTCCTGAGACGTGGTGGCCATCCACAGGGCTACCGCTGCTGCTAAGGAAGGACGACTGCTGTTGTCGCTGTCTAGAAGTATTATGAGCGGCTTCGGCTGAAACAGGCTCTTATATAGGCCAAAGAGCATGTTTTCAATTGCAAGGTATATGATTCTATCGACCATGCTTGGGAAGCAATTATATAACGACCAATCCGAGGTCGGATTTTTCGTTTTGACAAGGCTTAACTATTTTCAATAGTACAATAGTGTGAATAGTAAAATTACAATTATCTTCTTTTGGGAAGAATCTTAGAAGATTTTCCAATCTATTGCTGCAAGAACAAAGGAAATCCATCGAATACTAACAGATTTATTAGCATTTGAAATTGGACATATTTTTCACTTTTTTCGGTTTTAGATTTTCATTTTACATCCCTATGTAGCCGAACTTCCTGAGAGAAGTATTCTACTTCAAAAAATTGCTGTTTCCAAATTCCTCATTTCTCATATGTTCAGCCAACCACTGTTTATTTTCACTGTCTCTAATTTTCCTCTGTTTTCTCTTCGGTTTAGCCTTCATGGACTGTGCGTCATGACATCCACTGTTTATTTTCACTGTCTCTAATTTTCCTCTGTTTTCTCTTCGGTTTAGCCTTCATGGACTGTGCGTCATGACATCGTTTGCGTTTATCTGTTTCACACTGTGATGGTTCGCCTTCTTCATCATCCGCGAATGAAATCGCTGATTCGTCAATGATGTAATTTTCGAAATAACCTCCGAAGTTTGCCGCCTTATTCTCCAAATCTTGATCGCAATTCATTTTTCAAAACGTTGTCGACGTAAAACAAACTTGCACTTCAAATAAATAAATCAGTATGTCAAGATTTAACTACCCACTTGGTTTTTCACTGGTGTTTGCATGCGTGAAAAAAGTAAGTCCAAGTGAAAAATATGTGATCCACAAATTTGGTTTCGCTGGATCATATGTGTTTACAGTTTGTATTTGTATTTGTGTTGACGGCACAGTTAATATCGGAAACAATCTGCTAAAATTTTTATTTTTACCTTTAAAGCACTTGCATCAACCACCCAAAAACAAAAAAACATTGCTAATGCCTGTCACTGTACAATTGGAATTGTTTTGAATTCTTGACATTTATTTGTAAGCCTGAAGAGCATTGCGCGGAAGCGACACATCGACTGGATTGGTTATTATTTTGAGCTTGTTAACATGCATTGCATATCTTTAATGCATCTGTCCGTTTCCAACCGCCTCTCACGTCACTGTATTATATCCACCGCTTCAAAAGTAAAGGCCCAAATACACACACGGCGTAATGACGCCTTCTCCATACAAAATAGAAGGCGTGCCCGCCATCCTGCCTTCTATTTTGTATGGAGAAGACGTTATTACGCCGTGTGTGTATCTGGGCCTTAATGGATCAATCGAAGAGCGATGAAAAAAATGTAAACAGGTCTTATTGCAACCTCACCATAATTTACACAATATTAGCGGAACTACTAATTTTTAATTGTACGGACGGAAACTGAATCCATGAATCTACTTTCAAAATATATTATACATCAAATATTGTAACATTCAAATAATATTCAACCGATATGGCAATCATCTCAAGTTTGACCATATTTTTGAATAATATCATCATCAAAACGAAAGATTGAGGCGCACGCTGACTTGATTAAAACGATTGTGAGTTATTTTTCTTGCACAAAAACGAAAACGAAGTAGACGAAAACAAAATTGAACTGTCATTGAGCTAGCGCCTCTCTCTCTCAGCTATTAAGCATTTGTTCAAAAAAATTGATTATATTGCTAGTAGGATAGTTTGGGGTAATTTGGACTCCCAAAGGAAAACTTCTGTTATTTCGTAACCTGTTTTTTTTCTATCCCATAAACGTAATGTACTATAGTAATATTGATCTGTTTTCTATGTTTCTGCCCGAAAAAACCTTGATATTGAGGTCAAAAGAACAAAAAAAAATAACGAAACTAAAAATTATGATTTTCGGACATAAAAAAACGTTTGGGGTGAAAATGGACAGCTATTGGGGTAATATGGACAGTGTTTGGGGTGATGTGGACAGGGTAAAAAATGCGAGTTTTATAGTATCAATAGTTGCTTAATACACAGTAGAAGGTAGTATCAGGCATACGGAACGATAACTGCAATTCTTAGGCATTGCACAGTGGTTCCACAGTAGGTCAAAAATATTTCCCTTCTCCAATTATTCATACTAGAAACTGAGTATGCGATCGTGAGTCACACACGCGCGTTTGTGTGTGTGTGCATGTGTGTGCGTGCGTGTGTGTGTGTGTGTGTGTGTGTGTGAGGGAGAGTGTGTGTGTGTGCGTGTGTGTTTGTGTGCGTGTGTGTGCGTGTGTGTGCGTGTGTGTGCGTGTGTGCGCGTGAGTGTGTGTGACTGTGTGCGTGTGTATGTGTGTGATTGTGTGTGTCTGTCTATGTGTGTGTGTCAGTGTATGTGTGATGTAAGTTTCATGAGAATCGGATGATATACCAATTTTTGGCAGCACTTTGAATGTTGCTGTGTCAGGAAATTTCAATGATTTTTATGTTCGAAAATCACAATTTTGAGCTTAACTTCGATTACCTAATTCCCTCAATTTTGATTTGATTTTGGATCAACGAGTTTCGTTTTGAGGGGAAATTTTTGTTATTTTTCAGAACTCTTGTGTACCGTACAGTCTCGTGAAACAGTTCGGAATGATCGGATAATCAACAGCCTATATGAAATTAACCGTATTTTTCGAATTTTCGGGTCCCGGTGTGCATATCGTCGTTCCAAATCCGTTAATCCCAAATTCGCGGAACGGGAAAATATATAACGAATGTACGTTGACGTACGATTTCTTATTTTTCCTTGAAAGGCCTATCAAATTCCTTAAATTTTCCATTAAATCTTTTAATCGGTTAAACGGCTCAAAAGTTACAATTTTTTGAAAAATGATTGCCGATTTTTGGCAACTTTAATTCAAAATGGATCACACTAAGGACCAAACAAAAAAATACGGGTATAAAGTTTTTCCATAAAGAACAAGTATACTAATGTTGAACATGATCTGAACAAAAAAATAAATCTGATAATAAGAAAGGTTTAACGGCATTTTAGGGGAACAACATTTTCGGACATCAGAAATGAGTTCAGCACCCAAAAATTGGCATTATACGTCATTTTCAAGCATTTTAAAAAAAATGGGTTTTTATCCAACTTTTGTTCAGAAACCCGCCACTCTGCGGGGCATTGAAAACACTTTTTGTACAGATAAATCATCCCAGATTGCCTGCAACACTTTTTACAGTTCATTGTTTGTACACCGCCCTCTATCCGTTCGTTTTTATATGCCCGCGGCATCAGTCCGACAAAAGAATTTACTTACTCGCCTGACCATATCACCCCAAAAAAACTGTCCATTTTACCCCAAACAGGACGCCTTTCTAAAAACTCAACTCCTTCCACTATTTTCGATCAAACTTTTGGCAATCTTTCATTAAAATGTACTCTTTTACTAGACAATCACGGCTGCAAAGCTCATTAGACTGAAAACATCGAAGAAGTTCTCAAAAAACCTTAAATACACGAGCGTAAAACTTACAGCAAAATCAACTTTTGATGTTTCCTTTGTTTACATTGGCACTGCGGTGCACCTGTCACAGCAAACCATGAAATTTTTATATTAGTTAGGGTTTAGTAGTTCAAGGAAAGGATGAGGTAGTACATGGAACCCAAAAATGTAATACTTTCCAAGATAAAGCACCTGTCCATTTCACCCCAGGGGTCCAAATTACCCCAAACTACCCTATATTTATTTATCTAAATTGCCTTTATGAAAAATAATAAATAACAATGAAATGGGTGAACGTTTACACATTCTCACGAGAAATTACTAAAACTAATTATGTTCATGAAGTTTCAGTGACTTCTTCATTTTATCAATTGAAATTCACATGTATATTTATTAAAAAAAATGTAACAATTGTTTTGTTTTGAACTGAACTTCATATTGATTATTGAATCACCAATAAACAAATTCAAACGAAAAACCATTCGAAAAAAGGCAGTTTGTAATTATTTTTATAACCATTCGCATATACTGTCAGCGTAATTTTAGATATTCAGAAAGGTAAGCATCAGCTTGTTATGTACAGTTCATTGCAGCCGCACGCGGCTAGCATGAAGAGAAAGGACAATTATATTTGCAAACTATCCTTCTTGAGTAACTGCGATTCACCTGCCAATTTCGCGCGACTTTGTGACAGAGCGCGAGCAGTGGGGAAAAATAAAATAAAAACAAAAAATAATCCCGCAGAGGTCCGGTCGCAGACCGTAAACAAGATAGGATTACAAGCCATCCTTGCCCCGAAGACAGAAGGCCTGACCCGTCTAATCCCGGACAAATCCAATTTGAGTTTCCGTTGTTATCTCGTTACGGGATCTTCTTTGGGCTGCTGCTGCTCGAAGTTAGGTCCGTCGTTGTTCGTCGTCGAGTTGAATTGAAGCGAAATTTGTAAGCTGCTTAGGTTCGTGTTTGAGATCTGTATGTGTTGAAACTGCTGCTTATGCAGGCTTTTGACAGTGCTGGATTTTCATCATCCACAGTTTGAAGCGGAAGAAACAGAGCCAGGGAAAGGATCACAGTTGCTTCCCCCGAGAGGATCTCCTTTTGGCACATCACTGGACTCATGAAACAAGTGTAAAGGAAAATAAACAGTTCTTTCAGTGATGAACGAAGAAGCGATGGGATGGCGATGGTTTCTGGTAAAGTCGGATTACGAAGTCAGTCAACTGAGTTTGACGGTGATTGTGTTCGGGAGGGAAACTTGGCTTGTTCCCTTGCAGCCTGATTGATTTATAGGCCATGGAGAAGAAACTTGAAAATTGTCCGATACAAACACCGCAGTTTAACGATTCTATGGGTGGGAGGAGTTCGCAAATTATTGTAATGAAGGTATTCGATCGCAAATGGGACAAGGTGATGCCAAGAAGTAAAAGATTCCGTCTGCCTGATTTCTTTGAGCTTCAGTTGAAATTAACGATAGCAAATGATGCCATATTTGGGTTGGAAGAGGTAAGATTTGAAACCCAACCATTCAATAGCGGAACCAGCGATTGCTCTATCGTTGGCACCCGTAATACTCTCTCAAGGTATCTTCACAAGCTATTAAGATTAAGCTTCATTGCTTAATTTCGAGTAAAAACGCTAGATAAAACCTCTCCCTACCGTAAGTTGATACACTTTTAATGACACTCTAATAACAGCCCTTGGTTCTACCAATCTTCCAGCATCCCACAGACGGTCCTCGCGTACTTTTTTTCTGATGCGAATCTCGTCATCACCACGGTGAATAACGACAAGCTCCAACCATTCGCAGCCAGCAAACGACAAGCATCGCAGCTCTTTATAATGTTTTTATTGCATAATTCAGCCAACATGCTGCCCGTGCGGGGCCTTTCGAACCATCTCCTCGCATCGCAGCTAAGCCGCAGCATAGCTCAGTCTATCATTATCGTCGTCGTTTACCGTCATCATCGTCGACGTCGCTGTAGCTCGGGGTTTCTGGTCCCGGCCTGGCCATCCGCGACGTGCTAAATCGTCTCTAAATAATCGTAATCAAAAATGTGTTGAAAAATTTATATAAAATCATTAACTTTGATCACTGTACTGTGGCTCGTTGATCACATCGAAGAACGGGAGACGCAACCAGCAAAGGTTACGGTTCCGATAGCGACGAACCCCATTATCTAGCCCCGGTGTGATGAGTGGGATAGAATGTATGGGCCGCTGGCCGGGTTGCCAGTTTAGTGTTATTACTGATAAAATGATGCTTTGAATTTCTGGGGAAAGGTTGAACCACAATAAAATGATTTTGAACTGTTTCTTAAATGATTCTGGGATGACTCTTACGCGATTCTTAAATGATTTTAAAATTATATTCCTAAAATGATTTTAAAAATTATATAAATTGCATATCGATGAGATCGCGTTTTGATCGAATTTCAAAACTTCTTTAAATTTAAAGTAAATCTAATCTCTTTAAATTTAAATTTAAAGTAAATCTAATCTCTTTAAATTTAAATTTAAAGTAAATCTAAAATATTTCCAAGATGAGATTGATGAGATTTTGGAATGATTGCAAAAGTTCTTCAAATGATTCTAAAATGGTTCCAAAATAATTCTGAAATGAGTCTTGAATGATTCACAAACTATTCTAAATCGAATTTAAAAAGATACTATAATGATTATTACCTGTTTTTTTCAAATGATTCTGGAATGATTCTAAAACAGCTCCGACAATGTTACAATCACTCTTGAATAATTCCAAAATAATTTAAAAATGATCTGAAAGTGACTCTAAAACGATTCCTCAAAGAATTCGGTAACAGTTCTAAACTGGTTCTAACATGATTTTTTAATTATTTAAAAAGATTGAATGCAAAATGAAAGATTTTAGCTTTTTACCCATTCCTGTGACAAAACTTTTTTTTAGAGACTTGAATCAGTTTTTCCGTAAACCTACCTAGAGCTTAGCTTGGCTCAATATATCAGTGGTTGCTTTGCTACTCCGTGATGGGTTCGAGCCGCTCAATACACAATAAATCAATTGAGAGAACGACTGGGAGTGGTAATTCCTTCTCACTGTGCATTAATCAATAACATAATATCTTCGATTTCGTGCAACACCTTAATTAATTTTTTTTCATTTTGAAATGTTAATGTCAAATGATGCCAAATACGGTTAAGATTTATTTCAGAAAGACTTATTTCGAAATTCACAAAAAATGAGTTATGAGCTGATGTGTCTTTGGTATTCAATTCAAGAACATGCTCTAAAGATGGAAATTGAAATTTGCTCACAATTTTCGCACATGTGATCACGGTGTCTCTGGTAGAAGAAACTTATCCGAAAAAAATTAGTATCGCTCTTATACTCATCATTCGAAAGCTCAAGGTGTCCCCTTTGATATGCTACTAAATTTGAAATGTTCTAACAGCGGGTCCAGAACAATTTTTTTTCAGACATTTTATTTGTAATTGAAAAGCTGGTGGAATGGGCACAATGTATACTTATCAAGGGATTTAGGTGCTGGGGGGCCCGATCAAATTGTGTTGAAACCTTCAAGTATTGTTTTTTCATATAACGAAACAATATTTGGCATAATCTTAGATTTTTTGAAAAGGGTAAAGTGGGGTAAAAAAGATGCGAAAATTTTGATTTCGAAAACTGCTGAAAAGACAAAAAAAAGCTCTAACTTTTTGTACGCTTAATCGATTTCTCTGAAAATTGATATGGTAATTCTATCCTATAAAAATAGACAATGTCGGGTATTGAAAGTTGCTGTCGAGGTTACGTAATAAGATATTTACATTTTTTTTCAAAAACGTGGCGATTTTTGGTTTTTTTTTTCGTCATAAGAACTAGGTCCTGCAATTAAACAATACATTTTATAAATCAACTCAAGAGTTTTTATTGGACGTATTCAAAAAGTGCACCGTTTAAAAATAAATCGATTTTTTTCTAACAAGGTTTAGGCCATCATTTGAACCTGTTACCAGTGCTGATAAAAGTCATTTTCACCAGCAAAATTCTTCGAAAATTACAGCCAATCATTTTCAATTTCACTTCCAATGATCGCAGCACTCTTTCAGATACACTAGATTTTCGCCCTAGTAACGTGCTGTTATACTCAGATGAAATAGATCGCGCGCATTGTTCACGGTTACGGAATAAAATTTGACGACAAATCCAACCAAATGATCTTCACTTCAAAGCGAAAAAGAAAAACAAACAGTCCACTCAACCAAAATAAACCTCACCGAAACACTTTTTCACTGACACTGACCGATGCCTTGACAATCTTCGTTAACTGATAAACTGATTTTGTTGTCTTGCTTTCATCGCATGAAATATAATGAGGTGTTTTGACAGTTCACTTTCATGCAAAAAGCGGGAAAGGAGAACTCTGAGTCTGGACATAGTCCCGAAGATGGGCGGTAGCAGCCCGAAACCGGTCGACTAAAGGTAATTTTTAATGCGTTTTTTATGTTGTAATAACAATAAGTGTTGTTTGTCTGGTCTCGCATCGCGTCGCATAATGTGAACTCTGAAAGGATTGAAAAAAAAAATAACGTTCATGGATGCTTTTTTTCACTTTCACTCAAGAGTGTCAACAAATATCAACCCTGCCTGTTACACAAGGAGCGCGACTCCATTTTGTACCTACATTTAAAATACTGGCTATAGCAGGCTATAGCTCTATAATATCCCATTCTTAAATTGGTTAAAAAAATTGACCTCCAAAAAAAAACTCTGGTTCGGGTCGAGCTTATTTAAAAGTTACCGATCATGAAACGATTGTTATAAATAATTGTGGTACGGGAAGTAAAATAAATCAAGTAAAATTGAAGTGCTGGAAAAATTACTCGAAACAAAAGGTTTCGGAGCTTGTTGCAAGAAACTTGGATTTTTTCCTATCTCGTAGCCTTGATGATAAAGCAGCTATTTTGAACAATGTTTTAAAAAACTGTACTAATCAGTTAGTCAAACAAAGTAATGTTGTTGTTAAGAACTCGAACAACTGGTACAATCTAAATCTTTTGCGCCTCAGGCGAAAAAGAGACAAATTGTATAAAAAGTTTTGTAGAACAGCAAATGATAATGATTGGTACAATTATACAGTTGCTAGGAATATATATTCACAATCTCTGAACAAAACACGGAGCGAATATATACAGGGGAAAATTGATCAACATAAAAACAACAGCAAAGAGTTATGGAGAATACTGAAGTCATTACTGAAACCTTGCAATTTTAATCCGCGGTCCATAACTTTCGATGGCATTGAAGAACATTCTGAAGCAACAATTGCAAGTAAGTTCAATGATTATTTCATCGAAAGTGTTTCATTGATCAATCAATCAATTGAATTGGTTGATGAACCGGATGAAATAAAACGGCCGTATAATGGTAATTGTAGTTTTGAAAACTTTCACCAACTTACACTAGATCAACTTAAACATATGTTTTTCTCTTCATAAAACGGCTGGAATTGATAACGTTAATGCTAGAGTTATTCAAGATTGTTTTCATGTTATCGGGCACGATCTACTTGGCCTTTTAAACGAATCATTACAAACGGGGCACGTGCCACAAATTTGGAAGGAGTCTATAGTGATTCCGATACAAAAAGTTGCTGGGACGATTAAAGCCGAAGAGTTTCGTCCTATCAATATGTTGCACACTTTAGAGAAAATCTTAGAACTTGCTATAAAAGGCCAACTGTTACAATATTTGAACTCTAACGGTTTGCTGATACCAGAACAATCAGGATATCGGGAAGGCCATTCTTGTGAAACTGCATTGAATTTGGTGTTAGCAAAATGGAAAGAAAATATGAGCGTAAGGATACTATTGTTGCGGTGTTTTTGGATCTTAAACGCGCTTTTGAAACGATTTCTAGGCCCTTATTGTTACAAACTATAAAGCGCTTTGGAATTACGAGTACTGCATACAAATGGTTTGGAAACTACTTGTGTGACAGAACTCAAAAGACTATTTTCAATGATTTTACCTCTGATCCCATAAGGAACACTCTTGGTGTACCTCAGGGAAGTGTATTAGGGCCTATTTTGTTTATTATGTACATTAATGATATGAGAAGAGCCTTACGTTTTTGTGACATAAATCTTTTTGCTGATGACACAGTATTGTTCATTGCAGCTAAAAATTTCGAAGAAGCCATATTGCATTTAAACAAAGATTTGCGATCGCTGAGCGGATGGTTGAAATTCAAACAGCTAAAATTGAATACCAACAAAACAAAATTCATGATTATTTCGCGAAACCGTGTAAATGAGAATGTCTCAGTTGAAATTGATGGTGAGACAATTGATCGCGTGAGTGAGATCAAATATCTTGGCGTGATTATTGATGACAAGCTAAGGTTCAATGTTCACATTGATAATGTCATCAAGAAAATTGCCAAGAAATATGGAATCCTCTGTCGTTTGAAAAAGGAGTTGAATACTTTCAGCAAGATTCATCTCTATAAATCAATCATCTCTCCTCATTTAGACTTCTGCACTTCCATTTTATTTTTGGCAAATGAAACACAAATATCGAGATTGCAGCGTTTGCAAAATAAAATAATGCGGTTGATTTTGAGAAGCAATAGATACACTTCCTCGTCCTTGATGCTTGACGCTCTGCAATGGCTATCGGTGAAGCAACGAATTGTTTTTCTGACAATGGTGTTCTTTTTTAAAGTAGCTAATGGATTGCTGCCCCGATATTTGTGTGATCGAATTGTTAGAGGAAGTGACATCCATAGATATAACACAAGAAATGCGGGAGAAATTAGAACACCACATTTTTTAACTAGTGCTTCCCAAAATTCATTGTTCTTCAAAGGAATAAATGTATACAATTCGATGCCTAGACACATCAGACGTACGGCGACGCTATCAGAATTCGAAAGACTATGCATTTCACACGTCAAAGCTGAATTTTAAGCAGTTATTTATTTTTTTTTTAATTTAGCTGAACTGTAATTGACGAAGTTCTTGTAACGGATGATCTCTGTGGACTCTGCTTATATAGCTTTTTAAAGGAATATGGTAGCACTGAAAAACTATTATGTTCGTCACGAGGGTGATGATGGATTTTGTAATTATTGATGTAGTATAAAAAAAAATAGAGTAGTCTACGAAGGTTTGAAAATCGCGCGCGATGATCAGATATGAAGGACTGAGTTTAGAAATTTAATCATTTGACATGGAGAATACCTTTATTATTTTATTTTGACATTATCAAGATACTCGTCAGAGTAATCGGAACGATTTTAGTTCTGCTGGTTGCTATTGGACATTGGTTTCCTAGCCGGTCTAGGATATTTTCGAGTTGGAAATATTCTCAACTTCCCTAGGTGGGGGCTCTCTTATAAATCACAATGAAGTTGACAGTTGGACTTGTGCTTTGCTTGCTAATCACGGCAGGAATGGCCTCGTCGGGATTGTATCGACTTTGTGGATGATTACACTGGATGTTGGCTTAACTCAGATGCAATTAATGTCTTTTGGCTGACAGTTGCAAATAAATTGACTGTCGATGAATTACTTGATTTTTGACGAATATTTTCTCTATTTGAATCGCTGCAAAGCATTGAATCAATTGTGAAGAAATTTATATCTGTGATGAAAACCAGTTCGTTTTGTTTGCTTATCTGCTTTAACTGTTTTATAATAATTATCTTGTAGATAAATCGTCTTTCTCACACCTTTGTAGGGGTGAGAGGTGGGACCATCATCATCGAGCTTGGGTTTCACAGCTTCGGGTTCGGGTTTCCCGAAAATGAAATTTTCGGTTTCGGGTTTCTACACAAAGTAACAGTAACATTATGATTTTAGCAGCACCTGGAAATTAGAGTTTAAAATGCCATTTCACCAGGCCTGGATTTAAGTAGGGGAGGGGGGGGGGGTCTTAAATGCCCCGGGCGTTTTGACACGATGGGACCCCCTGGTTCTAGACCAGACGTGAATACAGGTTGGAGACCTTTTTTTGTTTTGCTCGTCACCTTCCAGCGAAGCGTTAAATCATTTCAACTAATATTTTTGAGAAAAGAGGCCCCACGAAAATTTCTGACCCGGGCCTCCCAACACCTAAATCCCGCTCTGCATTTCAATCCACTAACTCCGTTCCCAAGAAACTTATATGTACAAATTATTTCATGGATGAACAAACCTCCAGGGTTAATTTTAGCTCGATTGGGGGACATCGATACAAAGCGTAGTTGCGCTCCTGACACAATGGGTTCAAATAATGATTCAAAACATGTATGAATAATGAAATTTTCTCGGTCGTTACTAAAATGGCGCAGTTTTTAATAACATCAAATGAAAGCTCTATAAAACGTATAGCTTAGATACAGGGTCCAGTTTTGTTGACAAGCAAAAAAGAGCTGTAATAATCACCATTTTTTTTTGAAGTAAAATGCACATATCCTATACTGAACCACGACAGCAACTCTTAACAACCGGCATTTTATATTTTTTTTTTTAGGATAGAATTTCGATTTTTGAAAATTGTTCTAGACGCCCCGATAGAAAATTTCAATTTTGGTAGGATATTAAAGGGGACAGCTCAAGCTTTCGAATGACGAGTATTAGAGCGATACTATATTTTTTTGGATAAGTTCTTCAACCAGAGACACCGTGTGATAAAGGTAATTTTTCAATCTCGTTTCTCTTGGAACCAGTCTTGGCATACTCATCGTGTGTAACAAAGAGACTCATATAATTTGCACAGAACACTGAAGCATGTTGAAAAAAAAAAAACGAATGAGTTGATTATTTTTTCGCGCACTAAAAGCAGAAGCACTCTGTGTGAAGAAAGCAAAATACGAAACATCAGAAAGCTTGTATTGTAAAGAGTAAGCGCGTGAAGCTCCCGCAGAGGGACTTTCTCGATCGCAACTGATAAAATGTAGATAGCGCACATTTATTGCTCAATGATAAGGGCACTATGATGAAAATTATAGCTGGGGAAACTTTTCTGACTGTTTCCTTAATAACCTGTTCTTCAGCGTTCACGTAGAGCTCTGCGCTATACTCACTGTGATATGCTCACTGCGTGTTTTTACTATCACGGTGCAGGTCTATGATAAATTTAGCTCAGACACAGTAAATTTACTCAAATTTACTGTTTATAAATGCACAAAGGTGAGTAAGTGGACAAGACTGCTTGGAACTATGAATTTAGAGTGGTGCCAGTGCCGTACGAAACCCACAATAAAAAAGGAATGTTAGAATATAGTCTTTGCTTTGTTAGAGACCGTGTATACCTCTGCATCCCTACAAAGACCACGTAAGGAAGTTTTGGTTAGTGAGGTAGGAGCAGAGCCGGATTCACGACTGTGGAGGCCCGGGGCCCAGTTTACAGTGGGGGCCCCAAAATAAAGTAAAACCGTTTTTTTTATCGTACGCGTTATAAAAACATTTCTTTGTTATTGGAAAGTTACCAAAAATTTGTTCGAGTTTTTTTTTAGAGAACTTATCAATTAAAAAATCAACATTCAACTCCTTCAGAACATCGTACTCTCAACTTAACAATGCTAAGTTTGACAGCCTTTCATTCTTCATAGTCGTACGCAACCTAACCAATGTCAAATGATGCCAAATACGGTTAAGATTTATTTCAGAAAGACTTATTTCGAAATTCACAAAAAATGAGTTATGAGCTGATGTGTCTTTGGTATTCAATTCAAGAACATGCTCTAAAGATGGAAATTGAAATTTGCTCACAATTTTCGCACATGTGATCACGGTGTCTCTGGTAGAAGAAACTTATCCGAAAAAAATTAGTATCGCTCTTATACTCATCATTCGAAAGCTCAAGGTGTCCCCTTTGATATGCTACTAAATTTGAAATGTTCTAACAGCGGGTCCAGAACAATTTTTTTTCAGACATTTTATTTGTAATTGAAAAGCTGGTGGAATGGGCACAATGTATACTTATCAAGGGATTTAGGTGCTGGGGGGCCCGATCAAATTGTGTTGAAACCTTCAAGTATTGTTTTTTCATATAACGAAACAATATTTGGCATAATCTTAGATTTTTTGAAAAGGGTAAAGTGGGGTAAAAAAGATGCGAAAATTTTGATTTCGAAAACTGCTGAAAAGACAAAAAAAAGCTCTAACTTTTTGTACGCTTAATCGATTTCTCTGAAAATTGATATGGTAATTCTATCCTATAAAAATAGACAATGTCGGGTATTGAAAGTTGCTGTCGAGGTTACGTAATAAGATATTTACATTTTTTTTCAAAAACGTGGCGATTTTTGGTTTTTTTTTTTCGTCATAAGAACTAGGTCCTGCAATTAAACAATACATTTTATAAATCAACTCAAGAGTTTTTATTGGACGTATTCAAAAAGTGCACCGTTTAAAAATAAATCGATTTTTTTCTAACAAGGTTTAGGCCATCATTTGAACCTGTTACCAGTGCTGATAAAAGTCATTTTCACCAGCAAAATTCTTCGAAAATTACAGCCAATCATTTTCAATTTCACTTCCAATGATCGCAGCACTCTTTCAGATACACTAGATTTTCGCCCTAGTAACGTGCTGTTATACTCAGATGAAATAGATCGCGCGCATTGTTCACGGTTACGGAATAAAATTTGACGACAAATCCAACCAAATGATCTTCACTTCAAAGCGAAAAAGAAAAACAAACAGTCCACTCAACCAAAATAAACCTCACCGAAACACTTTTTCACTGACACTGACCGATGCCTTGACAATCTTCGTTAACTGATAAACTGATTTTGTTGTCTTGCTTTCATCGCATGAAATATAATGAGGTGTTTTGACAGTTCACTTTCATGCAAAAAGCGGGAAAGGAGAACTCTGAGTCTGGACATAGTCCCGAAGATGGGCGGTAGCAGCCCGAAACCGGTCGACTAAAGGTAATTTTTAATGCGTTTTTTATGTTGTAATAACAATAAGTGTTGTTTGTCTGGTCTCGCATCGCGTCGCATAATGTGAACTCTGAAAGGATTGAAAAAAAAAAATAACGTTCATGGATGCTTTTTTTCACTTTCACTCAAGAGTGTCAACAAATATCAACCCTGCCTGTTACACAAGGAGCGCGACTCCATTTTGTACCTACATTTAAAATACTGGCTATAGCAGGCTATAGCTCTATAATATCCCATTCTTAAATTGGTTAAAAAAATTGACCTCCAAAAAAAAACTCTGGTTCGGGTCGAGCTTATTTAAAAGTTACCGATCATGAAACGATTGTTATAAATAATTGTGGTACGGGAAGTAAAATAAATCAAGTAAAATTGAAGTGCTGGAAAAATTACTCGAAACAAAAGGTTTCGGAGCTTGTTGCAAGAAACTTGGATTTTTTCCTATCTCGTAGCCTTGATGATAAAGCAGCTATTTTGAACAATGTTTTAAAAAACTGTACTAATCAGTTAGTCAAACAAAGTAATGTTGTTGTTAAGAACTCGAACAACTGGTACAATCTAAATCTTTTGCGCCTCAGGCGAAAAAGAGACAAATTGTATAAAAAGTTTTGTAGAACAGCAAATGATAATGATTGGTACAATTATACAGTTGCTAGGAATATATATTCACAATCTCTGAACAAAACACGGAGCGAATATATACAGGGGAAAATTGATCAACATAAAAACAACAGCAAAGAGTTATGGAGAATACTGAAGTCATTACTGAAACCTTGCAATTTTAATCCGCGGTCCATAACTTTCGATGGCATTGAAGAACATTCTGAAGCAACAATTGCAAGTAAGTTCAATGATTATTTCATCGAAAGTGTTTCATTGATCAATCAATCAATTGAATTGGTTGATGAACCGGATGAAATAAAACGGCCGTATAATGGTAATTGTAGTTTTGAAAACTTTCACCAACTTACACTAGATCAACTTAAACATATGTTTTTCTCTTCATAAAACGGCTGGAATTGATAACGTTAATGCTAGAGTTATTCAAGATTGTTTTCATGTTATCGGGCACGATCTACTTGGCCTTTTAAACGAATCATTACAAACGGGGCACGTGCCACAAATTTGGAAGGAGTCTATAGTGATTCCGATACAAAAAGTTGCTGGGACGATTAAAGCCGAAGAGTTTCGTCCTATCAATATGTTGCACACTTTAGAGAAAATCTTAGAACTTGCTATAAAAGGCCAACTGTTACAATATTTGAACTCTAACGGTTTGCTGATACCAGAACAATCAGGATATCGGGAAGGCCATTCTTGTGAAACTGCATTGAATTTGGTGTTAGCAAAATGGAAAGAAAATATGAGCGTAAGGATACTATTGTTGCGGTGTTTTTGGATCTTAAACGCGCTTTTGAAACGATTTCTAGGCCCTTATTGTTACAAACTATAAAGCGCTTTGGAATTACGAGTACTGCATACAAATGGTTTGGAAACTACTTGTGTGACAGAACTCAAAAGACTATTTTCAATGATTTTACCTCTGATCCCATAAGGAACACTCTTGGTGTACCTCAGGGAAGTGTATTAGGGCCTATTTTGTTTATTATGTACATTAATGATATGAGAAGAGCCTTACGTTTTTGTGACATAAATCTTTTTGCTGATGACACAGTATTGTTCATTGCAGCTAAAAATTTCGAAGAAGCCATATTGCATTTAAACAAAGATTTGCGATCGCTGAGCGGATGGTTGAAATTCAAACAGCTAAAATTGAATACCAACAAAACAAAATTCATGATTATTTCGCGAAACCGTGTAAATGAGAATGTCTCAGTTGAAATTGATGGTGAGACAATTGATCGCGTGAGTGAGATCAAATATCTTGGCGTGATTATTGATGACAAGCTAAGGTTCAATGTTCACATTGATAATGTCATCAAGAAAATTGCCAAGAAATATGGAATCCTCTGTCGTTTGAAAAAGGAGTTGAATACTTTCAGCAAGATTCATCTCTATAAATCAATCATCTCTCCTCATTTAGACTTCTGCACTTCCATTTTATTTTTGGCAAATGAAACACAAATATCGAGATTGCAGCGTTTGCAAAATAAAATAATGCGGTTGATTTTGAGAAGCAATAGATACACTTCCTCGTCCTTGATGCTTGACGCTCTGCAATGGCTATCGGTGAAGCAACGAATTGTTTTTCTGACAATGGTGTTCTTTTTTAAAGTAGCTAATGGATTGCTGCCCCGATATTTGTGTGATCGAATTGTTAGAGGAAGTGACATCCATAGATATAACACAAGAAATGCGGGAGAAATTAGAACACCACATTTTTTAACTAGTGCTTCCCAAAATTCATTGTTCTTCAAAGGAATAAATGTATACAATTCGATGCCTAGACACATCAGACGTACGGCGACGCTATCAGAATTCGAAAGACTATGCATTTCACACGTCAAAGCTGAATTTTAAGCAGTTATTTATTTTTTTTTTAATTTAGCTGAACTGTAATTGACGAAGTTCTTGTAACGGATGATCTCTGTGGACTCTGCTTATATAGCTTTTTAAAGGAATATGGTAGCACTGAAAAACTATTATGTTCGTCACGAGGGTGATGATGGATTTTGTAATTATTGATGTAGTATAAAAAAAAATAGAGTAGTCTACGAAGGTTTGAAAATCGCGCGCGATGATCAGATATGAAGGACTGAGTTTAGAAATTTAATCATTTGACATGGAGAATACCTTTATTATTTTATTTTGACATTATCAAGATACTCGTCAGAGTAATCGGAACGATTTTAGTTCTGCTGGTTGCTATTGGACATTGGTTTCCTAGCCGGTCTAGGATATTTTCGAGTTGGAAATATTCTCAACTTCCCTAGGTGGGGGCTCTCTTATAAATCACAATGAAGTTGACAGTTGGACTTGTGCTTTGCTTGCTAATCACGGCAGGAATGGCCTCGTCGGGATTGTATCGACTTTGTGGATGATTACACTGGATGTTGGCTTAACTCAGATGCAATTAATGTCTTTTGGCTGACAGTTGCAAATAAATTGACTGTCGATGAATTACTTGATTTTTGACGAATATTTTCTCTATTTGAATCGCTGCAAAGCATTGAATCAATTGTGAAGAAATTTATATCTGTGATGAAAACCAGTTCGTTTTGTTTGCTTATCTGCTTTAACTGTTTTATAATAATTATCTTGTAGATAAATCGTCTTTCTCACACCTTTGTAGGGGTGAGAGGTGGGACCATCATCATCGAGCTTGGGTTTCACAGCTTCGGGTTCGGGTTTCCCGAAAATGAAATTTTCGGTTTCGGGTTTCTACACAAAGTAACAGTAACATTATGATTTTAGCAGCACCTGGAAATTAGAGTTTAAAATGCCATTTCACCAGGCCTGGATTTAAGTAGGGGAGGGGGGGGGGGTCTTAAATGCCCCGGGCGTTTTGACACGATGGGACCCCCTGGTTCTAGACCAGACGTGAATACAGGTTGGAGACCTTTTTTTGTTTTGCTCGTCACCTTCCAGCGAAGCGTTAAATCATTTCAACTAATATTTTTGAGAAAAGAGGCCCCACGAAAATTTCTGACCCGGGCCTCCCAACACCTAAATCCCGCTCTGCATTTCAATCCACTAACTCCGTTCCCAAGAAACTTATATGTACAAATTATTTCATGGATGAACAAACCTCCAGGGTTAATTTTAGCTCGATTGGGGGACATCGATACAAAGCGTAGTTGCGCTCCTGACACAATGGGTTCAAATAATGATTCAAAACATGTATGAATAATGAAATTTTCTCGGTCGTTACTAAAATGGCGCAGTTTTTAATAACATCAAATGAAAGCTCTATAAAACGTATAGCTTAGATACAGGGTCCAGTTTTGTTGACAAGCAAAAAAGAGCTGTAATAATCACCATTTTTTTTTGAAGTAAAATGCACATATCCTATACTGAACCACGACAGCAACTCTTAACAACCGGCATTTTATATTTTTTTTTTTAGGATAGAATTTCGATTTTTGAAAATTGTTCTAGACGCCCCGATAGAAAATTTCAATTTTGGTAGGATATTAAAGGGGACAGCTCAAGCTTTCGAATGACGAGTATTAGAGCGATACTATATTTTTTTGGATAAGTTCTTCAACCAGAGACACCGTGTGATAAAGGTAATTTTTCAATCTCGTTTCTCTTGGAACCAGTCTTGGCATACTCATCGTGTGTAACAAAGAGACTCATATAATTTGCACAGAACACTGAAGCATGTTGAAAAAAAAAAAACGAATGAGTTGATTATTTTTTCGCGCACTAAAAGCAGAAGCACTCTGTGTGAAGAAAGCAAAATACGAAACATCAGAAAGCTTGTATTGTAAAGAGTAAGCGCGTGAAGCTCCCGCAGAGGGACTTTCTCGATCGCAACTGATAAAATGTAGATAGCGCACATTTATTGCTCAATGATAAGGGCACTATGATGAAAATTATAGCTGGGGAAACTTTTCTGACTGTTTCCTTAATAACCTGTTCTTCAGCGTTCACGTAGAGCTCTGCGCTATACTCACTGTGATATGCTCACTGCGTGTTTTTACTATCACGGTGCAGGTCTATGATAAATTTAGCTCAGACACAGTAAATTTACTCAAATTTACTGTTTATAAATGCACAAAGGTGAGTAAGTGGACAAGACTGCTTGGAACTATGAATTTAGAGTGGTGCCAGTGCCGTACGAAACCCACAATAAAAAAGGAATGTTAGAATATAGTCTTTGCTTTGTTAGAGACCGTGTATACCTCTGCATCCCTACAAAGACCACGTAAGGAAGTTTTGGTTAGTGAGGTAGGAGCAGAGCCGGATTCACGACTGTGGAGGCCCGGGGCCCAGTTTACAGTGGGGGCCCCAAAATAAAGTAAAACCGTTTTTTTTATCGTACGCGTTATAAAAACATTTCTTTGTTATTGGAAAGTTACCAAAAATTTGTTCGAGTTTTTTTTTAGAGAACTTATCAATTAAAAAATCAACATTCAACTCCTTCAGAACATCGTACTCTCAACTTAACAATGCTAAGTTTGACAGCCTTTCATTCTTCATAGTCGTACGCAACCTAACCAATCATCTTCATCTTCGTCTTCGAAAAAGACCTTTCTCCAATTGCGTTCGACAATAGATGAAGAAAAAAATTGCGTTCGAGATCACTATGCTTGTTCAGACTACGCACAGTGGTCTGGAACTGCATAAAGTCGGAAAAAAGTCAATTTTTTAACTTAATGCATCGAGCAAGCCCTATTCGCGAATCATTTCTTCAGAGTTTAAGCTAGTGGAAAATCATCAGAATGTTGGGATTATTAATGTTGTCATACATTTAACTTAGTTGAGAAACTTAGCTTCTTGTGCATTCACGAATTATCTATTTTTACGTTGTTTACTCAGGTGATTTATTACAGAATGCAGAAGTAGTAATGAATGTTACAATAGTGTCAAATTGATTATATGGCCTTACTATAGCATTCTTACAACTTCAGTTATCCTTTTTAAGGGTTGTTTCAAGGGAATAAGCTCTCCACAAAATAAGTATAAAAAAATACTTGGCACTCCAACTTTGTGTAGAGTTTTAAATGGTATCCCCGCCGATACCCGCACTCGTTCAAAGACTATAATGTTCCCTCGTGTTCATAGAGACAGGAACAAAAAAGATTTCTGGGCAATTTTCGCCGAAACGTTTACAATATTAAAAAACAAAAACGAGCGTGCGACACGCAAGCGGACATTTTTCAGCAAGCAATGTGAGCTTGGAACGCCACTCATATAATTAAAACTCAAACTACCTAAATGTTGATAGCCGTTACGCGTACCTTAACTTTGTTTAATATACCTGGATCGTGAAGTTCGAGATTTTCCGGGGTTTTCTTCTTCAACATGCTATAAGTAGCCGTACATCAAGTTTTTTGAGATTATTTGCTAAATTTCTCAAAAAATACATCAGGTACTAATTTCATATCCAAGGAAGAGTCAGCTCGTAGTCGGCAGCGAGGATAAAAAATTTGCTTTAGTTTTTAAGTCATCAGATATAATTGGCGCCGTTAAACATTAAATTGTATTTGTGCCGTGTCAAATAAATGTTATGTGAAGAAAAAAAAATATCCAAGGAAGAGTTTCTCAAAATACTATTCTCTACAAACTTCCTTTAGACATTATCCTTCTATTTTGCTTCCTTGAGAAGTTAGTGACAGCGCCACCCTAGCGGTGAAATTTTGAACTACATAGCCATTACCAAAAGTTGACCAATGGTTTCACGATCAACTTTTGAGAAGACATCGTTCATCTAGGAGGCAACCCTGAGAAGTTATTAATTTCGCCCTGATTTCAGTCCTTTCCGACCACTGGGCTACGCCACATATCACCTGATATCGCTAGATGATATCGGATATCACCTCGGGTGTTCACTCTACAGTCAGATGATATGATTTGACATTTACTTTGGTAATTGAAAAGAGAAGACAACAAAAATAGGTCAAGTCAAAAACGAGACAACAAGAGCAATGTAATTAGGAAATGCGAATTTCAAAATTTGTAGGGTTGCGTCAAATGTCTTTTAGCCGTGTTGGCAACTGCTGCAATTCTGATTTTTATTGGTTTTCGAACATGATATCCGTGATACCATGTAGCCGAGGTGATATCCAATGACAGCTCGATTGTATGGGATATCAGGTGATATGGATGGTGATATGGCCTCGACAGCATGAATCGCCTGATATCAGGTAATATGCAGTGTAGTGTGAACGGATAGGCTCAAATAGATCCTCAAATAAAATAATTTTTGCAAAGTACTAACAAGTTTTTGATTTTTTTCTACGAGTCGACGAACTATCCACTCATTTACAAGACGCCGACAAAGCCCGTATCATCCATCAACAATTGAGTCTCAACAACTACCCAAAATCGCTCAGGAACAGACTCATAAACCGCAGGCAAGAAAACATTATTACACCACAAGAATCAACCGATGAAAACCTGAAATATACTTACCGTTCAATACCATACATTCCATACCTGTCGAACCGAATCGACAAACACCTGAAAAACGAATACAAAAACATACGACTAGCACACCGCATGAGCATGAGCATGAGCATGATTGACCGCCCGCGGTTGCTACTCCGTTATTGCCAGATCAGCTGTAATTACACAGAGAACCAATGGATGATGCTTGGGATTAACATTCATCCTCAATGTGTAAAAACTGGTGACCTTAATCTTTATATTAGGCAATACCAGCGCCGGCCGCATCCGAATGCAGGTCAAAGAAGGAATGTGTATGGGAATATGTTGACGTGATACTCGCTTTATTGGAAGCCGAGAACACCTCTGCACTCCCACGAGAAATCACTGGGATGTTGGAGAAAAGGGTAAGGTTTGCAGCAGGTTTCGTTTTGGTAAACGATGCGCTGAGTTCTAATACCGGGTTCATAATAACAAATATCGTGCGTACGAGTTCATTATATCTTCTACGGAAATCATAACGCGATCCGAACTCATTCCGGTTGATGATGTAACACCGCAAAAATAAAGCGCACGCGAGGATACCGGACCTATAACCTAATCAAGACAGACTCAAATATTCGAAAATATGCTTATAAAGTCATTATGCAACTACCGAAACGTATCTCTCATTGATTTATCTCAGCTGACTACACAATGTTACGAAGCAACCAGATATGCATTAACCAAAAACAAGAAAAAAGTAAATATATAGACCCTCAACACATACTGCAAGCGGTCAGCAAGAGAGCTTCAATAATGGCCTTTTTGCTTGGCCATCGCCGTTAGAATCGAACGAAAAAAAAAAGAATAAGAAAAAAAAAGATGTGTGCGTCGGCAGACGAGTCGCGTATAATCCTGATACTAATTGCAAATAATTGCGACATTTGGTGGCGATTAATTACAATGTTTTGTCGCGATTAATTATTTACGATATTTATCGAACGAACGGAACCTACTCTGAATCACTGCGTGCTGGAATAGAGCCGACGGGTGGACAGTCTGCGAATAAATGGTTTGGTACACCTCGTAAGTCGCAACACACCGAAAATCTATATTTGAGCAAAGCTCACCTGGGCCGAAAACACGTTTACCCCGAAAAATTATGCGCGACCGCTCTATTCCCTCTTACCGACGCATACGCGCGGAGACACGGTATTTCGCGTTGATTACCACTTACTTCTTAAATAATAAAGCGAAGATACCTACTGAGTATGAAAAACTGGCAAAGTTTCATGCATTCATAGCTAGAAAATTTTAAAAAATGCAAATATGCATATCTAACAAGACCGAGTACTAATTAGATTTAACAAAATGCCAAAACAATCGCAATCAAAATTTATTTGCCATGCTGACCGACAAGATTTCTACTTAATTAAATTTAAAATTGTCTATGTGTTTCAGTATTCACTCAAAAGCTAGAAAAATCATAAAACAAGGGCATAAAACTGCTCAAAATGTTCGTTACAGCGTCTCCGTTCACCTGAGGAAATAATATCAACAATGAAGACTGACGCGCAACTGTTTCACGAAGCCGCGGTCACAAGCTGGGATGCCACAAACACAGACCAATCTGTGCAAAACAAAATTCCCACACAAGTATATGTACATACAGAACTGAAAACGCGCCCTTCAAAATACAGGCTGATGTTAGGCCGACGCCACACTGCAAAGGACGCGGCGCGAAATGCGTCATTTCTCAGGCTAATGACATACTGAGGCGTCAAATGAAGCGAAGCAAGAAGCGTCGCAAAGGCGTCCGAGCTACTTCTTCGAACGTCTATATGAAACGCTCAAACCGGTCATACTCGAGCGGCAACGACGCGTCGGTAGAGGTGGCGAAACAGAACGAGTAGTGTTTTGACGCGCGTAGACGTACGCGGTAATACCTTGTTCAGACTAAATCTTTCATCGCCAGGTGCTTTATATTTGTTTTATTTTGGTTGACATGGTAATACCATGTCAGACTAAACCTGATATCGCCAGGTGCTTTATATTTCGCTTTATTTTGGTCTTAAATCTTAAAAAAAGAAAAAGAGGTCATTTTTCGGATAGAAAATATTATCAGGAAAAAGTGATTTACCGTGCTTGAAGAAGCAAACAAATCTTCATTGGACGAATTCATATTTCCTCTAAACATAACCGGTGCTGGAATCTAGGAATATGACAACACAACGCATTTGCGACGCTCGCTCCAGTATGTCATAGGAAGCTTCACCCAACGCTTCTGTTTATTCCGCTTGTTATACGCTCAACGCTTCGCCTCATTTGACGCCTCAGTATGTCAGTAGCCTCACGCAAGGAGAAAAAAAAACAACAATGAAAACTGACGCGCGTTAAAACACATCCCGAACTGTTTCGACGCAGTCATCCGAACAGCAGCGGCTCCAGTACGCACCGTACCTACTGTAAACGATTGAGTGAGAAAATTCCAAAAACGGCATCTAAAAAAACCGCGATAACAATCAGAGATGCCACATATGTAAATTTAAGTTTATTTGTGAATTATAAATTTCTCATCCATACAGTTTACAGTTTACAGATTTGTAAAGCCATATAGATTCCTACGATTTTCTACGAAATTTACAAATTTTTATACAGACTTTTATACTGGAAATTTTTCGATGTTCAGTATACAGAAATGTAGGATCCCCACAAAAGGAATTGTGAAAAGCAGAAAAAAAACATTGGTTCCCTTTTGCATGCAAATCAAACAAAAAAAAAACACAGGCAAAACGTCACCAACACTAATACTTATCCTTTAATTCTCGCGTCCTCTCTGAACCATCATGCTGGTGCGAGAACGTGCCGCACGCAAGAGCACCTTGCACTTACTCACACACACTTATGGCAAGGCAAGGGCTAGCGGGAAACGTGCTCCGCCACCGAAAAAGAAATGCAGCTCTCACAAATTAGCCACAAAATTGAAAAAAAAAAAAAAAACATACGACTAGCACACCGCAACATAAAAACAGTTGGACAATTACTCCAAAACAACGTCATATACAAGATACCATGCAAAAACTGCGACGCCTGCTACGTCGGAATGACAACAAACATGCTTAAAACAAGAATCAGCGGACACCGAAAGTACTACAACACTTGGGACAAACTACTACAGCAAGGCTACAACGCAACAGATCCACAAATTAGTTCACTAAAAGAAAAAACTGCACTAATGTACCACAGCATCACACAAAATCACATATTCGATTTTCACCAAACGAAAATTATAGACAGACACGATAAACCACACGCTCTACCGTTTATAGAAGTATGCCATATTGCTAACATATGTCGTTTTCGTTTTCGCGGTGTAGCTACCCTTTTTCCGTGCTATACTTTGCAGCTTCAAATAAAACATTTTAAGTGTCATTGCATTGGTATGCGTAATAATGGGATAGCTGTCAATTCGTTTTGTTTTGGTCATTATCACATTCGTCATTTTGTCTCGTTTCCATTTGATCGGTGTTAAGTCAGACCGGACCAAGTGACATTTTGATCATTTCGAGAAAAACGAGTTTGAAGTTTGTTGCTCTGGGAATTTTGAAGTTTTCAATATTTTTGCGCAGTTTTGATGTTATAAGTTGGAGTAACTCTCTAACTGTATCATGCAATGTGACAAATGAAAAAAAGGAGTGCCGTGAGCTCAAAAAGAACAGGTTTGTAACTGATTGAATGTACATGGTCCACTCTGATTGAATCGAAGAAGAATCATTAATGACTTGGTCCATTATGACTGAACAATTGAACAAATAACTTGAGTCCATTTATCGTTGTACAGTCAAAAAGTTTTTAATCTACATGGTTAGCTTCTGCGACATCAACAATTATTGAAAATAGTTTGAATGAACCTTAAACTGTGTTTGTTTCTACAAATCTTTAGCTTCGTAATTTCATTACGGGCATAAATCTAATTAGCTTGCATAAAACAGTAACAAACATACACTTACCACTTATTTCAAACTCCTGAGGATATAATTCATTGGTAAAATCATCAAGTTTTAAGTCAGTATTACTACTGTAACTTGAACTTCTTTCTGAAATTGTGGAATGTTGTGTCACCCACACAAATGACTAACGTTTCTCATTTACGTTTTCAATCAGAGTGGACCATGTACATTTTCCTCATTTACTGGTAAAGTATACCTTTTTTGACTAACGGGCAAAGAAGCATTCCAATAAGTGTTGAAATTCAATTATGTTGACTTCAAACCGATGCTGTAAATTCCGATAATTTCAACTTTTTTCTGCTTAACACATGGTTCACTTTGTCTGCACACTATAAGGCATGCTATCAGGTCATGTTAGTGACAGTAATAAACGGTCCAAAAACACATTTAAAACCACGGCAATGCGTGAAAATTTACAGATTCCGATGGGGAGGTGAGTGAAAGAGTTATCTGATACAAAGAAATCCGGAAAAACACTTGAAAATTCTTCCGTTCGTTCGCTTTTATCAATAGCTGACCGAAGGCAGTCTCCTTGAAAATAAACACTTGGTCCATTCTGACTGAACACTGTAATCGCTTTTCATTGGTCATGCAGACAAAAATCAAGCTGTTATTTCTGTTGTTTTAGAGATAAATAAAATCTGATTGTTGTGTGATGTAGCTTAAGAAAATCTTTATCCAATACTATCGTAAACTCGTTTTTTCCAATTTTGCGACTTGGTCCGGTCTGACTTAACACCGACCATTTCATATGTCCATCTCGCAAATGTGCTGAGAAAAAATTTACCTGACACTTTACCACGTGGAACGAAAACCAAAACAAACCAGTTTTGACACATACGTGTGAATGTGTTGGTAACTTCCTACAGTACACTCTGCTTTTTTCGGGTGTCATCAGTGACAGAAAAAGTGTAGGGAGAGACAGAAAAAGGGTAGCACGAAAAATCAGATAAAACATTTTCGCTGTCAAAAGTGTCGTTTGAGAGTAGCTACACCGCGAAAACGAAAACAACAATAGAAAATAGTATCAACAAACGTACAGACACTGAGGGACTCAACACTGTATATGCTGGTATTATACACACAATAAGAAATATCAATCACAACAAAACCGATAAACACGACAACCAATATGCAACCACAACCTAAAGTTTTAGCGTAGCTCTCCAACACACTCACAACAAACTGTCAAGAAATAGTAGACTACTGGAAAAGACACAAAACCTATTGCTCTGATTAATACCGCTCGAAGTTATATAGTGCTAAAAAAAGCAGTGCTAGAAAATAGTGATAACTGTTATACAGTATAGTGCACACAAAAATAGAGACATAAGCAGTGAGTACAGTTTGTTAAGAAACAGTCGAATTTGAATTTAAGAAAATCTATTTTTACACATAGCCAAATTAAGACGCCATTTGCAATACACACCAGACACCAATGTTGGACACCAACACACTTAACAATAAAACGATAATCTTATCTGTCAGTACAAACACATACAAAAAAAAAAAACTAAAAAAAAGTAACAGAAAAAGGAAAACTACACGTATTGTATATTTTTAGACTTCTTGAAACAGGTGCAATAAAGTCACCGAAACTGTCGGATTAAGAAACAAAAAATCGTTTTTGCTTCTATACACGGACTGATTAAGCCGATAAATCTACAAAATTTTTTCCTCATGTAATTTTCTTTTTTGAGCTCCACTTTGATATACACGTGGGGTTTTGTGGTCATCGCACAATTTGAACAAATGTAATAATAAATTTCGTGCTTGCTTACTGTTTACAGCCAGATCTGACTGTCGATTGATTTAAACCAGAGGAGCCAGATGTTTTTGAAAGATATCTGCAACTGCTCGAAATCCGAAAATTTTTTCTTGATATCTAAAAAAACCTACCGCAATTTGAAAAAATTGCGATCCACAGGCAAAAATTTTTGCAATGTACATTTGGTATCCCTAATTCGCACAAGTAAGCTTATTTTTATTTGGAATCAACAGCAATACATTAAAAAAACTTTCTTTCTCTGCTTTACCTTCCATGCGCGCTGGTTCGATGTTCGATGCGCGCGCTGGTTCGATGTTCGATGTTGTTGTTCGCTGGTATGTTAATGTGTGTCATTCCAAGAAAATCGATGGTGAACTTTTATGGATGTAGTTGTGATATTGGCGCTCTCGAAAAAATAACACTGAAGGATAGATTCAGATTGGAAAGGTCTGTTCAAATTTTCTTGCTGTAAATTGAACTTTTGATTGAATCTCATTTTTGATAGCGAAAAGAACTTTTTCTCGTTTTGTGGGGGCCCCAAAAATGTGGGCCTTTTGGACCTCCCCTTAAATCCGGCTCTGGTTAGGATTTTAATCAGGATTCACTTTGATAAGTGATATGACCATAATTTGATTGAATTAATGAAACAATATAGATATGATCATGAACATATGATGTGTGATTAATAAAAATGAAATATAACATACAATAAGAAGTCCAGTCCAGACAATAAGGCGGCCAGTCGAGATCTTCTTTACATGCCCTAATTGTAAGAAGATCTCGACTGGCCGCCTTTCATAGCTGTAATATTCAAATTTTTAACGCAGAAAACGAACACAGATAATGAAAATAGTTTCGAAAAACATATGGAAAGTGCCCGTTATGTTGTGCTAAAATAAAATAGATGGACTAATATTAGACTAATTTACGACATATCAATAGTTGTAATTGTGCTGCTTTCGGCGGCTGAAAACATTAATTGAAATAAATAATTACAACAACATTTACCGTATACAGACATCCATTCAACATAGATATGACGATGTTTATATAATGTGAGATTAATAAAAATGAATTATAGAATACAACAAGAAGTATTAAGGAATGTGAAAAAAATCTCGGTCGACTGCTTTCCATAGCTGAAATTGTCAAATTTTTAACGTAGAAAACTCAAACAATACGGATTTAAATAACCCATGGAAAGTATCCGTTTTATTTTGCTACCAAAAAACTATTGAACTTTTTTTAGACTTATATGTTGTTTGTGCTCTTTTCTGCTGCTGGCAATATGAATTGAAATGAGTTATTACAACAAAATTGCGGCGCTTGCACAGACGTGTCGCTTCTTTCTAAAACCATTCACCGCAAAAAGTCATCCAAACATATCATCGACACGTGCACGCAAAAAGCGGAAAAATTGGAGCACCGAGATGTGACGATTCACAGGTTGAGCGAAACAGTAACGACCCAACAAGGCTCTAGACCATTCTACGAAACGTTTCAGAACTCAATTCATGCATAAAATTTTAACAGAAAACATGGAACAGCAAATACCGTGTATTCGTAAAATGGTCTATACACGTTTGCCAGTGTATGTACGGGAAATGTCTTCTATTTTCATAAGCAAACGCACAATTTATGATGAAGATGAAAAGAAAAACATCAGGAAAAAATCCGATATTTAAATCCACAAACGCGAAATTTTCCTGCACTTTCAGTACGGCGTAAGATAGCGCTTCAAGTAATTTTTCACTGGGTATGAGCTCGAATGTCAACACATAACAAAATCGAAACAATATTAATATTCGAGCGCCGAATGCAGCAACCACCTACACCAAACACACTTGTTTCAGCAAAAAAAAAAACTGATGAAAAAACACTTGAAATGTAAACTTTTGCTTAACCGAGAAATCACACGTGCTGACGATAGCCGTGCTGCCACAGCTTTTCCATAACCTACGTAGAAGCGACGTCAAACTGACGCACTTCTTACCAAACTTGGGGTACAAAAATTCACAGGAATGGCTAAACAACTATGATCTTTCCAGGGAAACTATTTTGGCCTTCAGGGCAGCATTTTTTTCGATTTTGTCGACCAGTGTTATACAACAAAGTTGAAATAATTTTCATTTGATTATACAATGTTTTAATTTTTTTTTTATTTACGCACTTCTGACTTGGCTAGGAGCATACAAATTCACAGGAATGATTAGAGAACTATAATCTTTTTTTTTCCTGTTTGAGCTCATGGGAAATTTTTACTCTAGAGCTGAAGAAAACAGGAAGATTATAGTTTCTTAACCGTTCCTGAAAATAGTGGTGCTCCTAGCCAAGTCGGAAGTGCATAAAGTCTTTGGAGACTTAAATGAAGTTTTCCCCATTTAAGAAACGTAGAAGTGACGAACCCGGCGAGCAATTCTTTTGCGGCCTTTCGACGCACTTTCGAGTTCGCTAGGGGCACCAAAATCAACAAAAATGGATAAACAGCTATAATGTTTCGTATTTTCCCAGTTTGAGCTCCTGTGTAGATTGTTTTTAAAATTATTTTAAAATTGTTCCAAAACAATTTTGATTTAAATTACATTAAAACGACTAAAAAGTGATTTCACAGTGCTTTTAAAATGATTCTAAAAGGATTCTAAAATGCTACCAAAATGGTTTCAAAGGAATTCTAAAATGACTGTTACATGAATGGCTCTTAAATGTTTATCAAAGGATTCTGACATTATACTTAAATGAGAATTAAGAGCCAGTTTTTGAGAGTCGCAACCGCTTTTCTGAGGGACGTTGTTCAGATGTTCTCCGATTAAACTGAAATTTTCAGCGTTTGTTGGTCTAGTCAAGGTAGGAAGTTTTGCAAAATTTCAATTTTTTTCATTGAGGTTAAGTGGGGTAAAACGGCCCTTGAAAATGATATGTCCAAAAACGTCCAAATACTGAAAAGTGCAATAACTCCTGTTAGACTTGATGAATTTTTCTAAAAATTTGCGGTATTATTCTACCATACAAGAATATCGCACGCTTAGCCTCGGGGCTAAAAGCGGTCTCGATCAACTAGATTAGTTGAGAGAATTCGTTATCGATATTGTTTTTGGCACATTTTGCATGTGTAGGATAAGTACAACGATACACCGTGCCCCAGTGCTGAGTCGAGAAAATTTCCAGCTCGAAAAGATCCTCGACTCGATCGGGAATCGAACCCGATATCACAACCGTGTGGGAGAGCTAGCCGACAGACATCGCTAACCACAGAACCACGGGGACCACGGGTATTATTCTACACTAAGAGTAATTCAAAACGCATGGTCACAACATATGGCAAAAAGGTAACATGACGGAAAAAATGCATTTTCTTTTAAAAATTGTCAATTTTCAATTTCTATTCTTCTCAAAATCGCTAGAAAAAATATCTGAATATAGCGGTTTGTAGAGCAAGTTAAGAGCTTTAATGTCATGTATAAGCCAAGTGTGCCAAATGGGGTAAAACGGCCCTAGAAGGTTTTTTTCAAAAAACCGTCAAAATCACTGAACTCACTATACTTCCTGCTAGACCTAATAGATTTTGCTGAAAATTTTTACCTTACCAGAACTAGCTACTTTACCAGAAAATACGCCGTTTGGGATAAAACGTTCCTTGAAGAATTTTTTTTTCGAAAAATTTCGTCGAAATCATCAAAACTGCAAGAACTCGGGTTAGACTTGATAGATTTACTTTAAATTTAGATTATTACTCTAGTTAAATACGAACTTAAGGGCAAGATGACAAAAGTGACAATTAGATTACATTAGACATGACGAAAAAAAAAATATTTCTCTTGGAAAATACTTGGCGATTTTCGGGGTGCTATTTTCTCTACAGTAAAGGTCCAGAACCCGAAGTTATCATTTTATAAGCAACTAAAGAGCTTTCATTTGATATAAAATCCAGATGCATCATTTGGAAACTGACTAAAAAGAACTAAAGTTTTTCTTGAGATTTGCACTATGTTCAAGAAAAGTACTCAATGATACTAAAATGATTCTAAGCCAACTGGAAAATGTTTTTAAGATTCCGAAATTGAATAAATAATTCCAAAGAAGTTCAATATTTTTTCATAATATATGTTTTATTAATCTAAAAGTTTAAACATGTTTGATTAACGATTTGAGACTTCAAAACCTGAAAAAATTACGGAAAAGCAGTATAAGCCCGACAAAAGGGAAGAAGCAGCGAAACCGGTTCTTAAAATAATGATAGATAAAATAGCGAAAAGATTATTTCCGTCCCAAGCAGTGCGAAAGACATTTCAAGATACTTTCGTCTCATTATGGAGGGAGAGAGGCAGCGCTGCAGGCCGTTGATGTTTGGTGCTGGTTGTCGATTTGGATTTATATTTGAACACTCTCTTCTTCTCGTCTGTAAGCGTTTAATTTATTGATCGTTTTTGCCGAGGCAAGTTTTTATCGCTCTCCGACCGACCAGCGTTTCTCAACCTTTTTTTGTCCACGTACCCCTGGCGATATTTCCCAAACCAATTGTACCCCCTGGTTTTGAATTTTCTCGCAGAGTGGGAGAGAGAACTGGTAGATTATGTTGCGGTAGTCTAGTTTAGGTTTCAAATTAAAGAGGTACATGTACCGCAGGTTGAGAACCACTGTTTTAAACAACAAAAGTGTTTATTTTTGATAGAATCGTGATTTTAAGTAAAATTGTTTCTTATTTTATAGCTGTAATTGTCTTGAATATTTCATGGACGGCAATTGTACAAAAGAGATCCTTCGTTTGAAGTTTAGTTTAGTTTAATCAATCAAAGGCATAATTGTGCCTCATAGATATTCACATCATTATCAATTGACTGGGTGATTTAGAAGTTGTTAGATATTTTCTTTTACTGGAGATCTGGAAACCTCATATTCGCTTCAACTGATAATATGATTGTTCTCAAAAGGACGGTTGGTTTTGTTTTCTACAAAGCTGTGAATTATTCCGATTATGCCTTCTTCCCCGTTTACATCGGGAGCAGTATAATTAGGGTATTTGGCAGAACACCTCTTTAGGAAATAGTGATGCCGGATAGAAGCTTGATCAATTCCTCGTAAATGTGAGTTGCCAACCGCAGATGGCGCGGGATGATTCTCGTTTCATAATTATCCTTAGTAGTATTCCCTGCCAATTTCAATACTTCCGTAGCAAAACACACTATTGCAGCCGTCAGATCGATAGGTACTCCAGCACCAACGCGCATACTTTCCATTCAAAGAAAGGCAAGAACTCGATAGTAAACTTATTTTGGGTAGTTGTTATCACTGCCATCAAAATTTTGGTGAGTGTCAGAAAAATATAGTGACGTCTTCAATTATGATTTAAAGCATTTAAAAATGCTTTGGTATTTCTTACAACTAGGACAAATTCGTTTGATTTAGCATCATTTTGGATTGCCACTCAACGATGACACGGGATGATTCTAGTTCTCTTGTTATTATTCGCTTCGAGCACACTGCAAGCAAGCAAACAAGGCATAACGATCATACACACACGCTATAGGCATACTCACAGCTATTAATAGTGGCCAAATGGCTGAAAGCAAACGCGATATATCCGGACACAATTACTAGTATGTCCGGACATGTTCAGCAATGCTGTGCGGTGTTATGGTCAGCCGGCTTACCGCCTTTGTGGAACGTTGCGATCGAATGAGTTGCCTACTCAATTCGCTTGTATGCTTTAGCGTCGGAAAATGCTGGGGAAGAAGACCTTGTTCAGCTCTGATTGATGGAAGCATGCCTCTACATTTCCAGATATTACAGGAATACGCATCCCAAAATCACAATTTTCAGCATTTTGGTGGGCGCATAGCTCATTTTCCATTCGATTGCTGTAAGAATGTTTGAAATCCGTTGGAAATTGACTGGAGTTTAAGTAATCGAAAGTGGACAACTTTCGTGACCCTCTCGATGCTATCAGTTTTCCAATTTGTGCCCTTTTATCTGTCAATAACTTCATTGTGGCTTTGTAACTGTAGTTCAAACACGGTTGGAATAAGATGTTAAGTTTTTGAATATTTTAGAAATGATTCGCTAATATCTAGACACAAAATCGAAATGGATTCGATTCTGCTTTTCAAATATGATTCAAAATGATGAAAACGTGTTTGAAATTATTCTGGCTTCCTTCCACCATCTGGCAACACTAAACGGTTTTGATTTTAGCAGCTTCATTGCCTTCCGAAGTATACGCGTTGGCAGACTGGGGAGAATGTTCGCTGCCAAAGGAAACAGTACACCACATGCCGTAGTTGCTTTGTTCTGTACTCACTCCCGGACTTTTTAAGCGCTGGTGCTGCCACCGGAGATAATGATGAAGACCGCCATCGAAAATGGCTCTGCGGCAACAAAATTTCACCTCATTGCGCCCCTAATCGAGCGCGGCAGCATGATATCGATAACCGAAATCCCACATCATCGGCCGATTCTGAGCCCGGCAGGAGTAGCATCCGCGTACCCACGGACAGACCGATTGAGGTTATGTCGAGATCGGAACCTAAGAAAAAAAAATCAGCAAAGTTGCAATCTTGGACGATAAAATTACATTATTAAATTTGTGATCGCGAGAAAATTGCTTCGCTTGTTTCGATCTCCGGTGATTCGATCGCTTAGAGCTGTGAGGCGGTTGGGGGACAAGGAGTGAAATTACTATCATCGTTATCGGTTATGAATTGATTTGATCGCAAGCCGATGCGCCCGGTACGATAAGGAAATTGTTCACACGTCGGTCAACGATTCCGCCAATTGATGATGTTCTTTAATTAGGGCCAATTTATGTGTGAGGAAACCAGAAAGTCCGTACAAGGAAAAAGCTATCCGCTGCTAGTTAATTTACGTTTAACAGTGTGCCAATTTTGTCGCCTGCCCGATGACGGTATCCGTGGTCGCAATCGCCAGAGGTCAGTTAATCGATCGGACAAATTTGCCGTGTAATTTCAGCCGTTCCGCGATAGTGAGCGACGGAAGGGCGGCGCAAATTGTTCCCCTATTATCGGATCGCCACTTTAGGCTCTCGCGTAAATTGCATGGTTTTGGTTTAAAAACTCAATTTATACTCCGAGCCTCAGGATGACAGAGTTACAGGGTTACAAGAAGGTCACTTGTGGAATGGATGCTGGAGGGGAGGAAATCCGAGCGATTAGAGGCAATGAAATTTGATTACCGATGGGATCGATCCGATCGTGCTCTCGAGAATGCCGACTGATCACGAAGCGGAACGGGACGGTTTCAGGGCAGCACCTAATTTGAGCTTCGATTATTGGAATTATTACGCGCGATTTTCAAGATAATTGTGCAAGCGTCTTGTAATGCATAGTGAAAGGTCGGCCAAAAATTAAGCTAAAATGAGTCGATCAAGTGAGTAGTCGGTTGTAATTTTTGGGTGAATTTACCCGGGATAGTGTAATTCGACGTCGTTCTGATGATCAGTGGGTGAGATAATAAGTTAAAGTTCGAAAATACCCTTGTGATTTATACTTTTGTAGCTTGTTATTTCTACTTAGTTGCTGTGTTCATTATAAGATGTTTCTATTTCAAATTATGTTGTTCTTTTTTTTTGATTTGGGATTTCTATTTTTCAGAAAAGTTATCAATCACTGTTTTTCTATTTGACAGCATTTTATACTGCAAAAGTTCAATTTAATTTATCATTTTTGTGTTACGCTTTATTTTTTACTGTTCTCTAGTTCTGCTGATGTATTCGAGCAATTTTCGTAAATTAATCTAAATCGACCATTTCCGATTGATCCAACCTGTCCACAGGTGTTTGATGTTTATTATATTTCAAGATATAGTTGAAGAATTTTCGTTGCGCATAACAAATGTCGCTGAATAATTACTCAAATGTTAGTAAAACTCGATTGTTTGATTGAAATTGTGTCATCGAAATCGCAAAGTCGAAGATAATGGTATAGCGGATCTGGATTCTGGAAAAAATATTTATACTGATTAAAAACTTGCACTGATAAGAAATCTTCAATAGTCCTAAAAAGTGCAAGTCCTGAGGAGTTCAACGACCAACACTTTTAAAAACAAAAAAGTTGAGACTGTTCAAAGTTATAAGCATTGGAAAATTTCTGGAAGTTTTGGAAGAAAAATAGTTTATTAATTGTTTTCGTTAGTAACTGTTAGCATCGAATGCATTTTCTGTATCTGATGCCTGCCTCTCTTTTCCTATACCTTTTAATTACTATTTTGATATTTGTATATTTGCTCATTAACTTTCAATTTATTCTTCTTTTCAATTCCTTTTCTCTCTATGTTTTAGATCAAATTATTTGTATTTCAATTTTTGATTAAAAGATTCATTTGTTTGATTTCAAATTCTCTCATTTTTTTTTAATCATTTCTCAGACATTAAAATTATTTCTTTGTTGTTTTTTTTATATTCATTGCTATTTTTCACTATTTCACACAAATTTTTCTCCAGACAATCGAATCACAAAAAAAGTTATTTAACTAAGCGACTAACGAACATAGAATAATTTTTTTTTTTGTTATTCTTCTTGTAAGATGCAGTGGCGTTCCTAGAAATTATTTCTGAGGACATGAATGGTAATAAATACGCCGGAAGGGATAGCAAAGGTAAAATTTCGGAATGAAAAATGAAAACGAACATCAAAAAAATAAAATCCCGGTTAATTGTATCCTGGTTGATCAAATCTTCAGATAATCGAGTCCGAATTGTATTGGATTTAAAAAGTCTAACCTTATTTGTGCCGTGTCAAATAAATATGTGAAAAAAAGTCTAACCAAATATCCTAGATCAAAAGTAAAAAACCAAACAGTAGGAGTCAAAATTAGAAATTAAAAGCATCATCAAGAAAATCAGAAATAGAATATTCAAATTCAAACGTCAAAAGTCAGGAGTAAAAAGTCAGAAGTAAAGAGTCAGAAGTGAAAATTTGGAAGTAAAACGTTAAAAGTAGAACGTCTGAAGCACAGAATCAGTAATAAAATTCAGAGGTAAAATTGAAAAACATAAAGTGGGTTCGGGTCCTACCTGCTGGATTATGATTTTCGAAAATTTTTAATCATCTTTTTCCCCAGTTGTACAACTTTTTATCGTCAACGTCATTTACTGCTCGAAATAGAAAAAAAGGTAGAAGTAAAAAGTCATTAGAAAAAATTATAAGTAAACAGTCGGAAATAGAAAATCAGAAGTTAGTCACAAGTACAAAGCTGGAAAAAATTAGAAGAAAAAAAATGGATATAAAAGACCAGAAGTAAAAAGTCAGAAATAAAAATTCTTATTCGAGGTCTATTTCGACTGTAACGATTTCAAATTTATGGTGTTTCGGCTTGCAGTCTTCTCTTAAAAGATCAAAACAGAAGTTTGTCTACTGTCCTACGTTTCGGCTGAGTGTATTTAGCCTTCTTCCGGGAATTACTGTATAAAACATTTTAACAATTTAGTGTGAGGAGTGTATAGGCGTTGCGTGTACTTACTAGGTTTCTGTCTATCGTCATTAACTGTAATATTTCTACGTGTAAGCGTCCTGTTATGTACATCAAAGGTGTTTGATTGTTCTATGTGCTTTTGAAAAATAAACTTTTTTGTATGGTTTTTAAAGTTCACTATACTTTACTGCTTCGGCGTGTTGTCACTACTCTTGTGGGTATTACTGTAATCTAGTTGATGCTGTTTACTATCTGTTGCTGTTTGTTTCTGTGTTTGTCTATTGCATGCAAGATGCCAGCGAATGTAGCATTTAGTCCGTCTACGTCGGTGCGTTTGTTGACTGTGGATGTGTCGTTGTAGATCCATACCATCTCGAGCAAGCTCAGAGATGATTTCCTGTGTGTGAAGTCCAATATTTTGGTTTCGGTAAGGTTAAACCGATGACGCTCGTCGATACAATGGGAGATGAGTGCTGTTTTCTCTCTGAGAGAACGTATTGCGGGGTCGGTGTATGGAAGTCCTGAGTTCAACAGCTGATCGAGTTTGTTTATGTTGCTCTGGTGGTTGGAGAGTCTGCTCTTAAGCAGATTGCTGGTCATGCCTATGTAACTTTTGTCACAGTTGCTGCAGGGTATTTTATATATGACATTATGTTTAAGTAATGCGGGAACGGGGTCTTTGATCTGGGTGAAAAATTTGCTCACGGTGTGTGTACATCGCGTTGAAGATAAGAAAAACGAAATACTGACAGCTTTTAATTCATATCATAGCAACATTCAATTCACCATAGAAGAGGAACAGAACGGACGACTAGCATATCTGGATATGACACTCATACGACAAACTGATAACTCAATACGCACTGAATATTATACGAAAACTATTGCCTCCGGACGACTATTGAACTACCGATCCATCCACCCACTGTCGCTAAAAATTAATATAGCTTCCAATTTCATATCACGAGTAAACGATCTATCCACCAACTTAACTGATACTCAGAAGAGAAACATTATAGTTCAACAGCTTAAATTAAATGACTATCCTCTCAGTTTAATCAATCGATGCTGGAATCGAATGAAAACCGCTAAGAACATCCAAACCACCCACAATACACCCGCAGCAGAAAGAATATATCGGTCGATACCGTATATACCGATGTTAACGCCCCATATAGTTAGGATATTGAAACAGCAGTACCCAGAAGTTTGTGTATCAACGCGATGTACACACACCGTGAGCAAATTTTTCACCCAGATCAAAGACCCCGTTCCCGCATTACTTAAACATAATGTCATATATAAAATACCCTGCAGCAACTGTGACAAAAGTTACATAGGCATGACCAGCAATCTGCTTAAGAGCAGACTCTCCAACCACCAGAGCAACATAAACAAACTCGATCAGCTGTTGAACTCAGGACTTCCATACCCCAGTAAGAATTGTCGGGCCGATGTCGGACCAATTCGCGTCCGATTCTCCGATAGATCGGTCCGACAACGGGTGGACATTTCGCTCAACATCGGTCCGATATCGTGCTCAAATGCAACAAAAATGTCGGACCAGGGTTCATTCGCTCCTAGGGGTTCATTCGTCTTCGTGCGTCGCGGGCGAGAGGGAAGTTTAGTTGTGTTTGTTTTGAAGCAAGTCCGGTGCGGCTGGCATGCGGACTTGGTCAAAACAAACACAACCAAACTTCTCCTGCCGCAAAGAGATCACGATGGCGGGGTGTGCGATTCAATCTTCATTGTATTGCGACGCAGCAACGGCGGTGTGCAGGTTGCTTTGTTTTGATTATTTTGATAGCGCGGTTTTGGATTAGAGCGCTTCATTTATTTTAGGATGGCGCATGATTAATTATATTTATCCACTATATAAAAATGGATTTACGTAACGCAGATTTTATTGATATTATTCCCGCCGTTACTGAGGTGCACAATAAGCACCATCATTTTAAATCAAGAAAGTAAGCGGTGACATGTGCGTTTTATTGCAATAAAATATTTGTAGAGTTCGGAACAATATATTTGTGAAACATTAAGGGTTTCTTAATAATAAAAATTGTGATATCATTCACATAACGTAAAACGTGGCGGCGGGGCTGTGCGATTCAAACCTCATTGTGTGCGATGCAACTACGGCGATGTGCAGGTTGCTTAATTTTGATTATTTTGATAGCGCAGTGTTGGATTAGAGCGCTTCATTTATTTTAGGATGGTGCATGATTAATTATTTTATTCCACTATATAAAAATGGATTTACGTAACGCAGATTTTATTGATGTTATTTCCGCCGTTACCGAGGTGCACAATAAGCACCATCATTTTAAATCGTTTAAAATCAAGAAAGTAAGCGGTGACATGTACGTTTTATTGCAAGAAAATATTCGTTGAGTTCAAAACAATATATTTGTGAAACATTTAGGGCTTCTAAATTATAAAAATTGTGATATCAGTCGCATAATGTAAAACGTGGTGGCGGGGCTGTGCAATTTATGCCTAGTGGTATGCGACACAGCAGCGGCGGTGTACAGATAGCTTTGTTTTGATTATTTTTATAGCGCAGTATTGAATTAGAGGGCTTCATTCATACGATGCTTCATGATTAATCTACTATATTAAAATGGAATTACGTAATGCAGATCTTATTGATATGATTCCCGCCATTTTTGAGGTGCAATGGTAATGGTAATTATTTTAAATCGTTCTAAGTCATAAAAGTAAGCTGTGACGTGTACGTTCTATTGCAAGAAAATATTCGTAGAGTTCGAAACAATATATTTGTAAAACATTTAGGGTTTCTTAATAATAAAAATTGTTTTATTATTCACATAACGTAAAACGTGGTGACGGGGCTATGCGATTCAAACCTCGTTATGTGCGATGCAGCAACGGCGATGTAGCTTTGTTTGTTTTGATTATACAGGTTGCCTTGTTTTGATTATTTTGATAGCGCAATATTGGATTAGAGCGCTTCATTTATAGGATGGTGCATGATTAATTATTTTTATCCACTATATAAAAATGGATTTACGTAACGCAGATTTTATTGATATTATTCCCGCCGTTACTGAGGTGCACAATAAGCACCATCATTTTAAATTGTTTCAAATCAAAAAAAGTAAGCTGTTACATGTACGTTTTGTTACAAGAAAATATTCGTAGAGTTTGAAGAATATATTTGTGAAACATGTAGGGTTTCTTAAGAATGAAAACTGTGATATCATTCACATAATGTAAAACGTGGCGGCGGGGCTGTGCGAATTATACCGACTGGGGTGCGACGCAACAACGGCGATGTGCAGGTTGCTTTGTTTTGATTATTTTGATAGCGCAGTATTGGATTAGAGCACTTCATTTATAGGATGGCGCATGATTAATTATTTTTATCTACTATATAAAAATGAAATTTCGTAACGCCGAGCTTATTGATACTATTCCCGCCGTTTCTAAGGTACACAATAAGCACCATGATTTTAAATCGTCCTTATCAAGAAAGTAAGCAGTGGCATGTATGTTTTATCGCAAGGAAATATTGGTAGAGGTCGAGGCAATATATTTGTGAAACAGTTACGGTTTTGTGATAATAAAAATTGTGATTTTTTTTCTTCATCTAAATGATAAAAATTGTGATATCATTCACATAACATTTAACATGAATAAAACCTGACTTTTTTTCGTTCAACCTTCAACGTTCACCATATAATTCGAAATTCAAAGCGATGGCATGTGGTTGATATTCAGACGAGGCATTCGAGGAGAAATTATAGGTATTTGATTACTAAAGATATAATTCACAAGACTTCGAAAAACATGAAAAACCGTGACTTTTCATGCTTGATTTACCTCTAAATCAAAGTCTGAAGCGATGATTTGTGTTTTTTTTTTCTATAATAAAATGTTTGTTATTGTTTCGGATAGACATGTGTGGGAAAGTTATGGTTTTTTTTTTACTAAAAACTGAGCTTATAATGCAAAATCATGTCTTTTTATGCTCCATTTTTCCTTTAAATCGTAGTTCTTTTTTTTCTACATTAAAATGTTCGGAAAAATATTTGAGGAGAAATATGTTTCACGCATATTTCAAGCAGTTTTGTGAATAATGACTTTTAATGCTCAAACTTCATCTAAATCAACATTAAAAGCGATGATATGTTTTTTTTTTTCAAAAAAAATGTTTGATGATGTTTAGAAGAGACATTTGAGGAGAAACAACAGGTACCTGATAACTAAAAATTGAGATATTATTCACCACATAAAACATTCATAATGATGATATTTATTGCGTGATTCGCCTCTAACTCGAATTTCAAAGCAATGACATAAAGTGATTTCTTACATTGAAATGTTCGGTAATGCTTAGCAATGAAATTTAAGGATATATGACAAATGAAGAAAATATGGAAATATATTGCAAATAACTCAATCTGATAAATAAAAATGAGATATTATTCATAAAATTACGAAGACATGTAAAATCATGAAAGTTAGTAGCCCAAAAATTGATAAATTTTAATCACATTAAATCGTTGATTCAAATGTGCACGCGAAGTGATGGTTTTGAATATCCATATTCTAAGCACCGATCTTATTTTTCCGCGTTTCGAACTTATGCGGTTTTTTACGCTAAACGGTGCACTAGATGCGACATTATGCGCACTGTGCATAAGCTAAAAAAATCTAATGTCGCACGCAAAACATTTTTTTTTAATTTTCTGCTGGAACGGTATAATATATGACAAATATATGTGTGCCGCCAATCTCAGACACGAAGCTATTTTCATCAAATACGTAACTACAAACATTGTAACAATCGTGATTTATCTTGCAGATTGTTAGACCTAAACTTAAAAATAAAAAAAAAAAAACAACCCTAAATGGTCATCTTATATCAGCTCCAGCTGCCATATTTAATTTTGTGATGGTAATTTCCGGTTTTTGGCGAACAGCCCAAGGTAGTCAAATACCATCCAATTTTAGTGTTTTCAGAAACAGGATGATGCCCAGAGGCCAGAAATTATTCACAACAGCCCAATAGATTTTGTATTTAAAATGACGATTGGAGTATCAGAGGTGAAACGTAATATTTCTGAAGTGAAGTGCGGCAGAGAAATATAAAAAAAAATGATTCGTATAACCGTTATGTGCTTGACGGAGTACCCGGGTACCTTTTAAAGTTTCATAAAACGGAATTTCATAGTTCACTGCAATCAAAGCTCATTGAAAGGGAACTTTTGATAACATTAATTTTTATGTAATAACAATATGCCTAACGGGGTACCCGCGTACCCAAAGATTGTAATTCTTGTAACATTGACAATTATCTTCCGATTTCGACACTTTTAGCATCAAAAGATTCAGTTACTTCTCTGCATTGAAATCAGATTCAGCGGTGCCTCGAAAGAATTTTCTCATTGCCGAAAATCTGGGTTTTCGGAGATATGTTGCAAAACTGAAGAATTTCATGAATTTTCGAGCAGAATCTTATAAAACTACTTCCATAGGCCATTTTTATGGTGTTATAGTGATATTCCTCCGAAATGGCCCTTACGGAACAGATTCCACCGGGGCTTCTAGTGGACATACAAAACAATTGGATAACACAATGTCACATACTATCCATTATGAATATTTTCAAAACCGGTATTATATCTAGAGACTGTCAAACGAACCCCGACGACATTTTGCATTCCAAAATGACCACTTCCGCTATCTGGAAGAGAAACAAATTGACCGAATACGATCGAATATAGATAATTTCGAAATCGGGATGGTGCCTATAGACCGGAAATCAACTCCAGACGCAATTTAGAAAACCGAGATGGTGACTTCCGGTTTCTGGAAAACAGCCATAATTGACTAAATAGCACCCTATATGAGTACTTTCGGAATCTAAATGATGTCCGGAGACCTGAAAACGACCTCAGCGGCCATTTAGAGTATCAAAATGGCGACCTCCGGTTTCTGTAAAAGATTAAAAAATGGCCGAATGCCAGCCAAGATGGGTATATCCGGAACGTGAGACACCAATTGTAATTATTCCAATAATATTATCAAATATTCATAAAAATCCTCAGTTTCAAAACATATTACCGAAAAAAAAACGGATTTCCGAGAATGAGAATTTCTTTTCGGAGCACCGCTGACACTGATTCCAATGGAGATGGTAGAGTTGCTGAATCTTTGAGTACTAAAACTATTGAAATCAGATGAAAATTGTGAAAGTTACAAGAGTTTCAATTTATGGATACCCGGGTACCCGCCGGGCATTTAAGGGTGTTTTTTGTCGAGCACATAACGGTTAATTTCAAATCTATCCCGAGCATCGCCGGAAGGGTTCAACTAGTAAATAATATCGAATCAATTATTATATTTAATAAAAAGTGTGTATCAATATTACAACGTCGCAGGTGTTTGAGTTCATGAATAATTAGACTTGTGTAGGTCATTCGCATTTCCAGGTGCGACAGCCGAAGTGATGACGTGCCTCTAATTTTTAATACAGCGCTATTTCGATCTTGTTCACACCAAACCGCCGTGTAATGTCCGGGACAGTGTTATGTTGTCGCCGTGCGAATGAAAAATATCGTTGCCGACGATATTTTTTGCTTCCCGGAGAGTGCACGGCAGCAACTTGCGAAGTTTTTACTAGGGTAATCGCTCTTATATTAATCTCATCACGCCTTTCTGATCAATTTATCGTCAAATTTTACCATATTTTCAACGTAAAATTTTCAACCACTTGACAAAATCGAGAAGCAAATAGATTTACTTTCAAAATTTGCAGAAATTTGACGGGAAATTGAACAAATGAGAGAAATAAGATTAATATAGGTGCACCTAGGTGCTGAGATGAATAATGGAACGATTACCCTATGTGGCAGTGAAATATTTTCGTTCTTTTATTGCATTTGCACCACGGCTTGGACACTGCCCGGAAGCAGTGGGAATAGCGCTTAATTCGCATATAACTTTATATATACAACCCAGAAGTGGACAGGTATGACAAGAGTGGCGCAGAGTCTGAAGCAAGAACAACCAAACGAACCGGTAAACGCTGAACCAAACGAGCAAAATAAATAAACTTCTCTACTACGCTAGACTTGTCGGAAAGGGTATTGTAATCATTAAACAAAAGTTCACAATAAATTGAGTTTTTACTCTTTTTGTTTATTTTGATCATTTTCACATCTAAAATACCGTAAACAGATTAAATTGAATTAAATTAAGATTTCTTCTTCTTGTTTATTTATTGGAATCATTTCCTGGTAACCACAAGACATGTGTATGTACGCAGCTTTTCAATTGTGTTGGCTTGTTTGCCCGATCGATGTCGCAATCGCTGAATCGTTCGTATCTAAGAAGTAAAATAAAGTAAAAACATAAGCAACTGTTCTCATAACGGGAACATTAAATTTTTACCTTGGCATTCCCGCAGAGGCAAATCTACCAATCCCTTTGGAGCTTTCTGAACTTTCCAGTTGATTGTTGAACCATGCTGTAATGTTGTTCCAAGAGTTTCCACGGAGCTGCTTAGAGGCAACAATTCATCGTCGGTACCAGTTCCAGCAACAGTCGCAATAGTCCTAGCAGCTGCAGTAGTCTCAACGTCTTTTGTCTACCATCGACAATAATTTTAGTATGGAAGACATTGTCAGTGACTTCTAAATTTATAAAAAATGCCTGAAAAATTGCTGTTAAGATGCATAACAATGAATGAAAATGACAAACACAGTGTTTTTATTGTTCTGAACAATGATATTTAATGTAAAATTGATGTATTCACAATGAAAAACATAAACTATGTACAATTATAGCAACTTTTAAGTTTTTTTTATGTTATTTTTTTTCGGGTGCCCTTGTGCTGGTTCGTTTCACTTAAGTTCGGCATTGGGAAGCTTGAAGCACACCAGATATAGGTCTCAGCTTCTTGTTGACTGCGGCCACATACAGATCCTGCTCGTAATTAATATAAAGCATCCGCTTAACAAAGCGGACTTTGTAGCCTTGCGGCTATGCAGCTCCTCACTTCGAACTACCGATGCTCGTGGTACGCATTTTTTATATTTCAGTCAAATAGCCTAAATATTTTCGATAAAGAATTTATTTTTATCAAACTTATTATTCAATTAGTATGCTATGCAGTATTTTGTTGAGTCATTGATAGAATATTGCATTTTTACAAGAGTAAAAAAATGGTTTGCTCGATTTGATCAGTGAACCAACTTCAGCGTGATTCGAACCAGGATCATTCTTTCTCTGTCATCAATGAGATCAATCAAAGTGTATCATGAAAAAAACTGAAACTGGTTCGAATCAGGTTTAAAAACCCTGCATTTATTCATCTGCTTTGCGCCTCGGCTATGTTCTAGAACTGATGCATTTTTTGTTGTTTTCAATAGAAACGCCTAAACAAGGATTTGAATTTAAAGTTCTTAAGAGTTTATATATACTTGTGTGCTCGCGATCAAAAGTATTTTATCTTTCTTGAGAGTTGAAAAGTTAATGAGTTTTCTTTTAAATAATGAGATCTTACCTTTCTTTTTCAAAAGAAAATATTAATAACTGGACTCACTGGAGTTCATGTACCAAAATATAATTTTTTCGACATTCCTCGCAATGAGCATGATACAGAAAGAACTACTTGTCGGAAACACGAAAAATCCTGTACGCTATACCTGAACGTAGGATTTTGCATCATTAACTTTAAATCGGTTCTACTGCTCAGACATCCTTTAAATCGGTTCTACTGCTCCAGACACCTCCCAGATGGTCTCGAGGAACGATGCTGGCCTAACAAACCAGTCGTCGTAGGTTCGAGTCTCGACTCGGGTGAGACTGTTAGTGTCAGTAGGATCGTAGCGCTAGCCCCGCAATTGTCCCGTACACGAAACAGTTGGCTGCGAAGTCTGTGTATAATAAACAGAAGGTCGAGTTCCGAATCGGAATGTAGCACCAAGGCTTTGCTTTTTTTACTGCTCAGACCATTCTGATTTTTAAAGGAAAAATAATCTAGTCTAAAACATCAAATTTTTTTAATTGCAATTTTTTGAAATTTCGTATCCTTTTAAATAAGAGAAATAAAAAATATATTTCGATTTTTTCTCCTTAACATGAGAGTAACCCCTTTTAGTATAGATTAATTTATTATTGTAAAAATGATGAACGCATACTTAACTTTCCCTGATAGGTGACTGTATTTTTTTGTAAAGAGCAATTCCACAAGAACGGGTCCCCAATTGATTCGACCCTTTTTAATTTGGCTGAAAATTTGCATAGTTGTTTCTATGGGCAAAAGATGTAATTTTGTGCTATTGGTTTGACTTCCTGAAGCACGTCTCATTTTTGGGGAGCTATTTAAAAATGCAATTTTGGAAAGGTATTGGTAATTACAAATATTTTTAGAGCCGCTTAAAAGGTTTTTTGATAGGTATGATGTCTTTGGCAAATATTGTCTTTCCGAAAATATAACTATATTTTTTGTTTGAAAAAAAAGGAAGAGAAAAACAAAAAAAAATATTTTAAAAACTCATTTTTTCAATACCGATTTTTTTTATAAAAATACAATAAAATACCTAACACTGAAATTGGTTCAATCGTGGAGAAATAAAAAACAAATTAAGATGTTTTGGATTTTTTTTTAATTATTATATTTGGAAGGACCAAATTGTTATCTGCAACTGTGCAGAAGACACTATGCAAATCAAAGAAAACGTTTTAGCTTTAAAAATTGTTCGAATCACCAATAGAGCAGTCTGATTAGTTTCTAATTTTTCTGCTAACTATTTTTTGAAAGAAAAATTTTTTTTTCAGGGTATTTTCTTCGGAAAAAAAAAATTATCTACAACTTTGCCGAAGACGACACTACGATCACGAAACTGAGCAATTTTTATTGGCAGTGATGTTTTTTATAACTCAATTGTAACCCTATTCATACGATTGAAATGATTTAATGTTGAAAATGTTACTAAAAACATTTATTCTGCTCGGTGCAATAAGTGAAGTAACCCATAATTGTAGTGATGTTACGTTTTGCGGTGCACAATGGTGGGTCAGTCCATATTTTACACTAAACATGAACACTAAAAATGATTAATTAACAAAAAATGTGTCGCTGCTCGGTGCGCTTCGGTGCAGTGACGATTCCGACGATAACTTATATATTGTTAATACACTCCCAATATAACATGTTTCACTAGCTTTTCAAAAATTAGTTGTTTCAAAAAATTATACCAAGCACAAAATGACGTCTTTTGCCCATAGAAACGTCTATTGAAATTGATTCCCGTCGATTGTTAAAACGTTTTTTAAGTAGACCGCATTTAAAAACTTTAGTATCCTAGAGTCGCGAGAGTTTCCAAAAAACGCGTTAATTTCAAAATCCGCGAGTAAATTCTGAAATTCGCGTAGAAAAATGTTATTTCGTAAAAAAATTTAATCATATCTGCTTAATTCTTTCGAAAAAATTAATAAGAAGTGCTATTTCATATAGGAATAAATATGAAAAAACCCTTAGAAACATATCTCGTAAAATAACGACTTTTTTGGGAAATTCGAGTAAAATACGCGTTAATTCCAAAATTCGTTGTTTACCCACTTTTGAAGTATTTAGAAAAGTTTTGGAATTAATGATGATTCCGGACTCACCATGTTTGTTCCACGTGTCTGGTATTACCCGCGTGAAAAGCGATTTAAACGCCAGTGCATCGGGCATTCCAAGTGAAGTAAAATAAAAAAAAAAGAAATATTTATTTTATATCCGTTAAACACAAATTTGAATATATTTTCTATGATTCGATTATCCGGAAAAATCGATAATCCAGAATGATTTTTTTCTATGTTCCTGATAATCGAGTCCGGCCTGTAACGATGAACCACGACAGTCGAAAAGTTAAGAAACTTTATAAAACGCCGACAATTAAAAAAAACATCAAGCTCATACTGGCATGATATTACCTGTAGCCAATTTTAAACATCATTTAAACTTAGCATGCCCTGGGCCTGTTGACAATTGCAGTTTTCTACAAGTGCTATTCTGCCCATAATTCAAAAATTGGCTAATACGTCATAGGCATCAAATCGAGAAAAACGCATTTTAAAGTTTTTCGTCGGTACAACATATTTTGACTGTCGATGACAACATTTTATTGAGTATATCACCCTTCATATATGCTGGAACTTTGCCCTTGAGTTGAAACAGAGAAATCTGCAGGAAAATTCCATCCGCTACGTATTTTTAACGCAGTAGCCGTTTTTTCAATTATAAACGAGAGGACAGTCGACAAACCGGTGTGCAATTTGGCTGATATCCGTACGATGTGAATTATATCGTGCTCGTTGGTGATGAAAATTGTTTGTAATTTAGTAGAACAACACGGAAGCACAAGTGAGGGCGAAAAGGACGACAAGACAATTGTTTCGTGCAGTAATATAACAATACATATAACGAAAATATTATTATTCATGATAATTTCACAATCCACTTTCCTATTTTTTCACATCAAATATAAAATGAAATCTGAATTTTCTCTTCAATATTACTTCTAATCAAAGAGCTAAATAGCATTTTTAAGAATGTAAAGATTTATGACAGAAGGAAACAGTCACGCGTTTTGATAATTGGGTTTCGCAGCACCGCAAATAAATTCTTGTTGCATCAAATATGTTGTTCGTAAATAGTCAAATTTGATGCAAGGGCCTTACGATCGCTTACCTGTCGCCAGTAACCACCAGGCTACAACACACTTTCGAAAGTTAGATGAAACAAAGTACAGTAATAATACACTGGTTCGTGAACATGCCACTGGTAGAAACATATTGGATATTAGCCAACTTCTGAATTATTTTGGATATAAGCCAAAATTGTTTCACCTCTGCTGCCTTCCCAAATGCATTTTTTGACAATCGGCTTACGTACGGACCTTGTTTAGGGTGTTAACCGTCTTGAGAAACTGTTTTCCCGATTTTGGTGAAAATGGCATATCAGCCGTTTTCTGAATTATGGGCAGTATTGTGTTAAACTAATATTAACATATTGTATTTTACATTACATTATTTTACATAAAATAAATTTATTTGACAAAAAAAACTGGACAAAAAAGTTTCCAGTTCAGTCGATCAAGTCTAAGTTTCTTGAAGCTTTAAGGATTGAGAAATCATCCTTTTTGAGAGTCAGTAGTCCCCGTTAACTACGTGAAACTAAAAAATAGCAGATTCGATCAACTAATCAACTCGATCAACTAGTGTGTGAGTATATATATATATATATATATATATATATATATATATATATATATATATATATATATATATATATATATATATATATATATATATATATATGTATATGTATATATATATATATATATATATATATATATATATATATATATATATATATATATATATATATATATTTATATTTATAAAAAAAAAATTAAAAAAAAAAATATATTTATATATATATATATATATATATATATATATATATATATATATATATATATATATATATATATATATATATATATATATATATATATATATATACAGTCATACCTCGCTATAAGGCAACCTTGATATAACGTGACTTTTTGAGATGTATTGAAATTGAAAATAAATATTACAGCAACTGTTTATGGGGTATAAAATGCTTCAAAAAACTGTTTGTAGTAAGTATAGAAACCAATGAAACCAATGCGAAAATTGTTCTTAATGGGCAAAGAAAGGTTTGAAAATACTAATAGGTAATGCGAAATGGGTTTTCACGCATCCTTCAGTAACAGTTCACAGTCGTGCATCAAAAAAAATTTTTTTTGCTTGTTGAAATTTTCTTTGAATGGGCATAACCAAGGTTTAAAAAGACTGATAGGTGTTGGAAAATAGGTTTTCGCGCATCTTTGGGTAACCATCAGCAGTCTTGCATCAATAAGAAATTTTTTTTGCTTGTTGAAAATTGTACTAAATGGGCATAAGACTACGGTTTGAAAATACACAGGGGTCACTTTTGACGCGGTTGGTTGTACCGCATTCAAAAGATTAGATTAGACATACTTATACTAAACCTATTTTATACCGCGTACAAATAATCTTATAACCGAGTAAAAATAATCCGCGTTATTGTAAAAATATCCCGTTCAGAAAAACGCATAAAAGAACCCGCGTAAAAAGCGGTGTACCGATAGATTGTGGAATAAATTTTTGCATAAATTAAAAAAGAAACAACAATTTTTTTACGCGGGTTTTTTTTACGTGGATTCCGGAATTTACGCGTTTTTTTTACGCGGATTCCGGAATTTACGCGGTATTTTTTTTTGCCCGGATTTCGGTTTCCCTTCACTCGGAATGCAAAATTAACGATGTTTTTTTTACGCGGATTCCGGAATTTACGCGGTTTTTTTTACGCGGCACGTATCCCCCGCGTAAAAAGCGACTTTAGTGTATATATATATATATATAAATATATATATATATATATATATATATATATATATATATATATATATATATATATATATATATATATATATATATATATATATATATATACATATACATATATATATATATTGTCAGCTTCCTATTATATGCAAAATCGAACTTCCCAATAATTTTTATGAAATGTTCCAAAATAAAATTAAACAACGACAATCAGTGGCTAGAAAACGTGTCACAGTAAAATTCACAACAAAACTTGAATGCAAAGTTTTAATTTGATCAATCTGTTTCCAGCATGCATATGAGAGCAGTCGGGAAAAAGAAATCAAGCAGAGCAGTCAGGAAAATTCCATCCGCTACGTATTTTTAACGCAGTAGCCGTTTTTTCAATTATAAACGAGAGGACAGTCGACAAACCGGTGTGCAATTTGGCTGATATCCGTACGATGTGAATTATATCGTGCTCGTTGGTGATGAAAATTGTTTGTAATTTAGTAGAACAACACGGAAGCACAAGTGAGGGCGAAAAGGACGACAAGACAATTGTTTCGTGCAGTAATATAACAATACATATAACGAAAATATTATTATTCATGATAATTTCACAATCCACTTTCCTATTTTTTCACATCAAATATAAAATGAAATCTGAATTTTCTCTTCAATATTACTTCTAATCAAAGAGCTAAATAGCATTTTTAAGAATGTAAAGATTTATGACAGAAGGAAACAGTCACGCGTTTTGATAATTGGGTTTCGCAGCACCGCAAATAAATTCTTGTTGCATCAAATATGTTGTTCGTAAATAGTCAAATTTGATGCAAGGGCCTTACGATCGCTTACCTGTCGCCAGTAACCACCAGGCTACAACACACTTTCGAAAGTTAGATGAAACAAAGTACAGTAATAATACACTGGTTCGTGAACATGCCACTGGTAGAAACATATTGGATATTAGCCAACTTCTGAATTATTTTGGATATAAGCCAAAATTGTTTCACCTCTGCTGCCTTCCCAAATGCATTTTTTGACAATCGGCTTACGTACGGACCTTGTTTAGGGTGTTAACCGTCTTGAGAAACTGTATATATATATAAAATTAAACAACGACAATCAGTGGCTAGAAAACGTGTCACAGTAAAATTCACAACAAAACTTGAATGCAAAGTTTTAATTTGATCAATCTGTTTCCAGCATGCATATGAGAGCAGTCGGGAAAAAGAAATCAACTCAAAAAACCAATTCAAATTTCATTTAAATTATTGTTGTGGTTTGAATTTTAATTTTGGTTAAAACACTAACCTGGCGAGTGCAATTGCACTTGTTGCAGAAGAGTTAACACCCAAACAACACACTTGCTGGTTACCAACCAGCATTTTTTATCTAGCTCGTATCACTTTTTTTTTTAATCCGCTAGATTTTCAACTGCACTGCACTGACCGATGATATCCACCGCACTTCACCTTTTACCACCTAAGTTTTACGGTTTTATTCACAAAAAACAAATATTTTCACATTGCTGCCTTTCAGCAAATTTATCACCGAAAAAACCACGCACTATTGGCCAGCAGCCGGACAAACACTTTAAAAACTTTTGAAACCGCCGCGACAGTCTTGTTGTTTTTTACACACGCGAAACTATTTTTTTTTGCCGAGCGCGAAATAATCGAACTTTTATTACCAACTCGATTGAAAATAAAAACTGCGCTACGTTTGCTATCGATGAGAATAAAGAAAGTTCAACACACACACCAATACAATAAACCGTGCATCTGTTTGCGCGACGTTGCTATCGGTGAGAATAAGGTCTGCGCCAATGCGAGAAAGACAGAAAAAAACCGAAAGAATATGCCCGGCGCCAAAAGAGAAAGACGAAAAAACAGAAAAAGAGCGTCCAGCGCACACACCAATGCGAGAGATCGTGTATTTCGAGCGAATTTCGTTCAACCCGCATGAATTTTGAGAGAAGCGGGTCGGATGGTCCGAATCGCGTTCCATGAAATTCTGACTGGGACACCGACCCCGCAATACGTTCTCTCAGAGAGAAAACAGCACTCATCTCCCATTGTATCGACGAGCGTCATCGGTTTAACCTTACCGAAACCAAAATATTGGACTTCACACACAGGAAATCATCTCTGAGCTTGCTCGAGATGGTATGGATCTACAACGACACATCCACAGTCAACAAACGCACCGACGTAGACGGACTAAATGCTACATTCGCTGGCATCTTGCATGCAATAGACAAACACAGAAACAAACAGCAACAGATAGTAAACAGCATCAACTAGATTACAGTAATACCCACAAGAGTAGTGACAACACGCCGAAGCAGTAAAGTATAGTGAACTTTAAAAACCATACAAAAAAGTTTATTTTTCAAAAGCACATAGAACAATCAAACACCTTTGATGTACATAACAGGACGCTTACACGTAGAAATATTACAGTTAATGACGATAGACAGAAACCTAGTAAGTACACGCAACGCCTATACACTCCTCACACTAAATTGTTAAAATGTTTTATACAGTAATTCCCGGAAGAAGGCTAAATACACTCAGCCGAAACGTAGGACAGTAGACAAACTTCTGTTTTGATCTTTTAAGAGAAGACTGCAAGCCGAAACACCATAAATTTAAAAATTCTTAAGTAAAAAGTCAGAAATACAAATGCAGAAGTAAAAAAATAGAAGTAAAAAAGTCAGAGATAAAAAATCAGAAATGAATGTTCAGAACAGAAAAAACAAGAGTGCGAGGTCAGAAGTGAAAAGTCAGAATCAGAATATCGGAAGTAAAATATGAGAAATAAAGATGCAGAAGAACAAAACTTCAAAGGAAAAATTCAGACAAAAAAATTCACTTGCAATATGTCAGAATTCAAAATCAGACGAAGAAAACAAACTCAGAAATAGAAAGTCGGAAGAAAAAGGTCAGGAAATAATTCAGAAATCAAAAGTCGGAAGTGAAAAATCAGAACTCAGAAATAAGAAATCAGCACTAAAAAGTCATAAGTGAAGGGACAGAATAAAAATATCAGAAGAAAAAAGTTAAAAACAAAAAGTCAAACGTAAAAAGTCAGGAATAAAAATCCAGAAGTAAAAAGTCAGAAGTAAAACGTCAGAAGTGATAATCCAGAAATCAAATGCCAAAAATACAAGGTCGGAATAAAAAAATCGGATACAAAAATACAGTCGGAAATAAAAAGTCTGAAGTAAAAATGCAGAAGTAAAAATTTAGAAATAAAAAGTCGGATATATGAAGCTAGAAGAAAAAAAATAATAGTAAAAAGTCGGAAGTAAAAAATGAAATTAAATATCAGCAGTAAAAAGTTAGTAATAAAAAATCCAAAGTGAATTGTCTGAAGTAAAAACCAGAAGTGGAATGTCAAAAGTAAAAACCAGAAATAAAAAAATCAGAAAAAAGTGAAAAAAAAAGTCGGAAATGCAGGAGTAAAAATTTAAAAAAAAAAACGGATATAAGAAGCTAGAAGAAAAAAAATTAATAGTAAAAAGTCGGAAGTAAAAATAAGAAATAAAATATCAGCAGTAAAAAGTGAGTAATAAAAAATCCAAGTTGAATTGTCTGAAGAAACAGTTGTCTGAAGAAAAAAATCAGAAGTGATATGTCAGAAGTAAAGAGCCAAAATAAAAAAATAGAAAAAGTGAGAAATAAAGAAAAGTCTGAAGTGAAAATGCAGAAGTAAAAATTTAGAAAAAAAAAAGACGGATATAAGAAGCTAGAAGAAAAAAATTAATAGTAAAAAGTCGGAAGTAAACATAAGAAATAAAATATCAGCAGTAAAAAGTGAGTAATAAAAAATCCAAAGTGAATTGTCTGAAGAAACAGTTGTCTGAAGAAAAAAATCAGAAGTGATATGTCAGAAGTAAAGAGCCAAAATAAAAAAATAGAAAAAGTGAGAAATAAAGAAAAGTCTGAAGTGAAAATGCAGAAGTAAAAATTTAGAAAAAAAGACGGATATAAGAAGCTAGAAGAAAAAAATTAATAGTAAAAAGTCGGAAGTAAAAATAAGAAATAAAATAAATATTTTAAGTGAGTAATAAAAAATCCAAAGTGAATTGTCTGAAGAAACAAATCAGAAGTGAAATGTCAGAAGTAAAAAGCCGAAATAGAAAATAGAAAAAAGTGAGAAATAAAGAATCAGAAGTGAAAGGTCAGAAATAAAAATTCAGTAAGACAAAGTCAGAAGTGAAAAGACAGAACTGAAAATTCAAAAATAAAAAAAATGTAGAAGCAAAAAACAAAAGACTGAATAAAGCGATCAGAAGCAAAAAGTCAAAAATAAAAAGTCAGAAATAAAAATTCAGAAGAGAAAAGTCGAAAGTAAAAAATTTGAAGCAGAAAATCAAATATAAAAATTCTGCAGTAAAAAGTCGGAAGTAAAACGTCGGAAGTAAAATTTCAGAAATAAAAAGTCGGAAGTAAAAAATCAGAGTTGAAAGGTCAGAATAAAAAAATCAGCAGTAATAAGTCAGGTATAAGAATTAGAAATAAAAATTCAGAAGCAAAAAGTCGAAAGTAAAAAATCGCAAGTGAAAGTCGTAAGAAGTATAAAAGAGTAAAAAGGAAAAGAACAAATGAAAAGTAATAACGAAAAATGAAAACCACAATAAAATTGAAAAGTGAAGAGTCAACAGTAACGTGAAAAGTAAAACGTTGAAAATAAGACGTGAAGAGTTGAAAGTGAAGAGTAAAAAGTAAAAAAAAAAAGTAAAAAGTAAAACGTGAAAGATGTAAAGTAAAAAGTAAAAAAGTAAAACGTAAAAAGAAAAAAAAAGAAAGTAGAAATAAAAACAAAATATTAAAAAAAAGTAAAAAATAAGAAGTAAAAAGTAAGAAGTAAGAAGTTAAAAGTAAAAATTAAATAGTAAAAAGTAAAAAGTAAAAAGTAAAAAGTAAAAAGTGAAAAGTAAAAAGTAAAAAGTAAAAAGTAAAAAAAAATAAAAAGTAAAAAGTGAGAAGTAAAAAGTGAAAAGTAAGAAGTAAAAAGAAAAAAGTAAAAAGTAAAAAGTAAAAAGTAAAAAGTAAAAAGTAAAAAGTAAAAAGTAAAAAGTAAAAAGTAAAAAGTAAAAAGTAAAAAGTAAAAAGTAAAAAGTAAAAAGTAAAAAGTAAAAAGTAAAAAGTAGAGCATGAGCATGAGCATGATTGACCGCCCGCGGTTGCTACTCTGTTATTGCCAGATCAGCAGTTATTACACAGAGAACCAATAGATGATGCTTGGGACCAACATGCATCCTCAATGTGTAAAAACTGGTGACCTTAATCTGTTTATTAGGCAATACCAGCGCCGGCCGCATCCGAATGCAGGTCGAAGGAGGAGTTTGTATAGGAAAATGTTGACGTGATACTCGCTTTATGGAAGCCGAGAACACCTCTGCACTTTCACGAGAAATCTCTGGGAAGTTGGAGAAAGAGCAAGGTATACAGCAGGGTTCGTTTTGGTAAACGATGCACTGATTTCGAGCGTCGGGTTCTTTAGAACAAGTGTCGCGCCATTACATCCGCCACGATAATCATAATGCGATTCGAAATGATTCAGTTTGACAATGTAACACCACAATAATAAATCGAACGCAAGGATACTGGATCTTTGACCGAATTGAGAAAACTTCAAATGATTGAATTTCTCCTTGTAAGGTGATCCTCTTTATACCGAAAGCTATTGCGCGTTGGTGATCTATCTGAAAATAAAACGGCCTCATGAAAGGTATAAACGCGGAGTTTCTTGGGGTTCGGTCAACCGGATATTTTCTATCTAATAGATCGACTAACGACGTCTCTCGTATTCACTTCGTCTGCTCTGAAAAGAAAACAATCCCGCGAAAAACACACCTGAAAAACGGAATATAAAAATGTTGCGCGCTTATTACGGAAACGAACCATGAGTATCTTTCTTGCCAAACACCGCGATCCTCTGCGTACGACGCGCGTTAAGTAGCCTTTGCCACATGTAGCAACCAGCTATTTGTCAATCCCAAGTACACGTCGGCTGACGTGATTCTTTGAAAGCTATACATCGCGTTTTCGTTAGTCACGATATTTATCGACCGAACGAAATTTTCGGCTAAATGGTCACTGTGAGACATGAACAAGTATCTGGGTATACCCCGTGAAATCACTTCATTTCGAAAACGTTCATATGAGCAAAACGCTCTCGAGCCGGAAACGCGGTTTACACCGAAGCATTACGCACGACCGCTAATTTCCCTTCTGCCGACGCAGACGCTCGGGGACACGACATTTAAGTAAAAAGTAAAAAGTAGAAAGTAAAAAGTAAAAAGTAAAAAGTAAAGCATGAGCATGAGCATGAGCATGATTGACCGCCCGCGGTTGCTACTCCGTTATTGCCAGATCAGCTGTAATAACACAGAGAACCAGCGGATGATGTTTGGGATTAACATTCATCCTCAATGTGTTAAAACTGGTGACCTTAATCTTTATATTAGGCGATACCAGCGCCGGCCGCATCCGAATGCAGGTCAAAGAAGGAGTATTCATAGGAACATGTTGACGTGATACTCGCTTTGTTGGAAGCCGAGAACACCTCTGCACTTCCACGAGAAATCACTGGGATGTTGGAGGTGAGGGAAGGGTTTGCAGCTGGGTTCGTTTTGGTAAACGATGCGCTGATTTCGAGCACCGGGTTCATAACAACTAATATCGCGCCTATGAAATAATTATATTCACCGCGAAAATTAAAACGGGTTCCGAACTCATTCTGTTTGATGATGTAACACTGAAAAAACGAAACGCACGCGACCTATAATTGAACGCACACTGGACCTATAATTGAGTTGATCCCGGACCTACAATTGAATTGAGACAACTCAAATGTTCGGACATCTCCTTACGAGGTCATAATGTAACTGTAACCGTATGTAACCGTGAAACCGAAACGTATTCATTGATTTATATTAGTCAACTATATAATGTTACTAAAGCTACGAATCACGAAAGTTGTATCCACGTTAATGCCCCTCCACTCCTATGTTGTGTTGAAGTGACCCTTTTGGCTACCAACAACTATTACGCGTTGATGATCAATCTGTAGAAAATACGATCTCATGGATGGTATCGACGCGGAGTATCCAGATATTTGGTCACCAGCACATCTGGCTTTATGCCTAATAAATTTCTCGTATACTGTTCGTCTATTTAAAAAAAAAAACTATTTCATGATTTGAGACCGATTAAAACACGAAAGACCATGGAAAAATGTGTGTGGTTTACTTGGAAGAAACACAAAATTTATAATTTCGTTCATGGAATCGAATTAAACCAACAAGCAATAAGTATGTTGTTGGGGCCACGTACACGTGTGCGTGGTTTGTATCATAAAACATACAATTTCTATATAGCGCTTGAACGAGTCCGTTGATACGATGAGTAACCTGTGACACCTATTAAGTATGAAAACTGGCAGAGTTGCATGCATTCAAAGCCTTATAATTTGAAAAATGCAAATATACAACCATACATAATACAAACAGTGTTTATTTACAAAGGGCCAAATCAATCACAATCCGAGTATACATGAGCTGGTTTCATTTCCACCTATAAGATTACAATATGGTGAACTGAGAGAAAAGTTTATTTGTAACAATATTTGCGCAAAAGCTAGAAAAATCATAAATTGCAAAACGGTAACGATCATATATTTCCTAATCTCGCGCGCGGTAAATAAATATTTGACTATATAGTTAGACAATCGATATGTAAGTGGAGCGGAATATTTAACTGACCGATTCTGGCTCATTCATATTTACTAACGTTCTGCTTATCACGTTCAAAGATTTTTAGCACGCGCTCATTACGGAAAATAGTACACATCGGTAAGCCGAGCTCGAGCGATTGATCGAACGGCTCAAGAAAATGAACCACGGTTCTTTGCGCGCTAAAACGGATGGTTCGCCCGAGACCGAAGTTTACCGAAACAGCACGATCCATCAATCTCGCGAATAATTGTTAACTATGAGGCGTTTATTGAGACGGTGAGTGACCGGTTCAGAGCCGCTTTTGGTAAAAAACTGTTTTGCCCACTTCTACTTCAGATTGCATGTAAAAGAACACAAACACCGTTACTTATCTTCCAATTCCCTTCACATCTGTGAATCGTTGGGCCAGTGCGAGCAGCAGTCCCGGTAATTTGATACACACTATCAAGATATGCACACTACCACCACGAAACTGCGAAACAAAGAGCCGCGAGACAATAACACAATCTAAAGTTTTCTGAACAATTTAACCAATTCCGCTAGAACAATCATAATTTCACCGATAAAACGCACTAAATCGATTTCACTACACTCGATTTCCGTTTCGTCCAATTTTTCTCCCGAAAACTAGGTATATGAATTTTTCATCATCTCTCGACGTTCAATTTTCCAACTTGTTCAACTCTTTCTACACACACAACACACAGTGATGAGAAGCAAACTAAAACCAGCTGCAAGCGACGGTGGCGTAGTACCACTCTATATGCTATTGCAGCCATTTTGTCAATCGATGTTTACGGCATTACTACACTCAATTGGTGGATGTTTCGCAACAAACATAACACAACAACTCTTCCAAAAAACACTTGTAAATTTAAAAAAATAAACGCACTTCGCGATAACATTTATAACGAACACGCACAACATTAAAGCAGTTTTCTTCCTATATAACACGCGAGCGAAAATTTGTACGACCGATCTAAAAAGTAAAAAGTAAAAAGTAAAAAGTAAAAAGTAAAAAGTAAAAAGTAAAAAGTAAAAAGTAAAAAGTAAAAAGTAAAAAGTAAAAAGTAAAAAGTAAAAAGTAAAAAGTAAAAAGTAAAAAGTAAGAAGTAAAAAGTAAAAAGTAAAAAGTAAAAAAGTAAAATGTAATAAGTAAAAAGTAAAAAGTAAAAAGTAAAAAGTAAAAAGTAAAAAGTAAAAAGTAAAAAGTAAAAAGTAAAAAGTAAAAAGTAAAGAGTAAAAAGTAAAAAGTAAAAAGTAAAAGGTAAAAGTAAAAAGTAAAAAGTAAAAAGTAAAAAGTAAAAAGTAAAAAATAAAAAGTAAAAGGTGAAAAGTAAAAAGTAAAAAGTAAAAAGTAAAAAGTAAAAAGTAAAAAGTAAAAAGTAAAAAGTAAAAAGTAAAAGTAAAAAGTAAAAAGTAAAAAGTAAAAAGTAAAAAGTAAAAAGTAAAAAGTAAAAGGTAAAAAGTAAAAAGTAAAAAGTAAAAAGTAAAAAGTAAAAAGTAAAAAGTAAAAAGTAAAAAGTAAAAAGTAAAAAATAAAAAGTAAAAGGTAAAGAGTAAAAAGTAAAAAGTAAAAAGTAAAAAGTAAAAAGAAAAAGTAAAAAGTAAAAGGTAAAAAGTAAAAAGTAAAAAGTAAAAAGTAAAAAGTAAAAAGTAAAAAATAAAAAGTAAAAGGTAAAAAGTAAAAAGTAAAAAGTAAAAAGTAAAAAGTAAAAAGTAAAAAGTAAAAAGTAAAAGTAAAAGTAAAAAGTAAAAAGTAAAAAGTAAAAAGTAAAAAGTAAAAAGTAAAAAGTAAAGAGTAAAAAGTAAAAAGTAAAAAGTAAAAAGTGAAAGTAGGAAGTAAAAAGTAAAAAGTAAAAAGTAAAAAGTAATAAGTAAAAAGAAAAGAGTAAAAAGTAAAAAGTAAAAAGTAAAAAGTAAAAAGTGAAAAGTAAAAAGTAAAAAGTAGAGAGTAAAAAGTAAAAAGTAATAAGTAAAAAGTAAAAAGTAAAAAGTAAAAATTAAAATGTAAGAAGTAAAAGGAAGTAAGAAGCAAGAAGTAAAAAGAAGTTAGAAGTAAGAAATAAAAAGAAGTAAGAAATAAGAAGTAAGAAGTAAGACGTTAGAAGTAAAAAGTAAGAAGTGAGTAGTACGAAGTAAGAAGTAAGAAGTAAGAAGTAAGAAGCAAAAAGGAAAAAGTTAGAAGTAAGAAGTAAGAAGTAAGAAGTAAGAAGTAAGAAGTAAGAAGTAAGAAGTAAGAAGTAAGAAGTAAGAAGTAAGAAGTAAGAAGTAAGAAGTAAGAAGTAAGAAGTGAGAAGTAAGAAGTAAGAAGTAAGAAGTAAGAAGTAAGAAGTAAGAAGTAAGAAGTAAGAAGTAAGAAGTAAGAAGTAAGAAGTAAGAAGTAAGAAGTAAGAAGTAAGAAGTAAGAAGTAAGAAGTAAGAAGTAAGAAGTAAGAAGTAAGAAGTAAGAAGTAAGAAGTAAGAAGTAAGAAGTAAGAAGTAAGAAGTAAGAAGTAAGAAGTAAGAAGTAAGAAGTAAGAAGTAAGAAGTAAGAAGTAAGAAGTAAGAAGTAAGAAGTAAGAAGTAAGAAGTAAGAAGTAAGAAGTAAGAAGTAAGAAGTAAGAAGTAAGAAGTAAGAAGTAAAAAGTAAAAAGTAAAAAGTAAAAAGTAAAAAGTAAAAAGTAAAAAGTAAAAAGTATAAAGTAAAAAATAAAAGAAAAAAGTAAAAAGTAAAAAGTAAAAAGTAAAAAGTAAAAAGTAAAAAGTAAAAAGAAAAAAGTAAAAAGTAAAAAGTAAAAAGTAAAAAGTAAAAAGTAAAAAGTAAAAAGTAAAAAGTAAAAAGTAAAAAGTAAAAAGTAAAAAGTAAAAAGTAAAAAGTAAAAAGTAAAAAGTAAAAAGTAAAAAGTAAAAAGTAAAAAGTAAAAAGTAAAAAGTAAAAAGTAAAAAGTAAAAAGTAAAAAGTAAAAAGTAAAAAGTAAAAAGTAAAAAGTAAAAAGTAAAAAGTAAAAAGTAAAAGGTAAAAAGTAAAAAGTAAAAAGTTAAAAGTGAAAAGTAAAAAGTAAAAAGTAAAAAGTAAAAAGTAAAAAGTAAAAAGTAAAAAGTAAAAAGTAAAATGTAAAAAGTTAAAAGTAAAAAGTAGAAAGTAAAGAGTAAAAAGTAAAAAGTAAAAGTAAGAAGTAAAAAGTAAAAAGTAAAAAGTAAAAAGTAAAAAGAAAAGAGTAAAAAATAAAAAGTAAAAGGTAAAAAGTAAAAAGTAAAGAGTAAAAAGTAAAAAGTAAAAAGTAAAAAGTAAAAGGTAAAAAGTAAAAAGTAAAAAGTAAAAAGTAAAAAGTAAAAAGTAAAAAACAAAAAGTAAAAGGTAAAAAGTAAAAAGTAAAAAGTAAAAAGTAAAAAGTAAAAAGTAAAAAGTAAAAAGTAAAAAGTAAAAGTAAAAGTAAAAAGTAAAAAGTAAAAAGTAAAAAGTAAAAAGTAAAAAGTAAAAAGTAAAAAGTAAAAAGTAAAGAGTAAAAAGTAAAAAGTAAAAAGTAAAAAGTGAAAAGTAAAAGTAGGAAGTAAAAAGTAAAAAGTAAAAAGTAAAAAGTAAAAAGTAAAAAGTAATAAGTAAAAAGTAAAGAGTAAAAAGTAAAAAGTAAAAAGTAAAAAGTAAAAAGTGAAAAGTAAAAAGTAAAAAGTAGAAAGTAAAAAGTAAAAAGTAAAAAGTAATAAGTAAAAAGTAATAAGTAAAAAGTAAAAATTAAAATGTAAGAAGTAAAAGGAAGTAAGAAGCAAGAAGTAAAAAGAAGTTAGAAGTAAGAAATAAAAAGAAGTAAGAAATAAGAAGTAAGAAGTAAGACGTTAGAAGTAAAAAGTAAGAAGTGAGTAGTACGAAGTAAGAAGTAAGAAGTAAGAAGTAAGAAGCAAAAAATAAAAAGTTAGAAGTAAGAAGTAAGAAGTAAGAAGTAAGAAGTAAGAAGTAAGAAGTAAGAAGTGAGAAGTAAGAAGTAAGAGGTAAGAAGTAAGAAGTAAGAAGTAAGAAGTAAGAAGTAAGAAGTAAGAAGTAAGAAGTAAGAAGTAAGAAGTAAGAAGTAAGAAGTAAGAAGTAAGAAGTAAGAAGTAAGAAGTAAGAAGTAAGAAGTAAGAAGTAAGAAGTAAGAAGTAAGAAGTAAGAAGTAAGAAGTAAGAAGTAAGAAGTAAGAAGTAAGAAGTAAGAAGTAAGAAGTAAGAAGTAAGAAGTAAGAAGTAAGAAGTAAAAAGTAAAAAGTAAAAAGTAAAAAGTAAAAAGTAAAAAGTAAAAAGTAAAAAGTATAAAGTAAAAAATAAAAGAAAAAAGTAACAAGTAAAAAGTAAAAAGTAAAAAGTAAAAAGTAAAAAGTAAAAAGTAAAAAGTAAAAAGTAAAAAGTAAAAAGTAAAAAGAAAAAAGTAAAAAGTAAAAAGTAAAAAGTAAAAAGTAAAAAGTAAAAAGTAAAAAGTAAAAAGTAAAAAGTAAAAAGTAAAAAGTAAAAAGTAAAAAGTAAAAAGTAAAAAGTAAAAAGTAAAAAGTAAAAAGTAAAAAGTAAAAAGTAAAAAGTAAAAAGTAAAAAGTAAAAAGTAAAAAGTAAAAAGTAAAAAGTAAAAAGTAAAAAGTAAAAAGTAAAAAGTAAAAAGTAAAAGGTAAAAAGTAAAAAGTAAAAAGTTAAAAGTTAAAAGTGAAAAGTAAAGAGTAAAAAGTAAAAAGTAAAAAGTAAAAAGTAAAAAGTAAAATGTAAAAAGTCAAAAGTAAAAGTAGAAAGTAAAGAGTAAAAAGTAAAAAGTAAAAGTAAGAATTAAAAAGTAAAAAGTAAAAAGTAAAAAGTAAAGAGTAAAAAATAAAAAGTAAAAGGTAAAAAGTAAAAAGTAAAAAGTAAAAAGTAAAAAGTAAAAAGTAAAAAGTAAAAGGTAAAAAGTAAAAAGTAAAAAGTAAAAAGTAAAAAGTAAAAAGTAAAAAATAAAAAGTAAAAGGTAAAAAGTAAAAAGTAAAAAGTAAAAAGTAAAAAGTAAAAAGTAAAAAGTAAAAAGTAAAAAGTAAAAAGTAAAAAGTAAAAGTAAAAGTAAAAAGTAAAAAGTAAAAAGTAAAAAGTAAAAAGTAAAAAGTAAAAAGTAAAGAGTAAAAAGTAAAAAGTAAAAAGTAAAAAGTAAAAGTAGGAAGTAAAAAGTAAAAAGTAAAAAGTAAAAGGTAAAAAGTAATAAGTTAAAAGTAAAGAGTAAAAAGTAAAAAGTAAAAAGTAAAAAGTAAAAAGTGAAAAGTAAAAAGTAAAAAGTAGAAAGTAAAAAGTAAAAAGTAAAAAGTAATAAGTAAAAAGTAATAAGTAAAAAGTAAAAATTAAAATGTAAGAAGTAAAAGGAAGTAAGAAGCAAGAAGTAAAAAGAAGTTAGAAGTAAGAAATAAGAAGTAAGAAGTAAGACGTTAGAAGTAAAAAGTAAGAAGTGAGTAGTACGAAGTAAGAAGTAAGAAGTAAGAAGTAAGAAGCAAAAAGTAAAAAGTTAGAAGTAAGAAGTAAGAAGTAAGAAGTAAGAAGTAAGAAGTGAGAAGTAAGAAGTAAGAAGTAAGAAGTAAGAAGTAAGAAGTAAGAAGTAAGAAGTAAGAAGTAAGAAGTAAGAAGTAAGAAGTAAGAAGTAAGAAGTAAGAAGTAAGAAGTAAGAAGTAAGAAGTAAGAAGTAAGAAGTAAGAAGTAAGAAGTAAGAAGTAAGAAGTAAGAAGTAAGAAGTAAGAAGTAAGAAGTAAGAAGTAAGAAGCAAGAAGTAAGAAGTAAGAAGTAAGAAGTAAGAAGTAAGAAGTAAGAAGTAAGAAGTAAGAAGTAAGAAGTAAGAAGTAAGAAGTAAGAAGTAAGAAGTAAGAAGTAAGAAGTAAGAAGTAAGAAGTAAGAAGTAAGAAGTAAGAAGTAAGAAGTAAGAAGTAAGAAGTAAGAAGTAAGAAGTAAGAAGTAAGAAGTAAAAAGTAAGAAGTAAGAAGTAAGAAGTAAGAAGTAAGAAGTAAGAAGTAAAAAGTAAAAAGTAAAAAGTAAAAAGAAAAAAGTAAAAAGTAAAAAGTAAAAAGTAAAAAGTAAAAAGTAAAAAGTAAAAAGTAAAAAGTAAAAAGTAAAAGGTAAAAAGTAAAAAGTAAAAAGTAAAAAGTAAAAAGTAAAAAGTAAAAAGTAAAAAGTAAAAAGTAAAAAGTAAAAAGTAAAAAGTAAAAAGTAAAAAGTAAAAGGTAAAAAGTAAAAAGTAAAAAGTAAAAAGTAAAAAGTAAAAAGTAAAAAGTAAAGAGTAAAAAGTAAAAAGTAAAAAGTAAAAAGTAAAAAGTAAAATGTAAAATGTAAAAAGTTAAAAGTAAAAAGTAGAAAGTAAAGAGTAAAAAGTAAAAAGTAAAAGTAAGAAGTAAAAAGTAAAAAGTAAAAAGTAAAATGTAAAGAGTAAAAAGTAAAGTAAGAAAAAGTAAGAAGTAAGAAAAGTTAAAAGTTGAAAATTTAAAGTGAAAAGTAAATATTTAAAAATTAAAAGTAAAACGTAAGTTGTAAGAATGTAAAAAAGTAGCAGTAAGTGTATAGCAAAAAAAAAGAAAAAAGCAAAACCAAAATAAGCAAAAACTTAAAAGACACAGGGTTTATACGAATGGCAAAGTCTATAGTCTAGAGTTAAGAGTGAAAAAATTAAAATTCGGGTATCAAAATTCGAACGTCTAAAACAAAAATAGAAAAATAATTAGAAAAATAGAAAATCAAGAGTAGAAGTCGTATACCAAAAATCGAAAATGAAAATTCAAAATTCAAGTCCAAAGTCGGAAACCAAATGACAAAAATTCAAACCAAAATGTCAAAAAGGTTGGAAAAGTCGAAAAAGTTGAATTGCTGGAATTGAATGGAAAATTCCATAGATAAAAAGTATCGAAAAATAAAATAAATAGATAAATATCTTTAATCATTCTATTACAAAAGTTCATATCAATGGACGTAATTCTAATTCCCCAACAAAAAATATCTTAAATCAAACGCTTTAAAAGTCACAAAGTCTATTATTATGAATTTTGGATATTGAGTGAAAAGTTGCAATCAGATTGGCATAGTTCGCAACACCTCTACCAACTAAGCTGGTGGCTTGGGTACAAATCTCAACACCGTGATCTAGCTAAAAAAGTAACTAACTGTATCTAATGTCAAAGCAGATGCGAGAAAAAAATTGACTGGTTTAAACTTTAGAGACTCAATTTGTGAAGTGCTTGACTTCTTATAATATGATATATGTAAATGCATCACAACAAAAAAAACATTGAGATGCAGGGGCTGTTCGTGAACACACAAAGTCTCTGTCAGTTAATTTTTCCAATATGGCTGATTCTGCTTTTTGACATATCATCGTACCATATCTCAAAAGTAACTTTCCAGAAACTGTTTCCACAAACTGCCATCGCTGCTGGTGTGAACACCGGTAATACGAGGAATTCTTATCGACGTTTCACTTTCGTCCAGTTAAATTAGCGTGCTGCATTCGTTCACATAGTGAGTCAGTTAGTCGACGAGAGAAAGAAAAACATGCAAACTATGCAAATTTAGCCAACCATCCGCTGGTGCATATTGTCGATCGTTGTTACATTTCAATTATGGGACAATTTTCCTTCGGCTTTACCTGGCCACGCTTTGCCTTCCGACGGAGCGAAAAGATCACTGCCGATGTTTAGCATAAAAGTGCAGCGGAGGAATTTTTCAGCAGAAGTGCAAATCGTGTCCAATAAATCATAAACAAAAGCCCCCGGACGCTGTTGCCGATTCGCAAGGGTAGTCACCGGAGCGAAGGGAATTATGTTCCAGTAACAATAAAAAAAGAATCTTGTTTCTTTCTCCTTAAAAGGTTCCACCGCCGGTCGCGCGCGCACCGTTCCCGCCTTCGGTGCGAGAATTTAAGCAAATAACCATCAGCCAGCAACCCGGCAGTCAATCGAACCCGGTACGACACCGCGCCGATGCCGAAGCCCGAATAATGCTCCATTTTAATGGTGCACATTTTCATAATAACCGCGCGCTCTGAAGCGAATTATGCTGCCGGCGGAAGCATTACGGCGCGGGAAGAGCCGTAAAAACAAATAGACTGCACTGGTTTCTGGTCGGCTGGCAGCAGGACGAAGTCGCGAGGCGCGGGACAGAATCCACAAGTACCGAGCCAGTTAATAAAGACATTACTCGATTTTAAAGGCGCAACAAACGAGGAAAACGCGCAGCGCGGAAAAAATGAAAAGTAATGCGCACTAAACGCTTATTGTTTGTCGAGTTTTTTATTTTTCCATGCAGTTCTCTCTGGTTTGCTTCTTCCCTTCGACCAGCACAAACCTGCACTCTTGTTCACACTCGTGTTACCACGGGCATGCGATAGTGGGCGCTGAAAATTCCCCTAGGAGTGCTTCTGTTGGAGTCGGAAAATATCTAACTTAGACTGGAGTGTAATACTTTTCTTCCTTTCTGTCTCGTAAAGGTTACACTTTTACCAGCTAGCATAATCTCCGTGCTCACAAACTGCCTCATTGAAATTTTTGTCTAGTAATAAAAGAAATTACCTCCCGACTGAAGCTAAATGCTGCTGCACACTGGCGGTGGTCGGATCCTTGCATACTTTGCCATTTGCGCGCGATGCAATCACAACCACAGAGGCGAAATGATATCTTTGCCCGACCCTCGTCGTGGCTTGCGGTTACGGTGGCGGAGGCAGAAGTCGTGCAAATTTTCCGGACACGATTTTTTTCTTGGTTGTTTGACTCGAAATCAATTCCAAGGGTTGCTGTTATGCCGCTGCCAATAAATAAGCGATGATTTCGAACATTACACACACGGCACCCCCAACCGGGTTAAAGGGATTTTCTATGTAAGCTGCTGGGAAGAGAAAACAACACGAATCGGAAATCAACATTGAGCAGGAAATAATTCGCTTCACTTGGTGTCAGAGTAATTGTTCGGCCGAAAAACGATTCCGACCGATGGGGAATTCTAACCTCAAAATGTGTTAGATTATTTGTCCTGCCAATGGACGCAAAAGTGTTACTTTACGACCTTCGTTCGATGGAGTGTCGATAACCTTGTTGAACCCGTGATCGCGGGCAGGCAAAATAGAAGTTTTGACAATTCGCTGACAAGGCAAATGGAAAAATTCGTGTTTTACCCGCGTCCAACTCTATCTGTCAATACGAAAGCTATTTACTAGTCACTATCTCCGCTACCCGGTGACTGATAACTGCCAAAGGTTCTACTGGCCAGTGTGGATCGCAACAGAATTTAATGTGAAACAATTTAGTAATGATCAGTCGATCCGGTCGGGGGAAATTATCAACCAATTAAGAATTATCGCCAGCGAACTGTAAACAATCCAATGTGCACATTACTGCTGCTGCTGCCACTGGCGAGAATTTGATCTCGACTGACCGGTTGACCTCTCGTTCCGATTGCGTCCGACCGGGGTGATGAATTAAAATTTGTCCGTAATCAGCAGCAATTATAAATATAGTGATGATTTCATTCAACAGCCCCGGGCAGCCGACTTCAGCTGCTTTCGCGACGTACGATGGGGCCGACGCTGCTGCCGATGATGTAGCATTCCGTGGCGAGCGAGAGTCAAGGTGAATAAGTTATGCGAGTTGTGCTTATGAATGGGCATAAAATGTTTTACAAAACAAAAAAATGTTTGTCGGCATTTTTTAAGTGTTTTTTCTCATTTCTGTTTAAATATTATGCTTTACGGTATACTGCTAAATAATACTACATGTATCCCTCGTTTGAAAATATGTACTCAGAAATCCAGTAGTAACAATGAGAGTTCGTAACAGAGCAAAAGTAATTCATTACGATAATTATAGTTGGATAAAAATCTCCCATTTGAATAAGGGCATAATATGCGTATTACAGTGTTTCTTATAATTTAGTTTTAACGGTTGTAAACTTGTCATATAGAACCTGTCTGTGAGAATCACTTTCTGGCTTCAAAAATTGGCCCTTACGCCAAGTATAGCCAATAAGACAAATTTAAGCAAATGTGATGAGCGTGAATGAATGAAATTTAGAAAGAAGTTAAAAAAACAGTATTTCCAAGCAGTACTCGCTTGAATCGCATCAAATGAAATCGATACAGTTCCCCAGTAATGGGAACTCATATTAAATCCCACAGAGCCAACGATATAGAAGCATGACCGGGCAGTCCTGATGACTTTCTTTTCTTCAGGTTGCTGTGATGAATTCATTTTTCATCATCCGTCACGATGCGTTGAAGAAAACCCTTCCTTTTTTGCCACACAAGCAAAAACGACGCTCAACGTTCCTTCAAATCATAAGGAACCCATTATCATTCCTTGGTTTTGAATCATTCGCAAAGCATGCAACCGCGTAGAAATGGCTTGACGGGTAACTCGAAATATCGAAGCAAGCTGTAATTCCTACATTTCGAATCCGGATAATAAAAAAAAATTCATTCCGGATATTCGAGTTTTCCGGATAAACTAATCACAGAAAAATTATTCAAATTTGCGAGTATGGAACATAAAATAAATAGTTCCTTTTATTATTTTATTTGTATGATGCAGTGGCGTAACCAGAAATTATTTCTGAGACGAAAACTGGCAAAATCTTAAGAAGCAAAAAAAAAATAAATTGAACATTGATTATTTTCACTTATTTCGAACATGTCCCAAATACGCCGGAAGTAACATAAATGGTAACAAATATGCCAAAAGGGATGCCACAGGTTAAATTTCGGAATGAAAATTGTTAACGAACACCAAAAAAAAAAAAAAAATTCAGATAATCGAGTTTAAAATTCCGGATAATTGAGTCTCCGGTTATTCGAGTCTCCGGATGATCAAGTCCGACCTGTATATGGCTTTCCTTCACGCGGAAAGTCCTCAACATCGAAATTACTGTTTTTAAAGCGACGGAACCAATCACGGCACGTTGTAGGTATATCTGCAGAAGTGGATGCGGAAATGTGATTACGGATACCGATGTGGATGCAGATGTCAATTTTCATGCGGATGTTCCGCATTTACGGATTCAGATGCAGATATTCGTAGCATCCCCAGCCAAAATCGACCAGCACTTACTGCTGGCGCCATCTATTGATAAATAGCAAGAACTTAGTTTTGAACCTAATAAAAAGTCTCAATTGAAAAAAATTGTTTTCCCGAACACTTAACTTTGCAAATGCTTAAAATTATGAAATGATTTTCTCCCCTCTCAACAACTGTGAACTTCAATTCAATGTACATCCGTTGAGAGAGCGAAGCTTCTCTGGCGTAAAAACGTTTTTAGTTTGACAGAGTATAAGCCTAGTGAAACTCTTGTAAATAGCTTATCCGCATGCTTGGTATTCTCCGTGCGCATATGGTTATTTTTTTGCGTTACACTTTTCTTTCAGTTGAGTGCTGTGTCTCTGTTGCTCGCAGAGAAATTAACGCACTTATCGCTTACACCACAGCTGAGCGAAAGAAGAGTGGTGAATCTCTCCAGAAAGAATATACAGAAGAACGCCGTAGAGTTCACTGCTGAAATCAATTCGATAGAACTTAAAAGCAAACAACCGTGACGGGCGGTGGGTTTTTTTTTTCAATTTACACACAGTAAAAGAACTGCAGTGATGTCTGTTGTTCAGTTTTTCAATGTGTGTTGTCCTTTCGTGTGAGAAAGATCAGACTCAGATTCCACAGCGGTGTTTTTTGCGAGTTCCTCAGATACACACGAACTTTTCAAAAGGACTTAAGACACAATGAGACACTCTCTCCTCTCTCACTCTGTTTCGTTGAATACAGCGTCCACATAAAAGTTATCAACAATTTCTAGTCCCAAATCGAAAGGCTATAATTTTATACATGCAAATAGAATCATAAAAAATGTTAAAATAACTTAGTTATTAATCAAGAAGAAAGTAACCAAAGAGAATCTCTCAATGTAACTTAGGTCCTTTTGAAAAGTGACCCAAGTTACCTAGTAACTGATAAGCTCTTTCCAAAACTGAGCGAGAATACAAGTGTTTATCGCAATGAATGTGAGTGAAAACGAACTCTGCGTCTGAAATGCTCTACGACTAAATGTGGGCAGTTATTCACTCTGTGGTAGACCCAGGCGTTTGACAGGTAAAGAAGAATATGTGAGCAAAAATCCAGCGAATGGAAAAGCTAGAATCTTGATTTTTTACAATCAGCCAATATTTTAAAACGATATTACGGAATAAAAGAAAATGGAACATGGTCGGTCTGAAGTGATTCGCAGACTTGCTAGAATTACAGCAACTACAAAACTTTGTGTGTTGAAAGATGTACTAAACAGGAAAAAAACTAATGAAAATTACGAGGGAAACATAGGGAAAAAGAATATAGAAAAATTAAAAGACAGAAATGGAAAAAAAGAGGAGTAGAGAGGTAGGAAGATATATAAGAAAATGGAGGGATAGGAGGAAACTAGAAATTAATAGAAATAGAGAAAAATAAAGAGAAATAGAGAAAAATAGAGAAAACTTGACATAAATAGAGCGAAAACTGGAAAAAGATAAAAGACTGAGAGTGATAGAAAAAGAAAGCAAAAGAAGAAAAAGAAAGGACAAAGGTATAGAGGAGTTAGGAAAATGAATAACGAGAAGATAAATTGAGAAAAAGATGCATATATGGAGTGAAAGAAAGAAATAGATGAAAAAAAAAAACAGATAGATAGATAAAAGGAGAGAGAGAGAGAGGAATAGATAATGAGAGAAAGAGATAGATGAGAAAAAAAGAGGTCAATAAAGAAAAAAGAGAGATGGATAGAGAAAGAGAGAGGTGGATAGAGAAAGAGAGATAGATAGAGATAAAGAAATGGAGATAGAGCAAGAGAAAGAGGTATAGAGAAAAAGAGATAGAGAAAGAGAAATAGAGAAAGAGTTAGAGAAAGAGATTGAGAAAGAGATAGAGAAAGAGAGATAGAGAAAAATTGACAAATAGAGAATCAGAGATAGAGAAAGAGAAATAGAGAAAGAGAGATAAAAAGGAGAGATAGAGAGAGAATTATGGAGAAAGAGAGACAAAGAAAAAGATATAGAGAAAGAGAGATAGAGAAAAGGGATGAAGAAAGAGAGAAAGAGAGACAGAGCAAAAGAGATAGACAATTAGAAATAGAGAAATAGAGATAGAGAAAAAGAGATAGAGAAAGAGAGATAGAGAAAGAGAGATAGAGAAAGAGAGATAGAGAAAGAGAGATAGCGATAGAGATAGAGGTAGAGATGGAGATGGAGATGGAGATGGAGATGTAGATAGAGATAGAGATAGAGATAGAGATAGAAATAGAGATGGAGATGGAGATAGAGATAGAGATAGAGATAGCGATAAGAGAGAGCGAGACAGAGATACAGAGAGCGAGAGAGATATATAGAGCAAGAGAGACATATAGAGAACCAGAGAAATATATAGAGAACAAGAGAGATTGAGATATAGAGAACGAGAGAGAGATAGAGAGAACAGGATAGAGATAGTGAGAGTGAGAGAACGAGAGAGAGCGATAGTGAGAGTGAGAGAACGAGACAGAGAGATAATAAGAGCGAGAGAGAGATGGTGATGATTGAAAAAAGAGAAAGCAAGGAAGACAGAATGTGAAAGCAAAAGAGAAAAAAATAGAAAGCAGAAGAGTAAAATAATGAGATGTGCAGAGACAGACAGAAATTGTAAATTAAAGTGAAACGAAATTGACAGAATCCGAAAAAACAGCGATTGAAATATGTACACAATGAAATCAAGACAAAATTAAGGAGACAAAAGACAAACAAACAAAAAATGACAATAGATTAGCGGAAAATGAATCGGAATTGAAACATAAATTAGTTATCAATAAATAATCTAAGATAAAAGCTAAATCCAAAATAAAATGAAAATCTGCTGCGACGAAGACCAAATAATTTAAAACATGTACAAAACACCGACAAAAACAGGCAAGAACAGATAGAAAAGACCAACTCTATCATGAGAAGGAAAAGCGAAAGCAAATAAATAGAGAGGTATGGTCGAAAATTAAAAGACATAAAGAAAGCTAATAAAAAATAGGCAGGGAGAACGAGAGAGAATAGGAAAAATAAAGCAAGAGAGAAGAGTTGAAAAAGATTGAGTTTAAATATTTTAAAAGAGAAATAAAGAGAGACACAGAGAAGAGGAAAAAAGAAAGGGAAATATAAAGAGATTTTCCGAGAAAAAGTGTAGGAGATAGAGAGAACTTGAGAAAGATTGGAGGAAACAGAGACACACCAAGAAAAAAATAAACAGACAGAGATACAGATAAGGATTTTTGACAGATAGAGACAAATAAAAAGAGAAAACATGCAAGCAAGAGAGAAAAAAAGGCAAAATGACAAAGAAAAAGCGAAAAAGCAAGAAAGTGAAAGAGAAAGAGAGAGAGATAACGAGATAGAGAAAAAAAACGCTAGAGCATAGAGAAGGTTGAGGAGATAAACGAAAAAAATATGTAAAATGTGGAACGAAACAAAAATAGCAAATGACGGATTTTGTACCAACTGAATTGAGAGGTTGGTACTACCCTCTCTGAATTTAATAAAGCTAGGCCAACTTTACATGCTTTTTCCGAAAATTTATCCAGAATAACTTTTGAAAAGGGCTTATTTTTTAACCTTTTTCCATGAGACAGTGTATCTGAATAAATACTCAAATTTTCATTTAAAAAAATTGAAGTTTTTCATTAAAAATGTTGAAAATAAGTTTGAAATCCTGCACTAAAGCAAAAAGTGATCTTAGAATTGTTTCTTTTAGACAATTATGAGGATTACACAGTGCAGCAATTTCTATGTCTTAGCTTTTATGCATGATTTTTTGATGTATTTTGACGCAAAAAACTAATTTCTCCTTGTTTGCTCACATTTCATGTGAAAGGGCGAGAGTGGCGCCATTTTAATTTTTGAGAAATCGAAAATTTTTTATGTATTTTCGACGCCATTCTGTTTAAAAGCCAAGCTAAAAAATTCTAAGAGTTTGTCCAAATATTAGCATCTCCTTACCCATCTTTAAAAAACAGATATAATGTTGGCGAATGTGCAAAATACATACAAAATTTTCAGAATATGTATGAACGATTGTCTATAAAGAGGAAAGGAGGACTAAAATCACCAAAAACTAGTCCACGTGAAACATGGTTTATCCAATAGTTAAAAGTTGTATGTTACTTGACGTCTTGGGTTGTCGTTAAGAAGAAGACTGAGATCATTGGGACTCAACTTTGCTTTTGAGAAAAAAAATTGCAAATATAGTAAGAAAAATCGTTGTATCAATATGTTCTTATCATGAAAACTAATCTGGGAACTAAATAAACAAACTTGACGTATCGTAGCTTGTTGTTTTGTACCTGTTTGAGCCGATTGTTTGTATACAATAAAAATCGCTAAAAACCACTTTATTTTCAAATCATATTTAAGCATGCGAAACACACTTTAAATAGCAGGAAAGGCATGAATAGTAGCGATGTAGACATATCTAAACACAATCAGCGAAGCTTACGACAAATCTTAAACTCTACGAGCATTTTTCATCAGAGTCGCCCCAGTTTACGGTATTTTAAAAGGAAAAAATATATTCAGCAAAAACCGTTTTATGTTTATTGCACAATTTCGACGTTAAACAAAAATATAACATGAACTGCTTTTTTCTGTTAATAGTGCTCTTTTTGAAATGTTCAGAAGAGTTTTGGGCAATAAGATTATCTTATAGAAAACCAAGGTTGAAAAATATCTGAGATGATTAATGAATCATTTTTTCTCATTGTAGGATCTGAAATTCAATTTATTTGCAATATTTTTAAATGAAAACTCTCACATTTTTCTCCCTGAATATTTCAGCTACGAAAACTAAAAGTCCCACAAACGCAATCAAGAATGTGAAATTGAAAATCGACAAACCAGGTTCTGAATGCCATTACTATAAGCACATCGGAAGTCTGAAATTCAAAAAGAGAAATAGGAAACCCCAGAATCTGATATTGAATACTTCAGATGCGAAATTTAGAATTCGACAAATGCAGTCTCAAATGTAAAATCAAACATTCTAGGTCAGAAATCCAGAGTCTGAAAACAAGTTCTTTATTCAGTTCTTTAGTTCTTCATTTTTCTACGAAATTAAACTAAAATACGCAGATTTAAAAAAGCGGAATTAAATTACAAAAGTTCAAGCAATTTATCAGTAATTCAGCACATATTCATTCAAAACTAAACCATTTAAAACGTCCAGCAACTAATGAATCGCAATTGGTTAGATGTTCCATTGCAATTGAACGATCTTATTTATCGCCGGAACTGGCTTGCCTTCTGTTTCATGCTCTGCCCTAATCCCGAAGCGCTACCCATTAGCTTTCACATACGCACCCGTATCGGTAGACGATCGCCGCAATAATTACCGAACAAACAAATATTAAACACTCCGTTCTCCGGTGGTTCGCTCGGCAGGTTTTCACAAATTTTACGATTATTGCTTTTTAAGAAGCCCGAAATCATCGTAAAACTTTGCGAAGCCGGGAGTTACTTACAGGCAGTCGCGAAATAATTTCCTAATTAAGATATTCGCGGGTTTTCCACCCTGCTCTCCTGATGCTGCTGCTGTGGGAGCGGGAAATTTCCTGGAAAACAGGCCCACTTTTTTGAACCTCGAACGAAAATAATTAACGATGCACGCAGGATGGATGGATCCCTTTCACTGAACTGGAAGGTTTCGCTCCCAACCGTGGGCCGTCGAGCATGAAAAATTGTTTGTGCGATATTTTACGAGCGAAATGAGATATTATTATTGCCGCGGAGAGTCAACTACGCTCGTAAGCCGCGCTTTGAAGCCGATTTATGAACTGGCTCACTCCGGGACGGCACTTCGGATTGAGTCATTCGACCTCGGCCCTGGGCGGGAGACACTCAAAGTGGAAATAAATCTTTCGCTGGGAAGCTCGCTTTTCAATCCTGTCCCCGGGCCGGCAGACGGTGGCCATTTGGTAAACCAATCGGGGATCGGTGCGCATTCGGGAGTCGCGAAACCAATTCATTTTTTATTGCTAATTTTCTTTTCATTAGGGAAACGCGAAGAAGCATGAGCAATTACCGCCCCGAGCCATTCGACATCCATCTTTCTGTGCAGTGGCGTGCAGCAATCTGATCACTTCAGCAAACTAAGAGAGGAGGATCAAAAAGAAACGCACATAATCTCGGAACACTAAAGGGCAACCCTTTGCCTCCCTCGGCTACATCATCTCATCGAGTGGAACGAATTGAGCCAAAGTAAGATACTTAAAAATGAAATGAAATAACGAATGCGAAATAAAACCCTTCGGATTTAATAACAACACACCGAGGCGAAGGGATTGGTTATTTGTAATTAAAAGCACAATTTCATGGGAAAAGCGATGATTTGATAATTGGCTGTGAACGTGGGCGCGCACTTCATCGCGGGAAGTGCGTGGAAGGCTTAATTGGGTTGACGGTCTGCTCAGTCGGTTTTCGCACCCGCACTTCCACATTTACCCGTTTCTCGATTCCACAAGCAAAGCGTCCAATTAGAGCCTGGGTATCAATTTGACAGAGCTAAAAGAGTTGATCACCAGGGGCACTGCAGCAGCTCTGGACTGTGGAACACACCTTCAGCAAACTTTGATGCTGATGTCCCTCATAGAACGATCCTTTCGAATGCAGCAGCAGCAGCAGCAGAGGTCTCGAGTGAACACACCAGAGGACAAGATTTATTTATTGGTTCAACCTTGGCGATAATGGACCGACTGCGAGCCAACCAAGCAACTGTCATCGCGTTCACCGGTCAACGTGTCTCTCGAGCTGCTGGCCGCTGCGCTGGGAGGAAAGCTTATGGCTGGCAATTAAAATTTCCGCGATAACTAAATGAGATTGTTTTTCGCACTCATTTGTGTCGTGTGAGTGTGGCGAGGTAATCGGGCAGTTTTAATTAATTTCCTAGCTACGCCAGCTCAACCAACCAAAATAAGCTCGGAGCAGTGCGGATTGGGAAAGGCAAAGTGGTGGCGGGAGCTGGTGGGCAATAAAATAATTATAATTTAAAGTTCAATTAAACTGACACTAATTATCAGTGCGCTTACGAAAGTACATTAAGAGATGATTATTCGATTTATAACCCATTTGTTGTTTGGTGAGTTGATAAAATTGCAAGCTAAATAGGGTATGGAATAGGTTTAAGCAGTACCACCTATTTTAATCGGTTAAAGAAAACGGGCTTTAAACTTCTGAATTTTGATAAATATATTTACACAGTAAAAATTTCTGAATATAACACTTCACGTAAAATATTATCTTATTTAAATTCCCGTTGCTTCTGATGTAAACCACGATTTTTGTTTGAAAATTGTGTGCAATATCATTTAAGTTCAGTTGATTCTGACTTAAATCATTATTTTGTTCAAAAATTATGTGCAATAGCATTTAAATTTGCGTGGAATATTATGGAATCTACTATCATAAGCGATGGAGGCAGTTCTTTACATGCGATTCGATATAAAGTTTTTTTATTGTGTAGTCTTGCGGATAAAAAAAAATATCTTTCAACACAGATTTTTCTATTTTTTTATCCATCGAAAAGCAATCAAAATTGTAGTCATTTAGGTGCTGGAGAAAATTCTCCGCAAAACATTTAGTGTCCCTCAATTGAGAACTTTATTTGATTATCGTTTAGGGTTGCTAAATTATTTTTATAATCTGTATACTAGTGCTGACAGAAAGAAAGATAGCAAACATATTTTTTTCTTCATATATGCAAACATATTGATATACTTATGTTGGTATTTTACCCTACATATTTCAGTATTTCAGCTCAACTGAATAATCAACTTAAAATATATTCCCTACACTAATTTAAAATTGTTTTCTTCATTGATATTGATTCATTGATATTTAAAATTAAATTAACCCTCTAGTGCCCAGTTCCGCCTCTAGACGGTCTTAAGTTAACCCTGTAGAAGGTGACTTAAAAAAACCTCCTCTCTCGCTAACGTCCATTTCATTGTTTTATTGTTCACAACGCTAGTGTCAACATCGCAGCTGCTACGAAAAAAAAACCGGAGCAGGCTAGTATTTCTATATAGGAGTTGCTTTCATTTAGGTTTTGTTTACCATCATTTTTACCTACACAATTGTGTGGGCTCGGTCGGAAAGGATTAAACCTCTAAAAAGCTTCAATAAATACTTAAAAAATGTTTATAAAGATTTATTGTGATTCTTTCGAATTCCATTTAGGCACTAGAGGGTTAATTTCTTTGGCAGGTTTTCTGCAGCAATCTTATGCAAAAACCTGCCAAAAGAATCCACCGCCGAAGATGTTCGCTGCCCTATCTCGAAATCACGCTTATTCAAAATCTAATTTTTTTTCCACGAAAACTACACAATATGAGTCAACACTTGAACTTGAGTTATCTTTTTGAACTTGAAAAAATAAAAATCAAAAAGGTAAATTTATTTTTATTTTTTTTACAATGTAAGGAAACTGCTTATTTATCTCAGCCCATATATTCATCTCGTACAACATGAAAACACAATTGAAAACAGGAAAAACACATATTTTCTTCTTAAACCAATCTGCTAATCCATGGAATGGATTCTTCTTAGTTCACTTTAGATTCCTCATAAAGTATAATCCTCAAAAACAACTAAATTTGAAATTATAGTCGAACATCTGCACTCGAAAACTCATTTAATTCAATCACCTACCTCAGAAAACAAAATCCGCGCATTGTTCTATAAGGCTACAACGGGACTCATTCAGCAACCAACCAAAGTTTTTTTCATCACTAGCGGACATCTTTTTATTTTAATCACTAAACAAAATCACTCACTACACTAAGAATACTTCAATCTTTGAAATGTTCACCTCAAATTTCCAAAAAACAAGCTTGAATTAGGGGAAATATATGACATGAAGTTCTAAAATTGCAAAATTTCAACTGTATGTATTTTCATCTGTTTTCACTGCGTCGAAGATAATCAAAATTTGCCAAATCCGTTTCTGTTAATACGAAAAACTCATACTGAAATGTTAAATTATTCCGACATAATTGACATAAATCGACAGCACTGCAGTGGTTACCTAGGTTACCAGTTTTGCACGTAAACAACTACGGCGGATATCTAAATAACCTACTAAGACGGGCTGCGGCTATACATCATAATGTGATTCATTCATGATTAACAGCAGTGATTCAAGCTTTGATATGAATATGGAAGCGTTGTGAAAAATGGTTTGTATTACAAAATTCAGAATAAATCTAGCTAAGATTAGAATATACAATGCTAAACGATTCCATAAGAGCACGTAAGCGTATTTTGTTTATTTGTTCAATGATTTCGTGAAAATTTGGTGTTTAATTCGTGAATTCTTCGTGAATATCGGCTTAATGAGATTAATAATGGAGCAGTTCCCCTATATTGGTTTTGAAAGCACAAAAATATTATCTACAACTTTGTCGAAGACAAAATACCGATCAAACAAACTATTCTGGCTCTAAAAATATTTTATCATTACTCGGCTAACGAAAAAAAGTTAGATTTTCCGTCACCACAAAGAACGTTCTGCTGACATTTGAATCGAATTGATACAACCGAGTGCTTATTAATGATAAAAATATTTGAGAACGTGTTTTTGGTCTGTATAGTGTTTTCGGCAAAATTGTAGATAATATTTTTCACCTATTCATTGTTTTTTATTTTTATTGAAGAGGATGGGAATAACGAACGCGAAAAGAACAGGTGTAACTTGAACTTAGAAAATTCTTTTCTCGTCCAGACGGTACTCGAATCTGCAATCTCCGCCGTCTTCGGCATGGTGCCAGCAGCAAGACCTGCAAATGTGTAGACCAGGAGTAGGGGTAATGAAACGGAAAGTGGAGGAACTCTTCGAATTCATCAAGGGGAAACATGATGTGCACCATATAATCACGTATTTAGTGACTGTGTTGAAAACAGGTATGCTAACTGTAGAGCGAGAACAGCAAACCTGGAAAACGAGAGCAGAAATGCCGAAAAAGAGTTGGAAAAGTTCTTAATGCGGCGTCAAAAAGCTCCTGAAATCTTCGAGCGATGTGCCTGGTGAAGGAAAAACTTCGAAGAAAATAGGAGAGACCATGATAAGCAGAGACACGAAGAAGGTGAACGCGAAGAGTGGAAGATCATTATGAGCAAAAATGAAAATAAGGCAAAGAAGAAGAAAAAGACGAAGGCAAAAATGAAGAAAAGAAGAAAGAATAAAAGAAGGAAGAAGAAAAGAACAAAGAAAAAGAGAACAAAGAAGGAAAGAAAGCAAATGAGGCAGCAATTCAAGGCGACGCTTTGATTGTGGAAGTGAAGGCAGGAACTACCTATGCCAATCCCTCCGGAAGGTGAGAGCGGACCCGGAGTTATAGGAGTTAGGTGAAAAGGTGGTGAAGACAAGGCGCACTCATAGGGATTAACTGATTTTTGAGCTGAGAAATTACCCAGCGGTGAAAAGTTCGGTTTTCTAGCAGCTCGGAGCGAATAGTTAGAGCGCTTTCCCAGGACACTGTGATCGAGTGCAGGAATTGGGATGAGATCACAACCGTAGACGAGCTGTTGAGAGCGGTTAAGGCACAATGCGAGTCGCTTACCGATGTTCCGAAAGCGATCCGGTTGAGACAGGCGTATGGTTATAGGTGCATGGTTTTTGGCCACCATGCTCGAAGGTGCGAAGGCTCTGACAGATTTAAACTGTGCAGAAAATGTGGCGAGGATGGGCATTTCGCAAGCGACTGCGTAAAATCAGCTTTGCAAACCGCAAGATGGCAATGGCCATATGACTGGGTGCTCCAAATGCCCTATGTATAGAAAAGCAAGGGCAAACCAACAGTAATGAAAGTAACGCAGGTTAATTTCAATCATTGCGACACTGCACAGCAACTGTTGTGGCAGTCGGCAACAGAAAGAGGATGCGATTATGCAATGATTGCAGAGCCATATCGAATACCTCGCAAAAACGGCAAGTGGATAAACGGACAGAGCAGCAATTGTCGCGATTTTCGCTATGGGCAAATTCCCTATCGATGAAGTGATCTTATATGAAGGTTTTGTGATTGCCAAAATCAACGGCATGTTTTTGTGTAGCTTTTATGCACGACCAAGATGGACCTTGGAGAAGTTCCAACAAATGTAGAGCAACATGTCAAAAAGATCTATCTGCTTTGATCGATTTTTTGATCGATCGGTTTCTTTCAACCGCCACGGCTTATTAAAAACGTTTCATGATATGTCCTTTACACCATTTGATAGCGGAGAATCTAATCTAGCTTTTTCAATAAAAACCACGTTGGGAATAGTTACTTCAGCTGAACTGTTAAACAAATGAAAAGTCAATCAAGAAAATCGATGAAAGTAGATAGATCCTTTTGACATGTTACTCTACAAATGTTTGATGATCTAACCGAGATAGTTATCGAGCAAAAACCAGTTATTTTCAGCGGAGACTTCCACGCTTGGGCCCTGGAGTGGGGTAGCAGATGTACCAACGCTAGAGGGTACAGTTTGCTAGACGTTCTGGCGAAGCTAAAAGTCTCACTATGTAGTGAAGGTGCCGTAACAACTTTCTCGTAAAGATTGACGGGATTCTATTACCAATAACTGCAATGAAATGATACTGTATAACAGAGTTTCTCAACCTGGAGTACGCGCACCCCTAAGGGTACGCGAAAGCCTTCAGGGGGTGCGCGAAAGAAAAATCAGTAATGGCGGCCGAAGCGATTTTTCTTCATGATACTTCATTTGTTGTTCAAACTTGCTCTTAAAACATGACTGTAGCAATCAAACAAACCACAGCTCAATTTAAACCTGAAATAGACTACCACAACATGATCTACCTTTACTCTCTCTTAATCTGCGAGAACATTTCAAGGCAGGGGATACAATTGTTTTGAAAACAAGGTTGAGAACCGCTGCTGTAAAAGACAAATAAAAATTCAGCAATGAGTAATAAAAAAAGACTCAAGTTATAAAAGAATGTATGACTGCAGAAGTTGGCAAATGGCTGGACTCCTATCAAAATCTCTACGTGGTGCCTACCGGAATACGAATAACCTTAGCGGAGATCGGGTAACCAACCCCCGGTGGAAACTATGGTCGTATGCTGGCTGAAAAAGGGGTTGTACGCGGCTGTATCCCCATATTAGGGGCGGCATAAAACAGCGTTTGACTCGGAGCGGGTAATTTAGAGGTTCGAGGTATTCACAAACACTTAACACTAAACTGTAATTTAATTTACACTAAACCTACCGTAGAAAGATAACAATAACAATGTTGTTAATTGAAAATCATTTTCCTTTTATCCTGCGCAAATCGCTCCAGCGCTAATTTAGTAAATTTTTCACGATTACGCCTATGCCTACTGCACTTACTTCTTTCAAGTACCACATCTACTACAGTGGCGGCAAAGCAGTGGATCGGGGCGTCGGTTTCGTAGCACAGAACTCAGAAAACAAGAGTCATCCAGTGGAGGCCCGTAGATGACCGTATATGCGTGTTGAAAATTGAGGGCAAATTCTTCAACTACAGTTTAATCAACACCTACGCACCGACAAACGACAAATTCGATGAAGTCAAAGATGAGTTCTAGTTATGACAAGCTTGAGCGAATGACTACGACGAGTGCTCGAAACACGACGTAAAAGTTATCATCGGAGACGCAAACGCACATGTTGGTAGGGAGGAATTCTTCCGTCCGGTCATTGGAAAGCACAGCCTCCACTCGTCAACCAATGAAATCGGCCTGAGGCTGATAAACTTTGCCGCGGCCAGAGGAATGGCCATATGTAGCTCTTATTTTTCACGTTTGAATATTCGAAAACACACCTGGAGGCATCCAAATGGAGAAGCCTGCTCCCAGATCGATCCTGTACTGATTGACAGTCGCCACTTTTCGGATGTTACTGATGTTAGGTCTTTTCGGGGACCAAACATTGACTCTGACCATTATCTCGTCGTTTGTAAGATCCGTGCACGGTTGTCGAACGTGCAGAAATCTCTCACAGCGAGGACAACGTGTTTCAACATTCAGTGGTTGAAAGCTGATGGCGTGGCAGCAGAATACGCCAGAGAGCTGGATCAACGGATCGCAGAACAGCAGGAGGAAGGAGTGGAAGACATAAATAGGCTGTGGAGCAATATCCACGGCGCCATCGAAACGACTGCGAGAGAGGTAGTGGGTACGACGCGTGGGAGACAGTCTAACGGCTGGTTCGATGCCGAGTGCCAGAGACCGACAGATGAGAAGAACCGTGCCAGGAACCGCATGCTCACAGCGGCTACGCGTCAGAACAAAAAGAGGTACAGGGTGGCAAGAGCTGCCAAAAATAGGACCGACCGTCGAAAGAAGCGCGAGTACGAGGAGCAGGTGCTCGCCAGCGCAGAGCACAGCTATGCTCGAAACGACGTGCGAAGATTCTATAGAACTGTCAACAGAGTCAGAAGCAAGAGTTTCCCCGTGCTGGTCATGTGTAATGACAAGGACGGCGACCTGCTTACTGATAAACCGACGGTTGCAGCCAGGTGGAAGGTGCATTTTCAGGCGCTATTGAACGGTGAGGAGCCGGAGGAGCAGAGCAGGAAAAGGATGACGATTATGAGTGACGAACAACACAGGAGGAGGTGAAAAAGGCGATTAGTGAGCTGAAAAACGGCAAGGCCGCTGGGAAGGACGGTACCTCGGCCGAACTTCTAAAAGCGGGAAGCAAGCGGCTGTACTATGCGATCCACCAGATAATACTAAGGATCTGGGCGGATGAACAAATGCCGAACGACTGGTTGGAAGGCCTCATATACCCTATCTATAAGAAGGGCCATCGATTGGATTGTGGCAACTATCGAGGCATAACGTTGCTCAACTCCGCCTATAAAGTGCTCTCCCGTATCTTCAGATTGAGACCGCCAACGGAATCCTTTGTTGGTGAATACCAGGCTGGTTTTCGTCAGGGGTGTTCTACGACAGATCTTCGCCAGTAAAGTAAGTACTTACTTTTACTTTACTTTACTTTTTTTGGCAAACGGACCGTTCACCGGTCTAGGGCCGAACGAATTAGAGATGTCCAGCTTCTTCTGTCTTGGGCAGCCGTTCTCCAGTCTCCCCGTACACCAGCAGATCGTGCATCTTCTTCCACCGCGCACATCCACCGCGTGCGAGGCCTACCACGGAGTCGACGGCCTCTTCCTGGTTCTCTACTGAAGATAGTTTGGCGGCTCTCTCGTCAGGCATCCTGGCTACGTGTCCAGCCCACTGAAGCATGCCCCGCTGTATTACCTTCACTATATCAGCATGTTTGTATACCTGGTACAACTCGTGATTCATGCGTCTGCGCCACACTCCACCTTTCAATTTACCGCCAAGTGTCGATCGCAGAACTTTACGCTCAAAAACTCCGAGCACTCGTCGATCAGCTTCTTTCAGCGTCCATACTTCATGTCCGTAAAGGGCCACCGCAAGTATCAGCGTTCTATACAGCGCTAGTTTTGTGCGAGTTTGCAAACTACGGGACCTTAGCTGGTTACGCAGTCCGTAGAAAGCCCTGTTCGCAGCTGCAACTCGTCGTTTCACTTCACGGCTCATATCGTTGTCACATGTCACAAGCGTACCAAGATAAACGAATTCGTCAACCACTTCAAATCGTTCCCCATCTATCCACGGCTCATATCGTTGTCACATGTCACAAGCGTACCAAGATAAACGAATTCGTCAACCACTTTAAATCGTTCCCCATCTATCAACGGCTCATATCGTTGTCACATGTCACACATGAACTCGTCAACCACTTCAAATCGTTCCCCATCTATCTCCACCTCAGCACCAACACCACGGGGACTCCCACGCTCTCTGACAGCTACCATGCACTTCGTTTTGGCAGAGTTAATGACAAGTCCCAATCTCGCTGCTTCTCTCTTAAAAGGTACGAAGGCCTCCTCCACGGCCTTACGGTTGATACCGATGATATCGACGTCGTCCGCAAAACCAAGAAGCATGTGAGATTTCGTGATGATCGTACCGTTTCTTTCGACGTTTGCTCTTCGTACTGCACCCTCAAGAGCGATGTTAAACAGCAGGTTGGAGAGCGCATCCCCCTGCTTCAGTCCATCCAACGTTACGCAGGCGGCTGATGTCTCGCCAGCTATCCGCACGCACGATTTGGATCCCTCCAGTGTCATACGACTTAGCTTTATTAGTTTCGTAGGGAAACCGTGTTCCAACATGATCTACCACAGCTCATTTCTTTTCACTGAGTCGTATGCCGCCCTGAAGTCCACAAACAGATGGTGAGTCGATAAGTTGTACTCCCGGAACTTATCGAGGATCTGTCGCAGGGTGAAAATTTGATCCGTCGTGGAACGCCCTTGTCGAAAGCCAGCCTGGTATTCGCCAACAAAGATTCCGTTAGCGGTCTCAATCTGAAGAACAGGATACGGGAGAGCACTTTATATGCGGAGTTGAGCAACGTTATCCCTCGATAGTTGCCACAATCCAATCGATGGCCCTTCTTATAGATAGGGCATATGAGGCCTTCCAATCAGTCGTTCGGCATTTGTTCGTCCACCCAGATCCTTAGTATTATCTGGTGGATCGCATAGTACAGCCGCTCGCTTCCCGCTTTTAGAAGTTTGGCCGAGATACCGTCCTTCCCAGCGGCCTTGCCGTTTTTCAGCTCACTAATCGCCTTTTTCACCTCCTCCTGTGTCGGTGGCTCCACAGCTTGTTCGTCACTCATAATCGTCATCCTGTTCCTGCTCTGCTCATCCGGCTCCTCGCCGTTCAAAAGCGCCTGAAAATGCTCCTTCCACCTGGCTGCAACCGTCGGTTTATCAGTAAGCAGGTTGCCGTCCTTGTCATTACACATGACCGGCACAAGGAAATTCCTGCTTCTGACTCTGTTGACAGTTCTATAGAATCTCCGCACGTCGTTTTGAGCATAGCTGTCCTCTGCGCTGGCGAGCACCTGCTCCTCGTACTTGCGCTTCTTCCGACGCTGAGTTCTATTTTTGGCAGCTCTTGCCGCCCCGTACCTCTCTCTGTTCTGACGCGTAGCCGCTGTGAGCATGCGGCTCCTGGCACGGTTTTTCTCATCTGTCGCTCTCTGGCACTCAGCATCGAACCAGCCTCCACAGCCTATTTATGTCTTCTACTCCTTCCTCCTGCTGTTCTGCGATCCGTTGATCCAGCTCTCTGGCGTATTCTGCTGCCACGCCATCAGCTTTCAACCGCTGAATGTTGAAACGCGTCGTCCTTTTTGTACGAGATTTCAGCACGTTCGACAACCGTGCGCGGATCTTACAAACGACGAGATAATGGTCAGAGTCAATGTTTGGTCCCCGAAAAGACCTAACATCAGTAACATCCGAAAAGTGCCGACCGTCAATCAGTACGGGATCGATCTGGGAGCAGGCTTCTCCATTTGGATGCCTCCAGGTGTGTTTCCGAATATTCAAACGTGAAAAATAAGAGCTACATATGGCCATTCCTCTGGCCGCGGCAGAGTTTATCAGCCTCAGGCCGTTTTCATTGGTTGACGAGTGGAGGCTATGCCTTCCAATGACCGGACGGAAGAATTCCTCCCTCCCAACCTGTGCGTTTGCGTCTCCGATGACGACTTTTACGTCGTGTTTTGGGCACTCGTCATAGATTCACTCAAGCTTGTCAAAGAACTCATCTTTGACTTCATCGGATTTGTCGTTTGTCGGTGCGTAGGTGTTGATTAAACTGTAGTTGAAGAATTTGCCCTTAATCCTCAACACGCATAAACGGTCATCTACGGGCCTCCACCGGATGACTCTTGTTTTCTGATTTCCCAGCACTACGAAACCGACGCCCCGTTCCGCTGCTTTGCCGCCACTGTAGTAGATGTGGTACTTGAAAGAAGTGCGTGCAATAGGGTCTACTGCACGGAATTCCCTTTCTCCGGAATTTGGCCACCGAACCTCCTGAATCGCTGCGATTTCGACTCCCTGCCGCTGTAGTTCTCGAGCAAGCAAGCCAGCCCGCGCCGGTTCATTGAGAGATCGGACGTTCCAAGTACCCGATTTCCAACCGTTTACCTTAATCTTTTTCCGTGTTCGTAGCCTAGGTCTTTGCCGATTGATCCGTTCCGTATTTCTAAATTCGTTGTTCGTGGTTGATGAAAGGTTTCGGTATGCTACCTTACCAGGGTCGCGATACCTACATCCTGCTGATGGTGCTGCCATCTTAGGTGTAGCTGGCAGGATACAGCATTCCATAATTCAGCCGCATATGACCCCCTTCCCAGTCAGCATACGACCATAGTTTCCACCGGGGTTGGTTACCCGATCTCCGCTAAGGTTACTCGAATTCCGGTCGGCACCACGTGGAGGTTGGGATAGGAGTTGCTGGACAGAGGTGAATGGCCACATTAGGGTCTCAAGTTACACGTGTCCAGCCATTTGCCAACCAAAGTAAAGTAAGTATGACTGCAAAAAAGTTCAAAAATATCTAAAATTGTGGTATGATATTAGAAAAAAAAAACAAAGCTTGTATAATATTACAGGAGATCGCCAAATGAGTTATATGGAGTGGCAAAATAATAACCAAAAAAGACGAAAAAGTGATTGCTGAAAAACAATAGTCTCTAAATGACAAAAAAAAACAATAAAATATACTAATGACGTTTTAAGTTACAAGCTGAATGGCCTCTAGGTATCATTCTGGTTCCGGAAATACCCATATTAGGTTGCATTCGGCTATCTTAGAATTCAATATAATCTCTTGGGTCGAATTTCGGCTTCTGTGTTCACTTAATTTATCTCGGTAAATTTCCTAACAACTGATCGAGCTCGGCGAAGTTTTTAACAAATGTCAGCAATATATTTCGACGAACATTCAGCAAATACAACGATCTACCGTAAACCAGCATGTATTGACATTTTGTTTACCGAACCCATCTTCCAGAGTACGAAGGGATGTCGAATCATCATAAAATACTTCTTGTATTCTGAAATCCTCACATTCCAAATTTGGTCCCACTTGCCTGATTGTGTTTTATTACATAAGAGATTTGATTCGTACATAATTATTTTAATTTTCAAATTTAATTTTTACATCGTTTCTTGAGTTAAAAAGACCATTTTGACACTGTAGAATCGAGATAGAATTTCATTTCACCAGTGTCGTTGAGAGCTGAAAGGCCAATTATCAACAGCCATCAAAAGTTATTCCGCAATGGATCGCTCTTTCCCGGCTGTCTGAGCCGCTAAATACCCCCTGTATTCAATCATTAATGAAGAATAATAAATATAAGGAGAAAAATAGACGCATTTTTTGGTTCCTCCCTAGTTTGCCTGGCAGCCTCCGAGCCAGTATCCCAAGGGTTTGCAAAGTGAACAAAACGTGATTCAACAGTGCGACAATTTATAACAATCAAACGTCAACTGAATTATATACGTGCTGTTCCTCTTTCTCTCTCTCTCTCTCTCTCTCTCTCTCTCTTTGCATCTAAGCAAACGTGTGGAACAACATGCGCCGTGGAAACACGCACACAGTTAAAAAGCCATTTAAGGGTAATTTCGATCCGTAAATTCGACGCTTCTGAAAGGTGTCTCATTGTGCGCCACGGGCCCCAGGTTTGCCTTCACATATTTGGTGTGCCGCTCCGTACCCTTCACACGAGACGGTTTATTATTTTCCAACCAGTCACAAGCGCGGCGGATCATTATTTAGTAAATTAAACGAATCAACATCTGAGCCGGGCCGCGGGACAGGCAGACGCGGTGCCGCCGATTGCCGCGTCATGCTGGGTCCTTTCGTGAAAAGCTGCACCACGCCAAAACAGGGACGCATCCATTCAATTAAGCTCAAATATGTCGGCGTGTTATTTATGAATTTCTATTTATTACTACATTTTGACTTCGATTAATGGGAAATCGGGACCATTCACGGTTTACCGGCAGATGGCTAAGATTCACTCGGCAAGACCCGCACCCGGGTGTTAGGTCCACTCTTTAATGTAGATAATGAAATTGGTGTCATAAATCACCAACGAAAACAAACTGAACGGTTTGTAATCTGTGTTTTTGTTGTTTGACACTGTCTTTTTAACAAGAAAATCCAGATATGATAGAACAAGCAATAAGTCACAGTCAATCCGTGTAATCGGCTTTCGCAAATCTTATCGTATAATCTTGTTAGGCCGCTTGCTGCAACCAACCAACTAGAAAGAAACTGTAAGGATTGTGTTTCCTGTACAACATGTCTTCTGTCTCCGGGGGCGTTTCTTCTAATTATCACTTGCCCAACCTCCGAGTAGAAGAGCTGTTCTTTGGCCTCCCGTTGACTGTTCTGGTCCAAACTTCTCGGAAGCAATCCTGCGAAAAAAGCTTAAATGCTTCGTTTCGTACACACTTTCGGATTATTTAATTTCTAGCCAAGAGAGTCCAGCCTATCGATTGTGTATGCGCGTGTATGCGTGTGTGTGCTGCCAACAGTTTTCTGATCGGCTTACATTCGCACTGTCCGAGAGTTTGCTTCCTGATTGGATTCACACCGTATTATCCTGCGCATGCTTGGCTTGGGTCGCACAATGCGCAGGGCTTATCACGCCAGGAAGTCAAAAATTGGCTTCACAATACTTTATTTGATCCAGTGGCTAACCTAGGAGAGGGCCACCCGCAGCAATTTTTACATCTGAATTACCATCAACCTGGAGTTTGTTTTAAGGTTAGATCACACTTATGGCTAAATCAAGTTAGTAACTTCCTTAAATCTGACTGTTTTCTTAGAGGAAAGCATTCCTTGTAAGATTGCAACTTTTGTAAGAAAAATATTTTAACTGCGAAATGGTTTGACTATTAAGCGATAATAATTCAAATGGCTGATGGTTCTAGATTGATTAATAGCGAAAGTTTGTTGTCAATGAAGTTTTCACTTCTTTCAGAATATGCATTACAGTGACTGTTCGAAGGAATACCTGAAAGATTCCATGAGTTTATAACATGAAAATGCAGTTCTGCATTTAGCCAAATTTACGGGGAATGTTTTTGTACCGTGATTAAATCGAAACGGCAGTGTATCCATTTAAAAAAATAGTTTTTGGTATAAAAACCAAAAGTTTAAAATACGATATATATTTTAGGACAGTTTTCTTTGTATTTTCAGTTCAAAAAAGTCTATTTTTAAGCGGTTTCATACAAATTTGAAATGCATTCCTCGGATGTTTGGCGTATTCACTAAATTGTGTCAAATATCCAAATTGAAAATATTATTTTATTAGAAATATTATTTTATTTGTAAAATAATATTTTTAATAAAATAATATTTTCGATTTAAATTGAGTTCTACTTTTGTGGATTACAGAAAAAAAAAACACAATAACTAATTTTTGAGTGCTTTTATCCATCGTCTCGAGTTCGGGTTATGAGTGCATACTCTCGCGAAAGATTGTTTCCGAACGGCATAAACAGCCAAGAACAAAACGTGTGTTAATTACTATTACTTATTCTTCACGCTTCAGAAGTGTTTCGCACCTTTTATTCCTCTCAAACCGAATGCATATTTTATTGCACTTTGCACGGTACACCGGACGGCGGCGTGGCGAACGAACAAACAACTTAGCTCTTTTCCTGCCAACACACCGAACCCAAAGTTCCACCCGATCCGACCGGTCCAACTAATATATTGAACATTAATACGTGTTAACTCAATGAACAAATTATTCAAAATTACTTCTATTAGATCTCTATCCTCCGATCCATCGAATTCATCGCGCGCAATCGCCGCAGCCTCTCGCTTCTTGTCGTTGGCTTCCTCTCGCAAATCGCAAACGATCAGAATTACTTCATTGTTCGGAAAGGTTTATGATATTCAATTTATTTTATTGAAATGCGCACCTTGGCGGGCGTCGTCCCCCACCCCCCACCTACTTCTCTTAGCGATGGCCGCGCATTCAGCGCTCGATGCAGCGGTGCTAAATGCGAAAAATCATTTCGCCACAAATGGCATCGAGTAGAACGTGCACGCGAGCACAGCCTCAGTCCCACACACAAACACACGAGGAAAGCACAGGAAAGCTAGCCTCCTAACAACGACGATCATTACCATACATTCGCCTCTAATCTCCCCATTCATGCGTTCAGGTTTGTTTGCTGCTACTGCTGCTGTTGATCGACGCGTCGCTCGTGCAAACGCGCTTCGGGATGCGGGTTTTGAGTTTTGCAGGGCGAAAAGTTTACAATACGGATTCATAAAGTCTAATGATAATCATCTGCCTTTTTTGTCTGGGAAGCGTTTGCAATGAGGGAGCGGAAGAAAAGCCGCGGGACCTCAACTGGCTTGTTTTGAATGGCAAAATTAGCTAAGGATTATCAGCACCCGTACGTATTGCAGCGATAATGAATTCACGCGGAAGCTTGTGCATGCATAGAATTGGTTCACACTTAAGTTTGTTTACTATTTGTCTAAAAACATTTTACTGCTTCCTTCTTTGTTACGGCGCACAGAGAGCCAAAAGTATATTCAAGTGACTGAATTAGCTTTGAATAACCCCACACAAGCTATTGAATGATTGAGTCAAGCTTATAGATTACTAGCTGATACTCGCCCCTGTTGCTGTGCCATTGAGTTTACGACGACAACCGCGTATCTCTAGAATGTACATAATTTCAAGAAAATAATTTGTATTTGTATTTATTTATTTAACTTCAACTGACAAAGTCTAAATGAAGTGTGCAATGGGAAAAGCCGACTTGAGCTGATAACATCATAACCACTCTCGAATCGGCATAAAAACCCATTTTAAAATTAGAGTTTACAATTACAGCTTACATACAAAAATCAGTCAAGAATTATTAAAAGTAATAACACTATAACACATTTTCTACGATTAATCTAACATATCATTTCGAAGGATTCGGTTTTTAAAATGCTCTATTGTTAAAGAAAAGTCAAACAAATGATATACACTATTGAAAACACAACACATCGCATGAACTGGTTCATGTTTCCCATAGTCGGTTCGATGAAACGCAGGTCGAAGGAAGTCTCGAGATCTTAGAGGCCTGGAACCGACGTTTAAATTCAACAGCGACAAGAGCTCAGGAGCATCAATTTCACCCATTAGCAGTTTAGCGACGAAAACAGCTCTTGAAGCATTCCTCCGTTTGTTTAAATTGCCGATATTCAACAGGTTGCATCTGTCTTCATATGGTGGTAGGTTTACTGTGTTAGACCAAGAAAGATGTCTTAGGGCGAATCTGATGAATCTGTGTTGTACAGCTTCTATTCTGGATTTCCAAATTTGTATATGCGGGCTCCATACAACAGAGGCTGTGTCAAGGATGGAGCGTACTAGCGAGAAGTAGAGAGCTCGCAAGCAGTACGGGTCGCGAAAGTCCTTGGCCATGTGCATAATGAAACCTAGGTTGCGGTTAGCTTTCGAAATGATGCTAGAGTAGTGGTTCTGGAATGTAAGCTTGGAATCCAGTTCCACTCCCAAATCTTTCACTACGTCAACTCTTCCAAGAGGAGCATCGTCGATTTTATAATTGAACAATATAGGATTTTTACGTCGAGTGAAGCTAATAAAAGAGCATTTGGAAACACTAATCGTAAGGTTGTTCAAGCGGCACCATTCTGCAAACTGATTAATAACATTTTGTAATTGCTTGCAGTCTTCTAAACACCGTACAGCAAGAAATATCTTTAAATCGTCAGCATATAACAACATAAGCATGAGCATGTTATATCTGTAAGGTTGTTTAACTGTCTCCTGTCAAAATTATTATACATTTAGGAAAATAGCAGTAGGTAAAAAAGACAGAAACTTGACTTGAGTTTATTATTCTGGCTATGAATAAAATGGTCCTAACCTTCAACCAAGTAACACGGGCACACGTGTCCAGGTACAAGTACCCAGGTACCAACAAATTGAAGTCGGTCGTTTCGATTTAAAACAATTTAGAGGCCATCCACATACCACGTGGACAGATTTTTGACGATTTTAACCCCCCTCTCCCGTGGACAAATGCCCATATAAATTCTTTTTTTTGCAAGGACCGTGGACATTACACAACCCCCCCCCCCCCTCCCCAAGCTGTCCACGTGGTATGTGGATGGCCCCTTATGTACTCATGTATTTATTTTACAAATAAAAAGAGTATCAATCCATTTTGAAAATTACCTCAACCCTGTCCTGATTGGCTGTTTTTTTTTCCTCATCTATAGTTTATTTGACACGGCACAAATACAATTCAATGTTTAACGGCGCCAATTATATCTGGTAGCTTACTTTCTAAAGTATCTTAATAACTAAAAGCAAATTTTTTATCCTCGCTGCCGACTACGAGCTGAAACTAAATCTAACTTAAGCTAGAATGTTTTGCATGAAAAGCACTGATTTGTTGTTTGATGGTTTTCCATCGCCATAGGTAAGCAGCATATTGAATATGTTCCGCTGCTGGGCCAAGATATTACGGACTGGCATATTGGGTTGTCTCCCTCGGGACCTGAGACTATCGTGCGGGTCTAGTTGCTGTTTCCGGATCCGGGGTCTTAACGTGTTCTTGTCGTTTGGTTGGATGTAGGCGGAAGGGGATAGGACTAAACTGGGGCGTGGATGGATTTCAGGAAAACGTATATAAGGGACATGTAGGATAGGTCACGGCTCGCCAAGACATCACGAACAGGAACAGCCGGCTGCCTACCTTCGGCCTGCAGGGAAGCTACTAATCTAGACCTGGCGTCACGGTGTACAGGGCATGACCAAACAACGTGCTCTATGTCGTGATAACCTTCACCACAGGCACAGATACCACTCTCCCCGAGCCCAACACGACGGAGATGCGCGTCAAATCTATAGTGATTGGACATAAGCCGGGACATCACGCAAATGAAATCCCGACCTACATCCAACCCCTTGAACCACGGGTTCGTCGATACCTTGGGGATTATGGAATGTAACCACCTTCCCAGTTCCCCCTTGGTCCAAGAATTTTGCCAACTGATGATCGTATTCTGACGTACAAATGCGAAAAATTCATTAAAGGCAATTGGTCTTTCATAAATATCACCGTTTGTTGCGCCCACCTTAGCCAAAAAGTCCGCTTTCTCATTACCCGGTATCGAGCAGTGAGAAGGGACCCACGCTAAGGTAATCTGAGTAGATTTTTCGGATAAAGCACTCAGATGTTCCCGTATTTTCCCCAGGAAATACGGAGAGTGCTTAACATCTTTCATCGATCGGAGAGCCTCAATGGAACTGAGACTGTCCGTAAAGATGAAATAATGGTCCGTGGGCATTTTTTCGATAATCCCTAGGGTGTACTGAATTGCAGCTAATTCTGCGACGTAAACAGAAGCAGGATTATCGAGCTTATGGGAGATGGTTAAATTGTTATTGAAGATACCGAAGCCAGTGGACCCATCAAGAAGTGATCCGTCAGTGTAGTACATATTGTCGCAGTTGATGTTTCGATATTTATTGGAAAAAAATTTGGGGATCTGCTGCACGCGTAAATGATCCGGGATTCCACGAGTTTCTTCTATCATGGATGTATCGAAAAACACAGTAGAATCAGAAGTATTTGATAAGTCGACACGATTTGGAATATTCGAAGAAGGGTTAATATTTTGGGACATGTGATTGAAATACAATGTCATAAAACGGGTTTGAGAATTAAGTTCGATTAACCTTTCAAAATTTTCAATCACGGGACGGTTCAAGACCTCACATTTGATAAGAATACGAGAAGACAGGCTCCAGAAGCGGTTTTTCAATGGTAGTACTCCAGCTAAGACCTCCAAACTCATCGTATGGGTCGACTGCATGCAACCTAAGGCGATACGCAAACAACGATATTGTATTCGCTCCAGTTTGATCAAATGTGTGTTTGCTGCGGAGCGGAAGCAGAAACACCCGTATTCAATAACAGACAATATCGTTGTTTGGTAAAGCCTTATAAGGTCTCCTGGGTGGGCTCCCCACCATTGTCCGGTTATTGTACGAAGAAAATTCACTCTTTGTTGACATTTTTTCATCAGATACCTCACGTGACAACCCCAGGTGCCTTTAGAGTCGAACCAGACACCAAGATATTTGTGTACCAAAACCTGAGAAATCGTTTTACCCATTAATTGTGTTTGAAGCTGAGCAGGTTCATGCTTCCTAGAAAAAACTACTATCTCAGTCTTCTCCGGAGAGAATTCGATACCTAGCTGTAAAGCCCAAGCAGACAAATTGTCCAAGGTATCTTGCAATGGTCCTTGCAAATCGGCAGCTTTGGCTCCTGTAACAGAGATTACACTGTCGTCTGCAAGTTGTCTTATCGTGCATGAGTTTGCCAGACATTCGTCGATGTCATTTACATAAAAGTTGTAAAGAAGGGGGCTTAAACATGAGCCCTGGGGAAGACCCATGTAGCTAATGCGAAAAGTTGCCAAATCGCCGTGCGTAAAATGCATGTGCTTTTCGGACAACAAATTGTGCAAAAAATTGTTCAAAATTGGAGAAAATCCTTGTCGGTGAAGTTTACCCGAAAGAATGTCAATAGAAACGGAATCAAAAGCCCTCTTAATGTCCAAGAACGCAGACGCCATTTGTTCTTTGCGAGCATACGCCAGCTGAATATCTGTTGAAAGCAACGCAAGACAATCATTCGTCCCTTTGGCACGGCGGAAGCCAAATTGAGTATCTGATAGTAGACCATTTGATTCGACCCAATGGTCTAAACGACGGAGTATCATTTTTTCCATCAATTTCCGGATACAGGATAGCATTGCAATCGGCCTATAAGAGTTGTGATCAGAAGCTGGTTTCCCTGGTTTTTGGATGGCGATCACCTTCACTTGCCTCCAATCCTGCGGTACAATATTTTGCTCCAGGAACTTATTGAACAAGTTCAACAAGCGCCTCTTGGCATTGCCGGGTAGATTCTTCAACAAGTTGAATTTGATTCTATCTAACCCAGGCGCGTTATTGTTACAGGACAGGAGGGCAACTGAAAATTCTGCCATCGTAAAAGGTGATTCAATCGCGTCGTGGCCCGGAGACGCATCGCGAACAATGTTTTGCTCAGGAACAGAGTCCGGACATACTTTCCTGGCAAAATCAAATATCCACCTACTTGAAGACTCCTCGCTTTCGTTGACCGTTACGCGATTCCGCATTCTTCGGGCTGTGTTCCAAAGAGTGCTCATTGATGTCTCCCTCGACGTCTCGTTTACGAACCGATGCCAATATCCACGTTTCTTTGCTCGGACCAAGCTTTTGAACTTGGTCTCAAGCTCCAAATACCGCTTAAAGTCGTCGGGTTGACCTTTCACCCAAAAGAAGGCCTTAAACGCGTCGGATTTTTCCGTGTAGACATCGGAGCACTCTTTGTCCCACCACGGAGTGGGAGGCCGTTCTTTGATCGTCACGCCGGGATATTTCTTCGTTTGGGCTTGCACCGTGGCGTCGAGAATCAAGCCCGCGAGGAGGTTGTATTCTTCAAGTGGTGGGTGATGTTGAATCGACTCGACAGCTTCTGATATAATTTCCTCGTATAACTTCCAACCGATATTCCGTGTGAGGTCATACGGAATATCAACTGATCGCGTGCGAGTTGAACCATTATCAATTGAAATTTGAATAGGCAAATGATCGCTACCGTGGGGATCAAGGACTACCTTCCATATGCAATCCAACCGTAGCGATGTTGAACATAAAGATAAATCTAAAGCACTGGGGCGCGCTGGAGGTTTCGGAACGCGTGTCATATCCCCGTTGTTTAATATTGTCATGTCGAAGTCGTCGCAGAGGTTATAGATCAAAGAGGAACGGTTATCATTAGAAGGGAAACCCCAAGCCACGCCGTGAGAGTTGAAATCTCCCAAAACCAAACGTGGTGAGGGAAGAAGTTCTATTAAATCAAAGAGCAGCCGTTGCCCAACCTGTGCTCTGGGAGGAATATATATTGGGGCAATACAAAGCTCTTTACCTTGTATTGTCATTTGACATGCGACAGCTTCGACGCCTGGGACCGTGGGGAGGTTAATACGATAGAAGAAATAGCACTTCTTAATCCCTAGAAGTACTCCTCCGTAAGGGGTGTCTCGGTCGAGGCGAATTATATTAAAATCATGGAAGCTAAGATCTACATTTGAAGTGAGCCAAGTTTCACAAAGGGAAAATGCATCGCATTTATGCTTATTAATCAAAACTTTAAATAAATCAATTTTGGGGATGATACTTCTACAATTCCACTGTAAAATAGAGATAGAATCCTTCATCTCAGCCGATGAATTAGCCATCGAAGGATACGATCGCTGCAAGGAGGGGCCATTTAGCAGTCAACTGCTTCAAAAACGTTTTAACTGTTGGTAGAAATGCCAGCAGAAGACTTTTAAGAGGATCAGTTATGTTGAAATTTTCAAAAATCCAGTCCACAATATCTGAAAACTTCAGCAGTCCAGATTCTGGCTGAATCTTGGACGAAAAAGGAGGAACAGTTGGGTTTTTCGATGTTCCTGGAAGTGCCGGAAACTCCTTATTTGAATTCAGTTTTGCCAATCCCGGAGGATTTCTACAGCACTTTTTTGTTTCTTAGTATCAGTCACTTCAGATGGAGACCTTCTCTGTCCTTTCCTAGGAAGCCTAGGAGAAGAAAGGTTTTTCCTCTTTCTAGATTTCCCGGGTTCAACAAAAGAAGATTCCACAACTGAATCGTCAGAATCAGACTCATCGGATGGCAAGACCTCGAAGAGATTCGGGGAAACCAGTTTGGTGGCAGCGGCCTCTTTAAGCATTTCTGCGAAAGTGCGCTTAGAGCGCTTTTTCAGAGACCGCTTGATCTTCTCTTGGCGCTGCTTGTACGCGGGACATGCAGACAGCTCATGTGGAGTCTGCCCACAATAGAGGCACTTTTCAGCACCCTTATTACAGGTGTCATCCGCATGTTGCTCTCCGCACTTGCCACAGCGTGCTTTATTGCCACAGTGGGAGACTGTATGGCCCAACTGTTTGCACTTGAGGCAATTCATTACCCGCGGTACAAACAAGCCCACGGGTAGACGCACTTTGTCCACGAGCACATAGCTCGGCAGAGCAGACCCGGCGAAAGTCACGCGAAAAGAGTCTGAAGGGGTGTAAGTTTTTACACCCTTGTCGAGCGATACTGAATGTAATTGCTTACATTCAAGTATCTTGGCAGGCTCAAGGCTAGAATCCTTGAAAAGGCCTTTTCCAGCCTTCAACAGGTCCTCGACAGTCAGACTCGATTTGCTGACCACACCGTCAATCTCAACTACGCGAGCTGGAATGTACACGTGGTACTCCCGCGTGAAGAGCTCACAAGCAGCAATCTCGTTTGCTTGCTTGAGGTCGGACACCAAAACACGCAGCTTATTCGGGCGTACTTTGGTAATTTCAGTCACGGCTGTAAACCGTGCCAGATCTTTACATATTTGCATTGTGTTCAATGCTTTCACTTTCGGCCGGAAAAATACAGCCCCAATACCAACATTGCCCTCCGGATACTGCTTAAGCCGATGGGTAGCTTCCTGCGGGGTTCCATTCTTAACCCTTGGAACTTTGTATCCTGGAGGGCTAGGCGGTAGAACGAGCGGGTTTTCATCCCCGCGTTCGTCGTCCATGTTGGACGCGTAAGCCACACACGCAAAATGCCAATCAACAAATAATATTGTAGAAAAAAACCAAGAGAAAAAAACTACTTATCTTCTGCAGCCGCTCTACACCGCAATCAGCGCACGGGCGATGCCAATCTCCAGTCCTTCACACAAGAGTCCGCTAGCAAAAGCTGCAGCCGCTCCAGCCACACAGCAGCACCAGTACAGCCAAACAGCAGTACGCCGGGTACTGGATCTCTCGCAGTAGCGACACAACGTACAGTCTGTGGTGTACGGTAGTAATAGGCGATGATGCGTTCCTTTGTCTTCAATAGACGACGGCCACGAGCAGCAGTGCACACGCAATACAATGCACGGTGACCTTGAAGGCGATTAACTGGTCGGCACTATCGAGATCGAAATGAAATTGCGACCGAACACGACGAGAGCACAACTCGGAATGAAAAGAGTTTTTATAGTGTACGACAACTTAGAATCTATAATCACTCCTAAATCTCTAATTTGATAACACCTTTCTACAACTTGATGTCCAAGAGTGCAACTGGAATGTTCAGGATTTAGGATTGCTTTAGCACAGTGCAATTGAAACTCCGCAACACTATAGTTTTCAATTCAACATTCAACAATGAATTGTGAATCCAGGGATTTGTAGGAATGGAACAGTACCTATTTAACGAAATATGAACAGAAATCAATGTTATTAATGCAATGGAGTAAAAACTATATGTTCATTTTACCGGCTAACAGAATCATTACAGCATGAGCAAATATGATCTAATTCAGTGTGAATTTTAGAGAAAATTGAACAGATTGATTGCGGTCGAGCAATGATAGCATATGCATTAGGGTGCCAGCCAAAATGGTCATCTCGAATTTCGAAAAAAAAAAAAAAACTCTATACAAAATGTTCACCTGCTCGAAAAAACACCCTGTGCAAAACTTGAGCTCAATCGGACTTAAAATGGGGTGGCGCATAGCGATTGAAGTTTGGCTTTTTTGAAAACCGAAAAATCACCCAAGGGAATTTTTTCAGATGACACCAATTCTCGACGTTTCATGCGTTTTTAAGTCATTTGGCATCAAAAAAAAAATTCGAGAACCGAAAATTCACGTAACCCCCCCCCCCCCTTGGGTGATTTTTCGGTTTTCAAAAAAGCCAAACTTCAATCGCTATGCGCCACCCCATTTAAGGTCCGATTGAGCTGAAATTTTGCACAGGGTGTTTTTTCGAGCAGGTGAACATTTTGTATAGGGTATTTTTGGAAATTTTCTGGTCACTTTTTTTCCATACGATGATTGGCACCCTTATATGCATACACACTTAGATTTTATTGCCGAGAATTCAACAGCTGATAAATTCAGCGAAATGTTCTACAAGTTTTCGGCACAATTTTCAAGAATTTTGGCAAACAAAATGTCAATACATGCTGGTTTAAGGTAAATCGATATATTTGCTGGATGTTCGTCGAAATATATTGCTGACATTCGTTAAAAATTTCGCCGAGCTCAATCAGCTGTTGGGAAGTTTGCCGAGATAAATTGACTGTGTATATAGCATATGTAGTATTATTCTTATTCTATCTTGTCAGTACCCAACTAATCAGTATTGGTTGCTGGTTGCACTGTTTTAACGATGTCAGCCTTCTGAACATCGTAAGAACACAAGAATTGGGACTCTGCAATTGCGCCGGAATTGCAAATGGAGTTCCATTTTACCGACTAATTATGATATATTTGGAAGTTCATCGAAACCTATTTTACCACTAAACATGAACACACAAGTCATGCAAACTGCAACAAAAATGTATTCTACACTCCCCTGATTCCTGGTTCTACCCGCATTCGTTTGAGCCGTCCTTTTTCATGTCCTGATGTCGTAATGACGACAGTATAGTAACTATAAATGCCACGTTCACGTATCCCTCGTAGGTATGTGGGGTTAATTATAAACCAATACGTGCGACTCGTTTTGTCCTCTCATTTAATAGTTTTAATCGTGCAATTCAGTTAAACGAAACGTTTTCCAAAACTCGACAACGAGGATGATGATGATGATCATGATGAGGTTGCACTCGGCTGCACAGTTAATAATCATATGTTCTCTCTTCCCCTGTGCATTGTACGGAGTGCAACAAAAGGCAAAAGCAGGATTAGTTCCACAGGGGTAATAAATAAAGTGGAACCATTTGAAAAATTCATTGCTACTCCGCGTCCTTTGTACAAACTTGTGTACTTTATTGTCGCTTAATAGCCCGTTTTGGAGTGGAAAGTCTATTAAGCGAGAGGTAACGCAACGCGAAGCAACGGCTGCGAAGTGCGGGGTGAAGAGAAGCTAATAAAGCGTGACATTCGCCAGGGTGGGACTTGGTTTCGTGCGTGTGTGTGCGCGCGCGTTAGAGTAGGATCATCGCTAGAACGTAGCTGCTATTGTAACTCCGCGCTCTCGGGAGGGGCTTTGATTGTACTTAACAGATAAATGGTGGAAAAAGTCGAGATGTTGGACAGGGTGACAACGTAAAATCGCAGCAGATGTTTCTGCTGCCTTTGATTTCGGCTTGATGAGGAACTAATATGTGCGAAGGGATCCGTGAGTGGCAACCGGAGGACAATAAATTACTGGATACTTGAAATTACGGCTGCTGAAAGGCGAAAACAAACGATACAAATGGCGTTCAAAATGAAATTGATTAAATATACGAGTGGTAGCCAATTGGCTGCGATAGAAGGGTGCTTTAAATTCAATGGTTTCATACAATAATTTGACTTAAAAAATTTGAATTAATTTTTATCGTACTAATTAATCGAAAATTAGTCATTCATATTGAAATGAATATTCACCAAAAATACGTGGTCAAATACCACTGACTAATAGTAAGTTATGACAGCTTCCACTGCAAATAGCCGCTTAGGCTTAGCACTAAATTATCACCCAGCTTCGGTATAAAACTGGTGGTTCTACCGCACGAAACCGAAACCAATCCTCGTAAATATTTTATGATTAACGACAGCATTGTGCTATCGGTTGGTCAATTCAATCGAGTCTAATTTTAGTCACGGCTACAGCAGCGGCCACAAAGGATTACGACGATGGCGGTGATGATGCTGATGATGGTGATCGGTTTCACCTGAGCGTCGTAGGCAAGCTACCGCGCTGAGTTTAAGTTAAAAGCTGGGATATAAATCACCCAGAGTGGAGCGTTCCGTACTGCTTTGGATTTACGAGCAGTTTTACTCATTATGGGCCGAGCGAATCGAGAGCAAGCGAACGGTGATTCGCTTCCGGCACTCCGACCGACCGGCGCATTGGTCATACCCAATAACTTATGCTGATTGCTGACTTTGGATTAGTTTTGAGCGTCCGAACAGTTGTTAACTTCTGTGCTTCAGAGCACTAGAACTATTTTTGAGTGTTGTTGCGATCAATACTCACGACATTACTTTACGAAATTACTCGTTAGTCTGAGAAACGAATGATCGACGAATGATCGTTATGTTATTTAAATGAGACCATTATTTTATTTAGTCGCACAGCTCGATTTTTTACCTATAAAAATAACCCATTGAAAACGCTAGATCATGTAATTCAAAAATCTGACATTCTGATCTAGAAATATAAAATTACATAATCGTTGAATCACGAATCTTCTAAATTTAAACCCAAAATTTTCGTAAACGCCTAAGTCATTAGGCCCTAAAATCAAAATATGCTTTGGCTGTAAAATCCTTTTTTCCTATTGTCCTGAATATCCTAATCAGCGCTGCAAACTTTCACTGTCATGAAAGAATTTTTAGTTGAAATTGATAACATTGAATTCCAGTTTTTTGTGTTCACACAACATTTAATTGACACGGCACAAAATTCCAGTTTTCAACGAACTAGCTGAGAATGAAAAAGAATTTCAGCTCCAATTAGTTGACAGTGATTGTTGGCTAGCAGCATTCCTGTGATTTCGCACACGTAGTATTGCTTTAGCGATGTTGCAAAACTTCAAGATTGAAATAATAAAATCATGACACAATAAAATCCCTCAATCTCATAAACATATAACTCCGAAATCCTAATATACCAGAATCCTTTGATAAATTTCCAAATATTTTAAGTTTTAGGTTTTAGGATTTCAGGACTTTATTATTTTAAGATTTTATGATGTACGTAGTTTGGGATATTCTGTTTTTCGGATATTGGGATTTCAAAACTCTAGGATTTTAGGATTTTATAATGAAATCTTAAGACCACAGAATGCTGAAATCCGAAATTCCCGAAGTCCTAAAATCATAAAATTCTGAAACAAAAATTGGTAAAATCTCGAGATCCCACACTGATATCAACCCATAATTCTATGGTACGAAAGCTCTACAATCTTGAAATTCTAACATTCTAGAACCACAAAGTCCTGAAATTTTGAAATATTTCAATCTTATAAACCTGAAATTTGAGAATTCCATAGTTTCACAGTCCTAAAATCCTGAAAGCATAAAATTTTTGTATCGTAAAATCTTAAAATACTATAATATGAAAATTCTTAGAAAACAACTTTTCAAATCATGTAGGTACAATCGTACAATCATCAATTCGGTTTTTACTAAAATCCCAAACAAAAATCCTAGAAACTTCAAATATTAAAATCCTGAAATATTAGGATCTTAAACAAACACGACACGAAGCGAGACATGTCTCAATCTTTATCGTTCTTACCACTCGAAACCATATTGAAAATTTACCCTAAAACTCGACCGATTTCGAGCCCATCATCAGGAGAAAAATGCGGCAAAACGGACGATCGCACTTTTTTCCTGAAGATTTGAACACTCAGATTCCATAATCCGTAGATTCAGAATGTTGAGACTTTAAAATCCTAATATGTTTTTCCATCTCAAAATTCTAATATCCCAAACCTTTCAATTCAAAAATTTTGAAGTTGGAAATCTTTAATATTGAAAAATTCTAAACTTTTGAAAGTCAATAACTTTGCAATTTTAAAATTCTAGAAATCATAAATTGTAGTATTCTGGAGCAATAAAATTCTAGCACCTAAAATTATTGATTTCTAAAATCTCAATTCAGAAATGCTAAAACGCCAAAATTCTAGAATTCACAGATTCGATATACTGAGCCCTAAAAATTTTGAAAGTTTCAAATCCTGGAATACCAAAGTCTTGAAATCTGGATATTCCAAAAAGAGAGCATACCTAAATGACACAACATTCGTCGGGAGGAGGGTATCCAAATTTTGTGACAAGCCCTTACAAGGGGGCGGGGCAGGAGGAGGGTTTGGTTTGTAAGCGACGTAGCATTTGTTTTTCTTTGAAGATCAAATTTTTTTTGCAGAAAAAATGTACACTAGAAACACACTAAAGCTTTGCAGCGAAAGCTGTCGAAATATTTTTATCTAAGGCATTCTGCAGCACATAAACAAACGCTTGCATGTCCAAACACACAATCCATTTTTGAAAAAGAAAGTCGTTTCCGCGTGTCTTTTAGTAGTGAAAATTACAAGATATTCTTTCGTTTTCAAAACTGGGCATTTACCAGCTTTATCTTTTGCGAATTAGCGAATATGTTCGGTGATCTCTACAGAGGCATGGATCGTACGGAGTTGTTAAAAACTTTTCATTTTGTAGAAATTCTTGAAAGCAGATAGCATCAATTCAGAGCGAAATTAATATCACATGAAATACTGCCACAGGTGTACCACTGATAAATTAATTGATTTGCAGAAGGTGATTTACAGAAGACCGGGTGAGGAACGTTTTATAAGGTTATATTTTCAAAATATCAGAAAATGTATAGTTATCAAGCTCCAAAATTCCGTGCTTCTAGTTCTGAAATTCCAAACCTTCCAGAATCTTATATTTTTACCTTCCGAAATTTTGTAGTCCCAAAATTTAAAAATCCATAATGAGAAACCTTGGCTGGATGTGTAGCTTGAGACCGAATTGAAGTAAAATCAATTTATTTAGCATCGATTTTTATTTGGGTCCGAGGACGTTAATTGAATTTGTAAGATTCATACTTTAACTGTCCTGCTTTTGATTTAATATGCTAAATTTGGATGAGACTTTCGCTACAGCGAACTATTTTCGATTGAAAAAGTTTAGAAGTTGGGATTCAAATCTTCTGGTGTACACGATTGATGATATTTTTCGGCAGTACATTTATAGAAATTATCTATTTTCCATCTTATTACTGTACCAAACTGTCGCATGATTGCTGATTATTGTCATTCGCACAATGCGACAGTCGAGATATCGAAGCGGCCGGAAATCGGCACAAAAGAGAATCGTTAATTATCCGTGTTGGCTTCTAGTCACACGATTCTCTCAAATAGAGAAGCATACAGTTGCACGCTGCTGTCGCAGTCTGTACGGTGTCATGTAAAAATGTCAACTGTTCGATATACTGGGCTAGATCATGAAATGCTGTATCCAACCAGCTATACCTAAGATAGCACTGGCAGAGCTGCATGCCACCGCGGGTCGACGTGTGGCGATCGTCGAGGGCACACAATATACGTGTGACCACTGACAGTATCTAGCAGTCCCGGACCAGCAGCGGGAGTTCGCCTAGGGGTGGTGAGGGTCGAACCAGGGACAGTCGACTCCTCGCAAAAGCAACAAGTACCCGAAAGCACCTCTGACGGAGCGAATAGAGCCGCTCCTAACACCCAAAAGCACTAACCCGCCCATTAGAACCATTGGGACATAAAACCTAGCAGGCCTTCCAGTACGTACCGACTCCATTGCCTGGTGGGAATTAGATGGTTCTTCCTGACTTGCGCCGGTCGGTGGAGTCATAGTTGCTCATAAGGCGCTATGACTGCTTACCCTAGCCATGATCTCACTGTTTCGGCATAGACCACCATGGGACCACATAGGCAACTGCCCCACCATGGACAAGGATAGCGGCTGGAAGGGGGACCCAATTAAATCAAGGTGAACTCAGGAAAACCAAAAAAGACGGGTGAGGAGGGATTACCAAATCCCTTCGTACGAGGTGGCATCCAGCGGTCTCCACAGAAGAAGGCGGAGACGGATGTGGCGAAGCCTGGAGAGAAAAAACGGCTAATCCATCTGTGTCCATACCAGACATCTCGGTAGACGGTCCCTTAAAAGGCAGGGCCGTCGAAAGGTGCATGGACACGCGGCGTTGTCTGAACAACTCGACACCATAACCGAGTTCTCGGCGAATAGGCGGAATATCGCTGGCGACCTGAAGCAGAGCCTCCTCCTGCTTCGGAGTACCATTGATGAAGCTAGAAAAGAGTATGAAGAACTCGTAGTTCAAGTGAAGGCAGCCGAGAAAGCGGCCAGGACCAGGAGGGCGACTGCGTCCAAAGAGGTGCAGACAGACGCTTCCTCGTTCGCGGCAGTTTGCTCTACGGGGCAGGTCGCTAAGCGAACGAGGCAGTCCCCGGAGAAAGCGACCCCCGGGAAAACCAAGAAACGGTTGGTCGTGCTACTCCCGGGGCGTCGGCGGTCGCTAACCTGGCTCTCAGTCGTTGTCGGACATCGCCATCATATCGAACCTCTACAGCATCCCTCCCGAAAACGGTAACTGGGTTGTGGATAAGTCCAGTATGGCGGCCGTATGGACGACGAGCAAGTTTCCGGTTCAGGAGGTTGTCTCAACCTCAGAAGAAGGGTACGTAGTTGCGAAGGTAAACAGTGTGTTCTACTGCAGTTACTATGCTCCGGCACGTTGGTCTACCGAAAGGTTCACCCAGATGGTCGACCTGTTATCCATGGAGCTAATGGGTCTAACGCTGTTGGCGGTGGTGGGCGACTTCAACGCTTGGGCTGTTGGAAGGGGGGGGGGGGGTAAGTCGCCTCACGAACCGAAGGAGTCAGATCATGTTGGAGGCTTTGGCAAAGCTCAGCCTAGATCTGGCCAACGTTGAGACCAAAGGACATACGGCAGAAATGGTGCGGAGTCGACCATTGACGTGACTAGAACTGGAGGGTGGAAGATATCGTATTTCGATGCTAAGGAATTCGAAGAGGCGATGAGAAGAGAGCGCGAGGGGGGCAGTTGGCTCCGCCCAACTGCAGACCAACTAGTTGCCATGCTATCGCGGGCTTGTGACGCCACCATGCCTAGGACTCGCCAACGTTCAAGACTGGTATAGTAGAGCAGTTAGTGTAACTGGATTGGTAAAAGAAACCTACACACAAGCACAGATAAATAATAAGTAGGGACAGTGGTAAATCACGATTTCGCGGACGCCGCGAATTCCGCTAAATCTAGCACAGGCCGCGAAACTAACGAAAATCCGCGAAATGCCGCGAAATGCCGCGAAAACCAGCAACACGGACAAATCTAAAGATTAAAAGGCATCTCGATGGCATCGGGAGGCCTTCTCCTACGAAATCAAAAAGATGGCTCTCTTACAACGAGAATTTGTCAGCCTGGTTTGAATTGTTTTCGGACGGTTCGGTTACTAGGTCCTCTTCGAGTAAAGATTTTGGTGATTGGGGACCTGCATGATAGAATTCCTGAGTGTGCAAAATCGAAGTTTCAAGATGTACTTACTTAATTCAAGTAGCTAGCATTTTTGCATTTTTAAAAATTCGTGACAGTGAGATTGATATTATAATTTTGGGAGTATTCGGAACGCGGACGGTTTCTTGAAGTTTTCCGGTTGGCAAATAAATATTTATCGATTCCCGGAAACTCGGTAGATGCGGAATGCAGCGTGAGTCAGAATAACTTGAATAATACGTGCCTGCCGACACCTAAATATGATAGAAGACAATTTGTCACAGTAGTTCGTACTGCAATGAAATCATGAATATACGGTTAAATTACCTATATTACATAAAATAACAACCGTTTTTTATCGTTTATTGTTGCTCTTTATTTGACGTTTTTTAAATAAAAGGTTGCTGCGATATTACCGCGAATTTTGAATATTTTTATTTTGTCACCCGCGAATTTTCAACTTTTTTGCCGCCAATTACCACTGTCTCTAATAATAAGCTTATCACTTACTCTTAATAGTGGTGCTGTTAATGATAGAAGTGTTACCATACAACAGACACCCGGGCAAAAAAAAAAAAATCAATGAAAATCCAACGACTCAAAATTAAAATTATATAATCTGTCAATTTCATTATTTTGAAAATTTAAAACTCTATATTCTAAAATTTTGAACTCTAACAGTTGTGAAATGGAAATACCAGAATGTTTTGGAAAACAGAATGGCTTGATCTTCGAATGAAAAACAAGGTGCATTCACAATGCATTTGTGGAATCCCGAATGTAAATTTTTGTAGAGATCCCAATTATACAAATCTGCGTAAGTTCGTTATTAAGGTACTATTATTTTCATAAACGAAGCATAATTTTTATTATTCAATTGTAAAATTGCAGTTACAGCAACATACATTTATTTGATAAATAAATAAATTGTGAAATGCTTGATATTCAATATTGCAACAACTGTTCGAGATTTCAACTGAAAGGTTATCAGCCGGCAGCCGGCTTTGATCATTCTTTTCATAAATTCCATTTGGCAGCATCATACAATTAATAGAGCATTTGACTGCTTTGCAGCGGTGCGGAATGATAGCGAAATAAATCCAGCTTGAACAGAATTTCCTTACCGTTCACAGTTAGACACCATTCGGGAGCGATAAATTTTACGTTGCAGTGCTGGGGCTGACCTGACCCCTGACGGTGGAATCACGATGCTGGCCAGCACACAGACACAAACCTAACCGGGCACACAGACTAATGCACGCACAGACCAACCGAAAGCGTGAGCCTGCGCGAGCGAGAACAAACCGCTCGCTAACTATGGCTTTATTTGCTTTCGAACACATGTTTTGACCGCAAAATAAATCATCGGATCATGTTTACGCGGTGCGCGCAAAGTGAAACCGAACCGAAAGCCGATACACAGCCGCAAATAACCGTTCTGTTCCCGAAGATGATTCCACGCTCAAAAGGAACCGACACGACCGCGCTGGAAGCTGTGCGTTTGGCTGCCTGGGTTGGGTTGTTCTACGGCCTCAAAGCTGTTGTTGAGTCTTTGACATGTTTTTGGTCCCTAGAACAACCCTAAACCACTTCGAACGGCTTAATGGGTGTAACTAAAGTCACATTTGTTACTCGGTACCACTCGAGTGCGACACTAGATCGACGCATTGTAAGACCGAAAGGAAAAATAAACACTTGTACACGGGTGATTTTTTGCCTATGAGTAAAGTCGGCACTCGGTCTCACTTCAAACGGGGTTACTCCGTAGAGAGACGTATCCTTCGGTCCGTGCATATTGAAGGGAAGAAAAATGACCTACCAAATGAGTCCGAAGTTAACGAGATAATTTGACTCCGAAATGTGTCGGTGGAAATGATCCTTGCCAGACGGTAAACGCCAGAAAAGAGAGCGAGCGCGCACACGCACTCTAGTCTAAAAGGACACGCCTCTGGCGCCAGCTAATTTGGCTCGCCTATCAGTGTCGAGTCGAGGCGAGTAAAAGTGGTTCTTAAAAATTTCACGCATCGCGGCCGAAGATTAACCTTTTTTTTCAGAGTAATCGGAGCCCTCTCGGAGGTTCAAGATGGATTTGTTTTGCATTCGAATTAGGGAATGATGTATTACCCGGGTTCTTCACAGCGGAATTTGTGCCGGATAATTAGTGGCAGATTTCTGATGGTTGCGGGATTTATTAAGATCGACAGAGTGTACGTTAATTAGGTGAAGAAGCCCAATCAGTCACACCAACAGAACAGTCGGTATGATCTCACATATCGATTTTTTTCCCATTCGGAATATCCGAGTAGAAACGGAAACAAACGCGGCCTCCTTCGATCATGATCGTATTGATGCGGAAAACTGTTCTCCGGAATTCTCATCGCAAGCTGCAGTCAATTAGAGGATAATTTTTCAAAATTTCAACATGAATATTTTGACGTTTCCGTTCTTTTTGGTGGGATCTAGAAAAAATCCAAAGAATTCCATCGTTTCTCTTGTTTCAAATTGTCCATCTCATCGCCACCGATAATAGACTGATTAGCACCAAGAGAGAAAGAGAGCGAGAGAGCGTCGTGTGTGGTCTATTCGAGCATATGAATAAAACAATTATCGTCATAGTTCTCGCTTTTAGACCGCGCTGAGTACAGCGCGGTCACGGAGACGTGCTAAATGCGCCATAATATTGTAATAGAATACAACAATATAATTATTCTGCCGGGAAGGTGCTAAACGATCGGCTCAACAGCATCCAACGCATGTGTTCGGATACAATGGAATGCAACACTTCCGAAGGACAGCCAGCGCGCGGAAAGACCGTCAGAAAAGTGATTCAGCATTACGAGTCATCGCTCGAGGTGAATTTTCACTCTCATACTCTACGAGTGTTACTAATTATCAACCGATCGCTCTCTCCAATTAGCCTATCAGTCTGACTAATCAAGTAGGATAAATTCATCATCTGCCCGCTTCCTGTCTGTGGGTCGTTCTGTAATCACGACGAATTGTACAGCATCCAATTAACGGTCAGGAACTGTACAGTGGTCGCGTCCTTACTTCAGTCGTCATTGTGATCATCAGAAATTTACCAGCAAGGACTTTCCCTTACTCCGAGTACTAGCTGCCTAGCTACTAGCGCAAAAAAATGCGAACCATTCGGTACGGACCACCACGGTGACAGCCATAAGGGCGCCACCATCCTATCCACTCGCTCCCAGCTCGGCTCAGTACGAAATCGGTTACGAAAGATCTACCCTCTAAGCATTAGGTTATCATCTGCGCACTGCGACCGAACAACGTTGACAATGTTGTGAGCAAACAAAACACCTCGTTAGAAGCGGATTATGATTGAAATCTACTGATAACGATGGAAAATAAAAGTGGCTAGGGTATCCGGCAAAAATTTTAATGATCCGTTTTTGCCATCCCGCTTTACGAGCACAGCGTTATCTCTGCTGATGCGAAATCATAATCGTTTTAGGTAGAAAGAAGAAAGAAACGTCCCCGAGACGATATCATTCAATTATAATACTCCCCTAACGATTCTAACCGTTTTGCAGGCAGATTTTGATTGCGCGCCTTCACGGTAATAATTTAGTTTATCCCGACGGATAGCGGATATCTCTGGTTGATTCGAATCAAGGATGAAACGTTCATTAATTTTAATCAAGTAGCTGCTTCAGCAGGGGATGCGACAATCCGGGGACTTTGAAGTTCCGAAGAAGATGGCCAACATCTTTCTCTACAGTGTACAGAAGAGGAAGAAGCAGGAATACTATTTGACCAATCAATTAGTTGTGGCCGTCGCTATTGTCGATCGTCGCCGGTAAATGACAAATTCCCACGCGTGAAACGGGACGAAACGTGCTAAACGATGAACAATCGATGGGAATCATTGCTGTCAAAGTTATGTGTCACTTTTTAAGGAGTGCTCTGCTATGTAGATAAATAAAACTGTTTTTCACCTACGTGATGTTTGTCCTTGTGGTCACTATAATAGATTTGAGAACTAGTAATTTTTGAGTAGTTTTGCAATCACATTTGGACAAGTTGTGACATTCCAGTTAGTTAATGAAGAGGATTTGGAAACATGGGAGCCTAAACGGGATTGAAAAGTTGGAGTTTAGAATTACCTTTATCGTGTCCTAGAAAATTATGAGCAAGACTTTGGAGCATGTTTTGATTTGAATTCCAAAGACACATCAGCTTATAATTCAGGATTTTTGTAAATTTGGAAACAAGTCTCTGTGAAACAAAACTTAACCGTATTACCGTATTACCGTATTGGCACCGTTTGACATCAAAATTTTAAAATGGAAAAATTTTGAGTTGTGCCGGTATTTCACGAAACCGACGATATCCCCACCTGACTGTAAGGACTTTGCCGGCGCCGTTGTTGGTTTATAAAAAATCGTTCTATAAAAATCGTTCAGTCGTTCTTTCAATTGATTCATTGTGCATTTTGAGTGGCTTGGACCCATCACGGAGTAGCAACCATCGATATGTACAGTCAGAACTAAGCTAAGCTAAGGATTTGGGAAAATGGGAGCCAAATGGAAATAATTTTAACCATTGTGAATTTTGTTTGGAACACACTGTGTGATCCAAACAAAATAAAATCAAGTAGGCTTTGATGACATTGACAAGTTGGAATGACAAATGGTGATTCAATTTTTTATCTTTAAAGATCTGTGAATTTGAAAAAAAATAATCGAAAGTTGTATAGGCATGAACATTTGGAAATTATAAAATGTAACAATTTCATGAGTTCAAATTCACAGTATTTTGAGATTGATGAGTTTTGTAATATTGGGGATCAACAACTGTCATGTTTTGAACTTGATGACTTTAAGAGGGCAATATTTTGAGATTTCAGAACATTATAATTCGAGATTATAAAAATTCGAGATCTTCCAATTCAATAAAATTCAATAAATAACGATTCGGTTTCTTCGATTTTACCAAAATTCGTTTTTATCATAACTTACCGAATACACGCTCTTATGTTTTATATTTCGTTTTTTGTTTTGCGTTAAAATTTGGCCCACCAAAATTGCTCTGGCTCTTGAATTTCATTATAGGATTACTCAAACCAACATATCATTCGAAAGAAAGGGCCACCTTTTGCAAATATGAAGTGGGTGACCGCCATGTAGATTTTTTTCAGAAAAATTATTTTTGAATAGATGCCCACCCACCTGCCTTAAATTCATGCTTTTCTACATAAAATATGTCAAAACCAGAGATACAACCAGAAATCAGAACCAGAATTATTTTTGAAATATTAAAACATGTTCGATTCGACTGTTGATTTTTCGTTGAATTTTTGGGTAGAACGGGACTAGTTGGTCATTTTTGGTTAAAATATTCTGTAACTATTTGTAGGGAATATTAGGGTAGAGCGGGGCTAGTTGGTTACGGGGTAAGTTGGTCAATGAGAATATCTTCGAATCTACGTATCAAAAAAATCGTGTAATATGGGTGATATGTAGCGGATAACCAGAGAAACTAAATGACAGAGTAAAGTACAGTTTCAATATATACGTATATTAAATACAGGTTGGTGCCAAATTGGCAATCAATTCTACGCGGTTTTCAAGTTAAAACTTTTTGTCTAAACAAAGCTAGCCAAATTGAAGTAAACCTAGTTCAATGCACAATGAAAGTACTCTTTGTTAGTTTTGAGTTGTGTAAAACAAATTTTCGCCAAACTTTTATTTTCATATATTTTAAGTAATTTTCATATTTAATACATGAGGGGCTACTTACTTTACTTTACTTACTTTTAAGGCGACAGACCGATCATCGATCCAGTGCCGAATCCAGAATACGTCGCCATGTCCCTCGGTCTTGAGCTGCTATCCTCCAATCGCCCCTAACACCTATTTCGCGTGCATCCTCGTCGACAGCACACATCCAACGAGTGCGGGGTCTACCTCGAAGTCGACGACCTCTATCGGGATTCCTGCTAAATATAGCCTTCGCTTGACGCTCATCCGGCATTCTCGCTACATGCCCAGCCCACTGAAGCCTGCCGTGTTTTATCCGCTTGACTATATCCGCCGATTTGTATGCCTGGTACACTTCATGGTTCATGCGTCTGCGCCAAACACCATTTTCTAGTTTGCCGCCAAGGATTGAACGCAAAATCCTACGCTCAAAAACACCAAGAGCTCGCTGATCAGCCCCTTTAGCGTCCATGATTCATGGCCGTAGAGAGCCACCGGAAGAATCAGTGTTTTATAGAGTGCAATTTTAGTACGGATTTGCAGACTGCGGGACCTTAGCTGGTTACGTAGTCCGTAAAAGACCCTATTTGCGGCTGCTATCCGCCTCTTTATCTCACGGCTAACCTCGTTGTCACATGTCACTAATGTTCCCAGGTAAATAAATTCGTCGACTACTTCAAATGTTTCCCCATCTAGCACCACCGCAGCACCAACATCCGACGGACTGCCACGCACTCTGCCAGCCACCATGTATTTCGTTTTGGCAGAGTTTATGACAAGCCCTAATCTCGCAGCTTCCCTCCTGAGAGGTCCGAAAGCCTCTTCCACAGCTCTACGGTTGATACCAATGATGTCGATATCGTCCGCAAAACCGACAAGCATGTGCGACTTCGTAATGATGGTGCCGCTTCTCTGCACACCAGCCCTCCGTATAGCACCTTCCAATGCGATGTTGAACAATAAGTTCGACAGCCCGTCGCCCTGCTTCGAACCATCTAACGTCACGAACGAGTCCGATATCTCACCGACTATCCTGACGCTTGATGTAGAACCTTCAAGGGTGGCACGAATCAGCCTAATCAGCTTTGTTGGGAAGCCATGTTCAATCATAATCTGCCATAACTCATTTCTCTTGACTGAATCGTACGCTGCCCTGAAGTCTATGAACAGATGGTGCGTCTGCAAGTTGTATTCTCGAAATTTATCGAGGATTTGTCGCAAGGTAACCATTTGGTCCGTGGTGGAGCGTCCCCCTCGAAAACCGCATTGGTACTCGCCAACAAAGGTCTCCTGCAACGGCCTCAGTCTGTGGCACAGGATGCGGGAGAGAATTTTGTACACGGTATTGAGAAGAGTTATGCCCCGATTATTGCTACAGTCCAGGCGATGGCCTTTTTTGTAGATCGGACATATGAGACCCTCCAAACAGTCCGAGGGCAATTCTTCATCAGACCACACTCTTAGCATGATCCGATGGATTGCACGATACAGCTGTTCGCTCCCGACTTTGAAGAGTTCGGCGGGAATGCCGTCCTTCCCAGCTGCCTTGCAGTTTCTCAGCTCTTTCACTGCTTTCTTCACCTCGTCCATGGATGGTGGATCCACAGCTTGACCATCATTCTCAATAGTCATCCTGCTCCTTTCGACTCCACTGCTTTCCTCACCGTTCAACAGCACACTGAAGTGTTCCTTCCAACGCCTGGCCACCTCTGTTTCATCGGTTATCAGGTTCCCCTCCCTATCGTTGCACATGACAGGGGCTGACACGTTTCGATTCCTGATTCCGTTGACCTTCTTGTAGAAGCTCCTCGCAGCGTGCCTGGAGAAGCAACCTTCCGCCTCCGCAAGAATACGCTCCCAATGCTGTCGTTTCTTCCGGCGATGGAGTCTCTTTTCAGCGGCTCTTGCATCTCGATATCTACCCATGCTCTGACGAGTCACAGCTGTGGCCAACATGTGACCCCTGGCGCGGTTCTTCTCTTCCGTCACTCGCTGGCACTCAGCGTCAAACCACTCATTGGGCGCAGCTGCCGCAGTTGTACCTAACACTTCTCGCGCTGTAGTGCTGATCGAACTGTGGATGTGCCTCCACTGTTCATTCAGGTTCCCTTCAAATCTTTCCTCAATCCGTTCATCAACTTTCTGCGAGTACTCTGCAGCCACTCCTTCAGTTGATAGCCGCTTGATGTTCAACTGCATCCTCCTCGTTGCCTTGGATTTCAGCACGTTGGACAGCCGGGCGCGGATTTTGGCTACTACGAGATAGTGATCCGAGTCAACGTTCGGTCCTCTGAACGACCTTACGTCTGTAACGTCTGAAAAGTGCCGTCCATCAATCAGAACGTGGTCAATTTGAGAGCAAAGCTCTCCATTCGGGTGCATTCAGGTGTGCTTACGTATGTTCCGGCGTGCAAAATAAGTGCTACATATAGCCATCCCCCTAGCTGCAGCGAAATTAACAAGCCTCAGGCCATTGTCATTCGTAGTAGAGTGGAAGCTTTCCCTACCAGTTACGGGGCGGAAGAAGTCTTCCTGCCCGACCTGTGCATTTGCATCTCCGATGACAATCTTTATATCGTGTCCTGGGCACTCATTGTATGTCTTTTCCAGGAGCTCATAGAACTCCTCCTTTTCGTCATCGGGTTTCTCGTTGGTCGGTGCGTACACATTTATTAGGCTGTAGTTGAAGAATTTGCCCTTAATTCTAAACACGCATATACGGTCACTGATCGGCCTCCATCTAATGACACGCTTCATCTGTTTTCCAATTAGCACGAAACCGACTCCTCTTTCTGCTTTCACGCCGCCGCTATAGTAGATGTGGTACTTAAATGAAGTGTCCGCAATAGGATCTACTGCTCGGAATTCGCGTTCTCCCGATTTCGGCCACCGCACCTCTTGGATAGCTGCAACCTCCACATTCACCTTCCGCAGCTCTCTAGCCAGGATACTTGCGCGTGCCGGTTTGAGTAGAGTCCTTACATTCCAAGTACCGAGTTTCCAATAATCGTTGTCCTTTTTCGTTCGCCCTGGTCCATGCCGATTATTCCGTTCCGTATTTATATCTGGATTGTTCGTAGTATTTAATATTCAGAACGCTGCCTTACTAGGGCTGCGATACCTAGTCTCGCGACGGGGCTGCCGTCTTTGATATAGCTGGCGAGACACCGCGTTTCATGATTCAGCTGCCCGCTCCGGATCAGACGCTGTTGTACGCCGCCCCTAACATGGGGAAACAGCCGAGTACGCTCCCCCTTCCCAGTCAGCATACGACCAAAGTTTCCACCGGGGTTGGTTACCCGATCTCCGCTAAGGTTACTCGGTTGGCACCACGTGGAGGTTGGGATAGGAGCTGCTGGTCAGAGGTGAATGACCACAATAGGATCTCAAGTGACACGTGTCCAACCATTCGCCAACCAGGGGCTAGTTGGTCATATACTAGCGGGGCTGGTTGGTCCTGTGCACATCATTAATGAATTCAAGTAACCAAGTAAATGCAATTCCAGGAACGGCGCGATGCATACTAAAACCAAACAAAAACAACATGTGCTCTGCATAGCAAAACCGTTTTTTTAAACGATAAACAATTTGGTTAAAGTTAACTTCATTTCGTCGTCATTTTTATGAATGTTTCAGTTTTCACTATAAATGCCGAGTCATTGATCTAAAATAATTTTAACGTACACTAATGCCTCGACAAATGCCTCCTACCCGAGGAAAATTTAATCGAATGCAAGTTTTCAATAACATAAAAACTAATGAGCCTTTGGTAGTGTGCTTGTGATTGCAGATGCGAATCTAGAATTCGGCTCTGGTTCTCAATTTAAACCGTGTTGTCTTTGATTTTGTGTCCAACCAAACCATTAGACAGATTTCATCATATACCTTTCGTGGGGTATGAAAGAATAATACGATTTGTTTCATGCAATTATGAGTTACTTTTCTCGTGGTTTGAGATTTCGGAAAGCGAACGTATAAACAAAAATCCGGAAGAGGTTTAACTTTCACTGAGACGCTACAGGCTGCCGCAAATGCAGTGAGGAAGGATAGCTGAATTGTCCTTCCGAAATAAAAATGGTCAATTTACCCCACACTCTGACCAACTTACCCCACCTGAGGGGCTAGCTGGACAATTTGACTTCAACTCAAAAAACATAAAATATCCGCAAAATTGTAAACTATTTTGAGACGTTTATATTTGTTCTAGAAGCTACAGACTTAACGCAACATTTACATGTAATGAGTTTTTGCCATACAACAAGTTAGAGAACATTCTGACCAAAAATTACCAACTAGCCCCGCTCTACCCTATTGCAAAAACTCATTACATGAAAATGTTGCGTTAAGTTTGTAGCTTCTGGAAAAAATATGACCGACTAATAATAGTTTACGATTTTGCGGATGTTTAATGTTTTTGAGTGGATGTCAAATTGGCCAACTAGCAACTAAGTAAATTGGTCAGGGTGTGGGGTAATTCGACCATTTTTATTTCGAAAGGACAATTCAGTTATTCTTCCTGTCCAATCAGCCCCGCTAGTATGTGACCAACAAGCCTCTCATGTTTTAAATATTAAAAATTACTTAAAATATTGAAAAATAAAATTTTGGCAAAAATTTGCTTAACACAATTTGACACTAACAAAAAGGACTTTCATTATGAATTAAACTAGGTTTATTTCAATTTGGCTGGCTTTGTTTAGACAAAAAGTTTGAACTTGAAAACCTAGTAGAATTGATTGCCAATTTGGCACCAACCTGTATTTAATATACGTATATTTTGAAACTGTACTTTACTATGTCATTTAGTTTCTCTGGTTATCCGCTACATATCACCCATATCACACGATTTTTTTGATACGTAAATTCGAATATATTCTCATTGACCAACTTACCCCGTAAGCAACTAGCCCCGCTCAGCCCTACGTCACTGAAATTGCTGTAACAGATGATATTCTTCATTGAACATCTCCAACGCATCATTAGAAAGGGGATGAAAAGGACATTATTTTGCACACATATATGTATACATTTTTGTCAGTGTGTAAAGTTTCGTTGAATTTTATTTTTCAATTCTTTTCAAGATTCTTCAGATCTATTTAAAAATGATAAAATCTAGTGGTTCCAGAGTTTCACATAAACAAGCAATAGTCTCTTTTTTAACTTTTATAGAATATGCAGAATAAAATTAAAGTTCACGAAACTGGTATGAAGAAAAATATTATAAAATAACTTTTTTTTGTTCATTCGCTTGAATCATAATTTTATATTCCATTGAACCATAAAAGTGCACTAATATACTCAAAATATCATTATTTTCAATTGTACCCAACAAAGAAATGATTTTTATCATTTTGTACAATTCACCGTTTCGCCAAATCCTCGGTGATTTTTTTTTTGACTGTGATAAAATCGAAAAAGCACTGTATTAAGATGTAGAAGTTTATAGGCGGGTCTCGATGCATATTACCAAGATACCCTGATTTAACCTCGTTTCACTTAGGATTCAGCAACAAAAAAATAATAAAAACCATGATTCAGCAACACTAGGCACAGAAATTTCAATGATTTTTGAAAATTCGGCAACACCGTTTACCGAGTGTCAACGTAAATAAACAGTTTTTTCGATGAGCTGAGCCTGTCATCCACCTCTGTATTTCCTCAAGGAAAAATATTGATTGAACATCGAGCAGTCATGAAAAAAATCTGATGATTTTGAAATGTGGTGTAATATGTATGTAGATATCTAAGAAAAACCATTGAAATAAATGCTGCGTGAAAAAAACCTAACATGTGTTTTTTATATACTTTAACGATTTCAGTGAAGCTGGTGGTTGGTACTAATTGTGACTGAAGGAGATTTTAAATGCTTCCACTAACACCAGAAACCTACTATTTGTAACATAACTTTAATAGCTTGTTTATTTCATTCAGTAAAAAATATTATATTATTAGAGATTAGGGACTTGAGAGATCTATGAAACCTCATATTAAGAAGTATAATCTTCAAGAATTTTGAGCTTGCAAGAGTTCAAGATTTGATGATTTAAAATTTATGAAATTTTATGGTTTTATAATTTAATGATTTTACGATTTCATGATTTCAAGATTTTATGGTTTTATAATTTAATGATTTTATGATTTCATGATTCTATGATTTTATGATTTTATGATTTTATGATTTAATGATTCTATGATTCAATGATTTAATGATTTAATGATTTAATGATTTAATGATTTAATGATTTAATGATTTAATGATTTAATGATTTAATGATTTTATGAATTTATGATTTTATGATTTTATGATTTTATGATTTTATGATTTTATGATTTTATGATTTTATGATTTTATGATTTTATGATTTTATGATTTTATGATTTAATGATTTTATGATTTTATGATTTTATGATTTCATGGTTTTATGATGTTATGATTTTATGATTTTATGATTTTATGATTTTATGATTTTATGATTTTATGATTTTATGATTTTATGATTTTTTGATTCTATGATTTTATGATTTTATGATTTTATGATTTTATGATTTTATGATTTTATGATTTTATAATTTAATGATTTTATGATTTCATGATTTCAAGATATTACGATTGTATGATTTTATGATTTCATTATTCTATGATTTTAAGATATTATGATTTTATGATTTAATGATTTAATGATTTAATGATTTAATGATTTAATGATTTAATGATTTAATGATTTAATGATTTAATGATTTAATGATTTAATGATTTAATGATTTAATGATTTAATGATTTAATGATTTTATGATTTTATGATTTTATGATTTTATGATTTTATGATTTTATGATTTTATGATTTTATGATTTTATGATTTTATGATTTTATGATTTTATGTTTTTATGATTTTATGATTTTATGATTTTATGTTTTTATGATTTTATGATTTTATGATTTCATGATTTTATGATTTTATGATTTTATGATTTTATGATTTTATGATTTTATGATTTTATGATTTTATGATTTTATGATTTTATGATTTTATGATTTTATGATTTTATGATTTTATGATTTTATGATTTTATGATTTTATGATAAAATCATAATTTTATGTTTTATGTTTTTATGATTTCATGGTTGTACTGCTTTCATGATTTTATGATTTTATGACTTACGTTTCATGATTTTTATATGTTATGATACAGGTCGGAATCGATTATATATAGTCTCCGATTTTTTTTTCACTATATATATAATCGAATTTTATAGGAATGATTTGTTGTTTTCAAATAAATAAGAAGAATATCATTTTGATTCATCTCCCTAAAAGTCAGAAAACACATTTCTAAAAAAATACATATCTCGTTGTTATTCCTAATGTAATTGCAGTCAAATGTAAAGAAAATTTATTTAAAAAAATTATAAAAGTATATGTGGATTTGTCAACTTGTTTGTATTTAATTTCTCAAATTTTTAAAAAAATTTTTTTAAATTTTTTTTCTTTTTTGTTTATTTTTGAAATTATCTTTATTCAGGTTTTTTTTTTATTTAAGTATTTTTTGTGTTTTTATTATTTTTGCTTCTATATATAATCGAGTCTAAAATTATACATTATCGAATCTTATTTAATCGAGTCAATATATAATGGAGTCTCTATATAATCGAGTCCGACCTGTATCACAGTTTCATGATTTTGTATGTTGAAGATGCTTAAATTTGAATTCTAGATTATTAGAACATTTAAATTTTAGGACTACTAGATTTGGACCAAACTGTGATAAAACATGTTTGCTTCTTGAAAATATTCTCATTATTTTCAAGAAGCAAACATTTTTATCATATTTTTACCATCCTAGTAATAAAATAATACGTAGATTCATTCGGATATATAATTTTCTCTAATCATTGGATTTGTATCATGAACGGACCAGAAAAAAAATGTCATAATCGAACTAGTCATTTTATTTCAGATCCATTTAAATTCAAGTTTTATACTATTTTTATTTTTCATGATAGTATGTGAAATTCTTTACTATATCAATACACAGGGGAAGTAAACAGTCTGAGAAGAAAACTCATTTCGATCATGGTATGAAAAAATAGCAAATATTTAGCACAAGAAGTGTTTCTACATGAATTATACTGCCGTGAAACGCATATCAGTCTCATCTGCGAAATCATCGAACGGAGAAAACAGCTCTAGAAATGTTTAATTCATTAACATACGATACGCTTCCAATATTAATAAGTTTTCTTCTCAGACTGATGGATTTTAATGTTTTTGATACTCTGGTATCATAGAAAGTCAATTCATAACAATTACAATGAAACAAATTATAATGCGGCTGATATGCGATTATTTTGTACTACAGTAGGTAAAAAAATTGTCTATTAGTCCCAGTCTTTATGACCATTGACACTGAATCAGTTTGTTGTTCCTGACATTTATCAAAATTACTTGTTTTCGTGGAAGTGAATCATTTTGAAAATAATAATGTTTAATCTTATGCACAATGCCCTCGTTAGATCTGATACGCGCTTGTTAAGCGTATGCCGATAGCTCCGGTAAAGATTGTCTCGGTTTTGATCTGGATATTTTTGATCACTTTCAATTTGTTCTTCGTGTAGTTTTACTTGACATTAACAAAGAAGAAACGTTGTGGAGAAAGCATTCTAGCATTGAGTACAAACGTCATTTCTATAGTATGCATTATGGGACTGACATGCGATTACTTTTAGATGGGATAAATTGACTGGATTTTTTTTTGCAAATTTGGCAGAATAAACTACATATATTATTTTTCACATTTATTTTGAAGAGCAATGACGATTATGACCGCTGATGGTCATAACTCGAAACCGACGAAAATACAGATGGGACTGCGTTTCAAGGTAGTATAAATGTTGTAGAATGTGTTCCAAAAAAAAAATTCGAATTCGAATGTTGGATTCCATTACCACTGCTTGAAAACAAGGCAATCGTAATGGCGAATTGTACTCGAAAATGGATCATATTTTGAAATTCTCTTACTAATAAAAGTATTTAAAAACCCTAATGAAACTTTCTGAACTCATCAGGACAAAGTGTTTGATGATACTGGTAAAAACTGAGAGTAATTTTTCGTTAAACTGAAAAGACGCATATGAAAAATTGGTCCGATCATGATGCAACACCCTAGTTTATGAAGATGTTTGTATTTTTAGATATTAGTATAAAAGTATTCTGGGATTTTAGAAGTTTGTACTCTTCGATCTTGAGGTTAAAGATCCTAGGATTTTGTATGTTGTGATTTTATGATTTCATTTAGGATTAATAATTAAAAATTAGTGCATGCAAATTTGAAAATTCAATAACTTTGACACAAACAATTGAATAAGGTTTTTGGGCTGGACATTTTTGGAGTTTTGCAGTTTTTGGAGAATGGGGAAATTTCTAATTTTGGGATTGCTGACCTTGGCGTTATTTCAGTACGTAGGACTTAGGAATCTCAGAATCTGTATAATTGATGACGTTTCGTAAAAGACTCTGAACATTGCAAGGCACTCGAAGATTTTTTCAGCAGTTTAAAATAAATTTATTAGTTGAATTTGATGATTTTCATTTATAATTAAAAACAATATCGCACGCTTAGCCTTGGGGCTAATAGCGGTCTCGATAAACTAGATTAGTTGAGAGAATTCGTTATCGATATTGTTTTTGGCACATTTTGCATGTGTAGGATAAGTACAACGATACACCGTGCCCCAGTGCTAAGTCGAGAAAATTTCCAGCTCGAAAAGATCCTCGACTTGATCGGGGATCGAACCCGATATCACAATCGTGTGGGAGAGCTAGCCGACCGACATCGCTAACCACAGAACCACGGGGACCACTTCAGTCATTTATAATTATATTTCTTGATTTAGGCTTGTTTTTTTTTGTGTTTTTTCAAAGCTTTGAAGAGGCTTTCAATTTATACCTAGTTTACGGTTGTAAAACTATTACTCAAACGTCCTACAAACGCTTCGCCCGTATTTCACCATACGATTCACGACAGCTGTCATGGACCAGAAAAGCTAGACGCCAATTTGCTTTTTACGAGATAAGACTAAATGCCACTATTTCCTCGAAGCACCCCTGGAACGAAGTTAATTATAGCTCACACCCCATCCCGAGTCAAGATACGACAAACTGAAAAAAATGTGCCAGGCGAAAAAAAACACCTTAAGACAGATTGAAGAAAAATTGCACTACCTTTAAATTGCGGCAATACCTGCTTTGTTAGCCCGTTTGCATCCACCCACCTCCCGGAGCCTACACACAAAAAAAAAAGACAAACGAGTGCCAAACAAAAACCGAACGAAGAGTGTTGTAATTGTTTCTCGATACCCATTTTATGACCCGCAGCAGTGCAGAAAGACAGCCAACTGAGGACGCTATGGGAACTCCTGGGGTGTTTTCGAGAGCCCACTTCGGCCAATTGCATTGTTTTGATACTCCAATTTGCGCCCTCCGGTCTGTCGCCGCTAGCCGGTCTTTGTTCTGTCACGCGGCGAGGTTTTAGCAGGAATTTTAAGGGTGTCATCTTCTCCGGGGCTCGGGGCCTCATTAGAAGGCTCGACCCGGTTCCGGACAATGCCGGACGATTCGCCACGGGATCTCCGGTTCAGGTTTGAGCAAGATAAAGGAATGTTTTCGTTAGGTGCGATAATTTCCAGCTGCACATTTGGTCTGACCAAACGGGCGGTTTGCACTTAAGCTGCAATCAATTCACAATATAAACGTGGTCCCGTTCTGGACCTTTTGAGAGTTCGCCGCCCATCCGAGCAGTTGGCTTCTTGAGAATCGTATTAACGTTATTTATTGATCAGCGCGTCTTAAGAAGCTTAATGTGCCTCCTCCTTAGCGACCTTCGGCGAGCGTCAATAAATTATCGTTTATTAATTCTTGATTTTTCGACCACGAACGGGTGGGGAGACCTACCGGAACGAACGAGATGCAATATCCATTTGCCAAATTCAATGATCTTCTAGCAGGACCACGGCGTCGGGTTACACCCTGATGGGATATAAATTTGGAATAAATTTAATTTGCTGACATCGTTAAATAATTGGAATCATCCACGAACGGCGCGCCGCGGATTCCTTCGGCGGTTGGCAATTTATGGCCCCATTGTGGCGCAATTAGCATTCGGCGGCTGATTACGATTTCGTCACGGGCAATTCGCGTCCAACGGTGGAGGATATTTTTTACTCTGCCGTCTAATCTTACAACAATACGCTTATCGAAATTTCACTGGAACTGCTGTTCCAGCGGTCTTTCTGTGCCAACGTGCGCCACACCGTCGTTTCCAGCCCAAGGTTTCGCATTTGGCTATTCTTTATGTCACCACAGAAGAATAGAAATCTTGTAACTTTCGAGTGGTCCTCATTAGAGTCGTATTTACAACCGATTTTCCTCACCCTTCAGCCGACCTACGTCCTCCTAGAGCTACTCAAGGTGTCGTCACAGTGTGACGTCCTCCGTTCATGTGGCCTTTATTTTGGCAGAACGAATCCTTGAACTTTGTGCTGTCTGTGCAACGGCATTCAAGCATATATCAAGGCAGCTGGTCATGACATGGGCAAAAATAAATCGTCCATTTTCCTTCCAGATGAAGGAGAGAGAAAAAAACTGTCATTTGTTTGTTGTTAATTTCGAGGACGTCAATTGATTGCAGCAACCCGGCAAAAGTGCCGTTAATTGGGCACAATGGGATGACGCTCTAGGTACCGGTTCAATAATATCGACCGTTAATGTTGGTGCATTTGTGTGTTCGGGATGCAAACCGCAGAAAAGGTGCATCATAAAATCAAATTTATATACACCAGTAATTTATGAGGGGTTCCTTTTCTTCTGTTTAGCAATGTCAGAGCGAATGAAATAATTTTTTTATGGCAGAATAATTACCTCTAATTATGTATGCATCGAGTGCGGTAAAGGAATGCATCGTCCGTTGCTATGGATACACGAATCCTTAAACTGTGATCGATCACATCAGAACTGAGATGAAACTTCGAAAATCCCAGTGGTGGGTTCTGCACAATTAAGACGTCCATTTGAGGCTCATAATTCATAAGTCATAAAACCGATTATAATCTACTCCGCTCTGGCACTCCGGTGATTGATCGTCTCGGTATGGTTCGGTGGCGGGACATTCGCACACGTGGGTCTCGTGAGAATTGCCTGGAAGAGTCACCGATGGTGAACCTTTGATTGACAACTTTGTTTGTGTCAGCTTGTATGGAATTTTTGAAAAATAAGCAAAAAACCGAAACTTACATTGAGAACAAAGAACTTCATTCGAACAAAATTTTTACCCAAAACTTTGAACAATCGATTTACAGATTCAATGTTAATTAAATACAAATTATTGACAATTCATTTTAGAAAGTGATACTCAGAAGTTGACTTCTCTTTCGGGGAAAATTAACCGAGTTTAAGTGACATATAGATCATTTAAAAACCACCATCATTTAGTTATTAATTTTTCAAAAAAAGTGATATAATTCCCCTTGGCTCTAAATCATTAAAGGGCAGTCAAAGTATCCTGATTATGGATTTAACCTAGGCAAACATCTTTTATAAAGTCCAAACACCAGTAAGTCTATGTAATTCGAGTGTACCAAACCAAGGAGGACGCTTCAAAATCATTTTCAGAATTTTATTCTGAATCCTTTGGAGCGTTTTCTTCCTTGTTGAACAGCAACTTGACCAGATCGGTACAGCATAAAGCATTGCTGGTCTAAAAATTTGTTTGTAAATCAAAAGTTTGTTCTTTAAACAAAGTTTAGAATTCCTGTTAATGAGAGGATATAAACATCTCGTATGTTTGATGCACTTGGCTTGTATACTCTCAATGTGCTCTTTGAAAATAAGTTTTTTATCATAAATTAGTCCCAAGTACTTAACCTTGTCGGACCAACTTAAAATAACCCCATTCATCTTGACAACGTGATTATTGTTTGGCTTGAGGAAAGAAGCCCTAGGCTTATGCGGAAAAATTATCATTTGAGTTTTAGAAGCATTGGGAGAGATTTTCCACTTTTGCAAGTAGGAAGAAAAAATATCTAAACTTTTCTGCAATCGACTGCATATGACACGAAGACTTTTTCCTTTTACGGAAATGCTTGTGTCATCGCAGAACAATGACTTTGTGCATCCTGGAGGCAAATCAGGAAGATCTGAAGTGAATATGTTGTACAGGACTGGACCCAAGACTGAACCTTGAGGTACACCTGCTCTGACAGGAAATCTATCAGATTTTGAATTCTGATAGACAACCTGCAGAGTTCGATCAGTAAGATAATTTTTTAAAATTTTGATTAGGAAAATTGGAAAATTAAAAGTTTGCAATTTCGCAATCAAACCTTTATTCCAAACACTGTCGAATGCTTTTTCTATGTCTAAAAGAGCAGCTCCAGTGGAATAACCTTCAGATTTGTTAGCTCGTATCATATTAGTAACTCTGAGCAATTGATGAGTTGTGGAATGCCCATAGCGAAATCCAAACTGTTCATTTGCAAAAATTGAATTTTCGTTGATGTGTGACATCATTCTGTTAAGAATAATTCTCTCAAACAGTTTACTTATTGAAGAAAGCAAACTGATTGGTCGATAACTTGAAACTTCAGCTGGGTTCTTATCCGGTTTTAAAATGGGAGTAATTTTAGCATTTTTCCATAATTTGGGAAAATATGCAATTTTGAAGCAGCAATTGAAAATTTTCACTAAAAATTCCATTGTGCTCTCAGGGAGATGTTTGATTAGTATATTAAAGATTCCAACGTCACCAGGTGCTTCCATATTTTTGAAATTTTTAATAATTGATTTAATCTCATTCAAGTTAGTTTCAATTATTTCTGCAGGTAAAAAATTCTGGGAAGAAATTAAATCAAATTGACGTGTGACTTCATTTTCAATTGGACTCACAAAATTCAAATTTGAGTTATGAACACTCTCAAACTGCTGAGCAAGTCTTTGAGCCTTTTGTTCATTGGATACAAGAAAACGTTCACCATCTTTTAAAACTGGAATAGGCCTTGAAGGTTTCTTAGGAATCTTCGACAGCTTCCAAAATGGTTTTGAATATGGTTTCAATTTTTCAACTTTAGTCTCAAAATTTTGATTTCTCAGAAGAGTAAATCTATGTTTAATCTCTTTCTGTAAATCTTTATAAATAGTTTTAAAAACAGGGTCACGAGAACGTTGATATTGACGTCTGCGGACATTTTTCAAACGAATTAGAAGTTGAAGATTTTCGTCAATTATTGATGAATCAAATTTCACTTGAGCCTTTGGAACAGAATAATTCCTGGCATCAACAATTGCACATTTTAATGCTTCCAAAGCGGAATCAATATTCACTTCGTTTTGCAAATCAAGCTCATTATTGAAATTTCTCTCAATATGAGTTTTGAATCTTTCCCAATTAGCCTTGTTATAATTAAAAACAGAGCTCATAGGGTTTAAAACTGATTCATGTGATAAAGAAAAAGTTATTGGAAGATGGTCAGAATCAAAGTCAGCATGTGTGATCAAATCACTACATACATGATTTCACTTGAGCCTTTGGAACAGAATAATTCCTGGCATCAACAATTGCACATTTTAATGCTTCCAAAGCGGAATCAATATTCACTTCGTTTTGCAAATCAAGCTCATTATTGAAATTTCTCTCAATATGAGTTTTGAATCTTTCCCAATTAGCCTTGTTATAATTAAAAACAGAGCTCATAGGGTTTAAAACTGATTCATGTGATAAAGAAAAAGTTATTGGAAGATGGTCAGAATCAAAGTCAGCATGTGTGATCAAATCACTACATACATGACTTTGATCTGTAAGCACCAAATCAATAGTTGAAGGGTTTCTTACAGAAGAAAAGCATGTAGGACTGTTCGGAGACAAAATAGAATAGTATCCTGAAGAACAATCATTGAATAAAATGTTGCCATTGGAATTACTTTGAGAATTATTCCATGAACGATGTTTAGCGTTAAAATCGCCGATTATGAAAAATTTCGAACGATTTCTGGTGAGTTTTTGTAAATCACCTTTAAAATATTTTTTGAGCTCGCGTGTGCATTGAAATGGTAAATATGCTGCGGCAATAAATAAAATCCCAAGTTCAGTTTGAACTTCAATTCCCAAAGTTTTAATAACTTTCGTCTCAAGATGGGGAAGAGCACGATGTTTGATTCGGCGATGAATAACAATTGCAACTCCACCGCCGGAACCCTGAATCCTATCATATCTATGAACCACGTAATTGGGATCATATTTAAATTTTATGTTAGGTTTCAAAAATGTTTCAGTAATAATTGCAATATGCACATTATTTACTGTTAAAAAATTAAAGAGCTCATTCTCATTGGCCTTCAATGAGCGAGCATTCCAATTTAATATTTTAATTGTTTTATTTAAAATCATTGCTAAATTTTAAATTAGAAACAATTTTAATAGTAAAATTTGTGCCTATTTGAATGGCTTCAAACATTGATTTTGCCTGCAACATGGCGTTCATAAGATCGAACATTGCCTGTTGCAAAAAAGAAACCTGCCGTAATAGGCCCCTGCCCTGCCGTAATAGGCCCCAGGCAGTTGACATTAGAAAAAATATTTTCGGCAGCAATATTAGCTGGAGTAATAGGTGTACAATTATTTTCTAACGTTTTTTACTCTCTTTCACAGGAGATGTGTCCTTTTTGTTAGAAGAGTCTCCACTATTAAGACATTTTTGGTCCATGTTACAGAATTTGGAACCATGGCCAGAACGTTGGCAAGTACGGCATTGGGTGATATGCTTTTCACCTCCGCCATACTTCCTATAAATTTCCCACTTTACACGCACATTATACAAAGCATGTGCTTTTTCAAAAAATTTTAAGTTGTTAACCTCATTGCGGGTAAAATGAATTAAATAATTAACAAGGGAAATTCCAGTTCTCTGACTGTTTTCGCCTCGTGATTTTTGTTTCATTAGAATTACTTGGGTAGGGGCTATGCCAAGTAATTCTGTTAAAGTGAGTTTGATCTCATCAACGGTTTGATCGTTGGTGAGACCTTTCAATACGACCTTGAACGGCTTGGCGTTCTTGGTGTCATATGTAAAAAAATTGTACATCTTGTCAGTTAAATACTGGACAAGACGATCACGACCCTTTACTGAGTCGGCTAATAAGCGGCATTCACCTCTACGGCCAATTTGATAGGTAACTTTAACGTCAGAAACAAACGTTGAAAGTTCCTTTTTGAATATATTAAATTCAGAAGAAATAGTTACCACAATAGGTGGAACTTTCTCCTTTTTTAAAGATTTTATATTTTGTATAGTTTCATTATTGGTAACTTCCATTTCACCAGCTTCTTGCTCAGGCAAAATATCAAAAGGATTGTCACTACAGACACTCGAAGTGCCAGAAAGAGATGCCTCTCTTTTTCTCCTCGCAGCGATGCGAGGTTTCTTTTTCCGTGCAGCATTTCAGGTGATACGAAAAAAGTTAAAACAAATGTTAAATTCAAAAGTAGGTAGTCTTGAGAAAGACTGATGGGAAATAACTTTCAGGTAGTCTTTAAAAGACACACTGACAAAACACAAACTTTGAAGCTATAGGCAGTCAAAGACCAGTCCACAAGCAACCGAAAAAACGTCTGATCTGTAGGACAGTTCAAGACGCACTGTGAGCTCGGGTATACTGGGAGCTGGTCTACTATATGCTATTTGATTGTTGGTTTTTTAACAAATATATTTTTTTCAGAACATCAAGTGCGCAGTATTTTCTTGCAGGTTACAAAATCAGTTCTTACTAAATAGAAAACGAACCACTGAATTGAAATAATTGCACAACGTTCCTTTGACATGTAAACAAACCATTGCAAGTTCAAAGCAATGTTCAACCATTTTTTAGTAAATGAATTTCAAAAGTGGCTATTTGATTAACGATACAGTCCTCAATAAAGGATCGAAAAAATCACCAACGGTTACAATTACAAGTTTGTAGAATGCTTGCAAAGAAATAGTTAAGGCTTGCATCAGAAATCTACGGCGCATGAAAATCTAAAATAAAGACTGTTTCGAAAACTATAAATACACTTTCATTCTTAAAAAGAACAAAATGAATAGGAGTTTTTTGATCATTGTATTCACAAGTTTGCTTAATAATAATGTTTTCTTTTCAATTTCAATCCAATTTGTGTTCTTTTTGGTAGTATACGCGAGTTCTCTAAACTTTTTGTTTCAACCACTCATAAGCTCCCAAAACAGTGCTTTCCCCGACTATTTTCACCACTTAAGGACAATCTTTCTAGAATTTTTCAACAATTTCCGCTGGTTTAATATGTTTCCTTAGCTTCGCCTTTGTCAAAGCCCAGAAAGTTTCGATTGGGTGACCTTTATGGCAGTTTGGTGGATTCATCTCCTTTGGTATATATGAGACATTGCTGGATTTTGCTAGAGTGGTAGCGCATTCTTAAAGTAATGACAGGAGGCAAAATGGGGCCGAAAGATTTTAAGATTGGTTTGCTTTTGATCAAGGGTAACGATCTTTTTTGCAAACACTCTTTCACGTACATTCAAACATTTATTGTGTCAGTCGTAATGAATTAACGAGACAGTTTTCCACATACATAAATTTCTTGCCACACCATAAGTTTCTTGCCGAACTTTTCGGTGTGGTATAAAATTGCAGCCCTGGCAGTGTTTCATAGTCTCATTTTATGCAGGTAATCTCTTATCTGCCTGTCCATTGCAGAGTAGGCAGATCCAGTTTTTCTACCACGTCTTGGGGCATCTACCATAATGCAGTTTGAACTGCTCCTACACTCACACTTTCTTCTTTGGCTAATTTTCTAATCGAAATACCATTCACAACTCCTCATTTGCGCACATTTCCTTTTCTTTGGTTGGGAGAAATTCCACGCAAAACGTTAGAGAAAATGACATCTGTTTCATTGATTTGTTGATGTTTTGTTGATAATTAGTGTATTTGTATTTTTCAGAACAGTCTATAACTAAAATGTCGAATAGCTTTGTTATTAATGATTGGTAGAATGCCTATAATCAGATTTTCCAGGACCTATATGATAAACTAAACTAGAGCAAATGAGAAGCATGTTTATAATTAGGAAAATTCCAGAATATTGACGTGACTTTTTTCTCTGTGTGGACTCATGGCGGCGACCAGAAACATTTAATCTATTGTGATAATATTGACGTGATAATATTGACGTGATAATATTGACGTGATAATATCATCAGTGTTGCAGTACAAACAAGAAAATAGGTAAAACAGAAAAACACCGAATACGCCTCCACAAATCTCGGTCTTGGGCTACTCCTCTCCAGTCTTCCCTTACGCCCGCTGCTCTGGCATGATCGTCGACAGCCCACATCCAGCGCGTGCGAGGTCTGCTTCGAAGTCGTCGGCCTTTATCCGCTATCTGTGCTACGTAGCCAGCCCACTGTAACCTGCCGTGTTTCATCAGCTTGACAATATCAGCGTGTTTTTATACTTCGTACATTCGCCTGCGTCACACTCCATTTTTCTTTTTTCTTTTCTGCCAACGAGCATTGATCGCAGGAGTCCACGCTCGAAGTACCCAAGCGCCCGTCGATCGGCCTCCTTCCACGTCCACGAATCACGTCCGTATAGCGCCACTGGGGGGATCAGAGTTCTATTGAGCGCAAATTTCGTACGGATCTACGGGACCCACTTCACATGTTACGAGAGTACCAAAATAAACATATTTGTCGACGACCTCGAAAGTTTCCCCATCCATCTCTACCACAGCACCAACGCCCGCAGAACTACCATGCTCTTTGCCAGGCACCATGTACTTCGTTTTGGCAGTGTTTATAATGAGTCCAATCCTCGTCGCTTCCCTTCTGAGAGCCGCAAAGGCCTCCTCAACTGCTAGAGGATTAACACCAATTAGATCAATGTCGCCCGCGAAGCTCAGAATCATGTGAGACTTCATGTTGGTGGTGCCACTTCTCTGCACACCTGCCCTTCGTATTGCACCTTTTAAGCTATGTTGGACAGTAAATTCGAGAGCCCATCACCTTGCTTCAGACCATCTAACGTCACAAACGTGTGCAAAAATTCTCCCACTGTCCTGACGCTTATTGTGAAACCGTCGAGCGTTGCACGTAACAGTTTATTTAGTTCTGTGAGAAAACCATATTGAAGCATAATTTGACACAGCTCGTTGCGTTTCACTGTATCGTACGCCCCCTTAAAGTCAATATACAGATGATGTGTCTGCAAGTTCTGTTCTAGAAACTTGTCGAGGATCTGTCTCAAGGTGAACATCTGGTCCGTTGTAGATCGCCCCCCTCGAAAACCACATTGGTATTCTCCAACAAAGGCTTCCTGCAACGGTCTAAGTCGCTGGAACAGGATTCGGGAGAGAATTTTATGAGCGGAATTGAGGAGGGTTATGTCTCGATAATTACTACAGTCGAGTCTATGTCCCTTCTTGTAGATAGGTAGTTGTTCCTCAGAGCATACCCTTAGGATAATCTGGCGAATTGCACTACACAGCCGTTCACTCCCAACTTTAAAAATGTCGGCCGGTGAGCCGTCCTTTCCAGCGGCTTTGTGGTTTTTTAGCTCTTTGTAAGCATTCTTCACCTCTTTCAATGTTGATGGGTCCACAGCTTGTCCGTCCTCCTTAAATTCTATTCTGTTCCTATCGACGACTCTCCTGCCTTCCTCACTATTCAACATCACTTAAAAATGTTGCTTTCAACGCCTAGCCACCTGCGATTTATCGGTAATCAGGTTCTCCTCTCTGTCATTGCACATGGCAGATGCTGGCACGGTCTCGTTCCTGATTCCGTTAATCGTTCTATAGAAGCTTGTCGTGTCGTGCCTGGTGAAGCGATTCTCCGCCTCCGCGAGAACGCGATCGTAGTGCTCACGTTTCTTACGGCGGTGAAGCTTCTTTCCGACAGCTCTTACCTTCTGGTATATCTCCCGCATCTGACAATCAATTAGCTGCTACTAACGTGCTGGCGTAGGCCCGGCTCTTCTCTTCCGTCACCTTTACTCAGCCTCGGCCAGACACTCAGCCTCGAACCATCCACTACGCGTCGTTCCCGTTGTCATGCCTATCACTACTCGCGCTGTTTCGCTGACCGCATCACGGATGTGCTTCTACTGCTCGTTCAGGTCCATTCCAGCTGGTTCACCGATCCGTCTATCAACTTTCCGTATAAAGTCTGCAGCATCTCCTTCCGCTGATAACCTTGGTACATTCTCGAAAGGACCGCACATCTATGACGTTTGCAAAGTGCCGGCCGTCGATCAGCATGTGGTCGATATGGGAGCAAGCCTCTCCATTCGTGTGTCTCCAGGTGTGCTTCCGAATGCTCAGACGTGCAAATTGGGCACTGCAGATGGCCATTCTCCTGACCCTGGCTACCAATATCGGGACAAAAGAACTCGTCTCGTGCGATTTGTGCGTTTGTATCTCCGATGACTATCTTTATGTCATGTTGTGGGCACTCTCCATACGTTTTCTCGAGGAGCTCATAGAACTCTTACTTTACGTCATCGGGTTTATCGTTTGTCGGCGCGAATACGTTGATAAGGCTGTAATTGAAGAATCTTCCCTTGATCCTCAATATGCTTTGACGGTCAAACGTAGGCATCCACCTAATGACACGCTTAATTTGGTTTCTTAGTAGCACGAAACCAACGCCCCGTTCCGTTTTGTTGCCGCCACTGTCGTAGATGTGTACTTGAAATATATTTTTTTCTTTCTCACAAAGATTTTGCCTATAATCAATCCGAGTATCATCAACTGATCAATCAATTTGGCCCTACAAATACAAAATATGAACACTATATACCGTTTTGATTCAAACTTCGAACACTTCACAATAAAAATCAAATTATTAGAGCTAGTTTAAAAAAAAGCATGATTATTATAAAGCATTTCGTTCCTTCTCCCAGTGTTGTATGGTTCTTTACTGTAGGGTAACTTCCGGGCAATCAGCAGGCGTTGAAAAAAGTGACAGTCAGTATTCAGACGGCTTGCCTATCTATTATCTATCCCTTAGCGTTTACGTTGAAGTGTTCGGAGTTTGAATCGAAGCCGATTTCTAATGTTGAATTCGTTTTTACGGTAGGACTATACCGTCCCGGATTACAAGTCGCAGCTGAAAAAAAAAAAACACTTTCCGAGCAGTTGCAATGGTGTGCGTAATACCAGAGGTAGCTGTCACTTTTGTTTTGGTCATTATCGCCATTGCATTTTTGTGGCGTTTGTGCTACTGTATAAAAAATTTGCCAATTTACTGAAAATGACAAAATAAAATAAATAGAATCCAACCTGATGTTTGAAACGCGAAGAACGTTGATAATCGTTGCGAACCGATTTTGACACATTTTTTTTTGATTTTGACACATATGTGTGAATGTGTTGTTGTCTTCAAAACTGCACATTGTTTCTTTCGCAGACTGTCCGGGACAGAAGAAGGGTAGTCCGGGATAGTCCGGAAAATGAAAAAAAAAAAAACAGTAATAGGACAAAGTGTAGTCTGCGGGGTAGCTACACCGCAAAAACGAAAACGACATAAATTCTCCTTGTTTTCGTTTATAAAATGTGTTTAAATCTATATAAATAGCACTTAATTGCAACAACAACAAAATAACCAACATGGCAAACCTTTAAGATCGATGAGAAGGTTCATTTTTTGTTGATTTTTTAGTTCAAAAAATTACATCATAGCTTAAGTGTTCAAAATTTTATGCATTACGGTATAAGCCTGAGGACTGAATCACAGCAAGCCAAAACAACTGTCAAACGAGCGAACCAAAATGAACATAATAAGAAATGTGTATCAAACATAGAACAACGAAAAACAGTGATGCCAGTTTAGCTGCCGTTCACTTCGTTGGTCTATATACATAATGTTTATGGTACAATACAAGAATATGACGAACATGTTATTTTTTCGACCAAAACACTAGCCTATTTTAATTCACATCGCGACTAAGGCATTAATTGAAAAACATGTGTTTAGAAAGTGGTTTGTCGTCGAAAGGAGTAAGACAAAAGTTGGGAAAAATGGACAAGCTTTGGATCCGCTATCCTAAGACTAGGTGAAAAAAACTTCCAGGGAGGTGAGGAACCACAAAGCCGCTAAGAAGGAAGAAGGTCGGTAGAGAGTAGTCGTATGCAATAGCTGTAGTAGTATAGCTTAAGGTTATGGTCTGAGGAGAAATTACCTTCGAAGTGGTTGAGAGGACTCATATGCCACAGACACAGACTTGACTGAAGCAACTATCGAAGCATCACCCTCCTCAATTTCGCGTATAAAATTCTCTCTCGCATTCTATTATACAGACTAAGGCCATTTGTTGGTGAACATCAGTGTTGGGTTTTCGAGCGAGACGATACACAACGGACCAGATGACCACCTTGAGACAGATTCTCGACAAGTTTCGATAACACAACTTGCAGAAACATCATCTGTTTTATAGGCTTTGAGGTGACGTACAGTTCTGTGAAACGCAACGATTATGCTTGGTTTCCCAATGATTAAGCTGACACGTGCTACTTTAGACGGTTTTACATAGAGCGTCAGGACAGTGGGTGAAATCCACGCGTTTGTGACTTTGGATGGTCTAACCTGATGTCTTGACCATGTGTTAACCAGAGAGCTGCGGAAGTAGCTTTTACGGCTCCCACTCATTTTTTGTGTGAGTTAGACTCAGTATAAAAACAACCAAAACAAAACACGGTGGCTGGCAGAGAGCCTGGTAGTCGTACGGGCGTTTATGCTGCGGTAGAGTTGGATGAAGATACTTTAGAAATGGTTGATGAAATTATTCATTTTAGTATACTCGTAACGTGTGAGAACGAGATACCCTGCGAAAAGAAGATATGGATTACGGCAGCGAACAGGGTTTATTACAGATTGCGTAGCCAGCTTAGGTCCCGTAGCCTACAGATCCACACAAAATTTGCGCTCTATAGTACACTGATCCTCCCGGTGGCACTCTACGGACATGAATGGTGGACGGCGAGCGCTTGAGGTTTTCGAGTGTAAAATCCTGCGATTAATGATTGGTGTTAAACAAATGTGTGGCGCAGGCTCATATATCACGAGCTGTATAATAAGTAAACAAACACGCTCATATTGTCAAGCTGATGGAACACAGCATGGTTCAGTGGGATGGCCACATAGCACGTATATGAAGGATGAGCAAATTTAGTAGAGACCCGGATAGGGGCCAACGACTTCAAGGCAGACCCCGCCAGCATTGGATGTGTGCTATCGACGAGGATGCCCGAGCAGCTGTTGTAAGGGGCTACTGGAGAGAAGCAGCCCAAGACCAGGTTTTATAGTGTCGTATTCCGGATTCGGCATAGGATCTCTATGATATGTCGCCATAAAAGTAAAAAAAGTATCTAGAAAGTGCTAAATGTTATAAACTGTGGTAATCGTGTGTCATTGCTCCGCAAATGAAGTTTTCTTCGATTCACCTGGTTTATATTTGTTCTTGAATCATTCAAAAACCGTAACAAAGTAATATTATTTCAATTTAACGAAGTCGTATTATTTTTTTTATGTTTCATTTTATATACTGCTGATATCCCAGATTAGATCTAAACAACAGCTGCATTGCTCATAAATGCATAAGAGCCACACTGCCAAAAACGTGCAGTTGAGAAAGCTGCATATTTTTATGGAACCATCAAAGTAATGAAAATTGGAAACTTGTTCATATTGAAATATGTTTTTGTCCTTCCGATTTATACACTGAAAGTTGGTGTAACAACCTGTGAACCTGTGTTGCATTTATTGCAAACATTCGACCATGGATATGTTGTCCATCATTGTAAGAACAAACGTTATTCTTATTTTGATTCATTAAAAGCACACGCAATGTAAATGATTTTCTAGGTTTATTTTAAATGTTGAAATAGAAAATAACTGTGAAATTGTTAATTTACCTGTAGCAGATTGTTTACATTACTTGAAAAAAAAAAATAGAATTTGTTTATGGATGGTGAATTGAACAAATTATGAAATGCTCTTTGCAAACAATAAAAAACCCTAAAAATATAAAGTTTATTCATTTACGTCTGATTTGCGTCGAATGCTTTATGGCGTACAATCAACAGTGAAGGCATAAGAAAGCAGTTTTTTGTTACAATATAAAATATATTAATTGAAAAAAAAGGAATAAATGGCTAGCATCGTTATGGTACGAATGGCAAAAGTTCTTATGGCTGTAGTTGGCACGATTAAATCTATTCAAAAATAAAAATAACCTTCGACATCCATTTACAGAAAACGAATATCCAACAAAGCGCTTTACATACATCACAAAAGTCAATCTTGTGAAATTAAGACGAAACAGCTTTCGTTTCTCTGAATTAGCAAGTAATAGAATCCATCATAAATCTATATAACCTACCTGTTATTGTTGCTACACAGGACAGCCTCATCACAGCTGCCACACACTTGTGCCAAATAATTAACACTAATTTTGAGCCAATTTTTTCCGCACTTTTCATCTGCTAATCCTCTCGAAATCAGGTTTTGATGATCATGATCACCTTTCACGAACAGTTCATAATTCCCCGAAGACTGCTCGAGTCGAGGGCCACCTCTGAGTGACATCGAATAGAAATCGGATTGCAGCGAAAGCAGGGGTGAAAAAGTGAGCAAACAATTCTACAAACAGTCAGTAAAGTCAGCTGAACATAATAAAATGAAAAATTAAAAAAAACATCTGAAAACGAAAAATAATTGACTTCCATCTTTTGTTGTTCCGGAAAGCCGTCGCCTGCTGCGACCGGGATTCCATAAGAACGTCTATTATACCGATGTGTATACAATATGCATCATCATATACATACAGGATGAATACAATAACAGAATAAACGACGGTACTCGAGATTTGCACACATATAGCCTGCGTTTTTTAGGCACAAATCGCACCTTGTTAGGCTTCCATAGGAGTAGCGCTGCTTGACGAAGGTACGACGGCTTGCGGTGAGCTGCAGCAGAGAAAGAGAGAAGAAAATAACAGTCGCAGGAACTCGTGCCTTACCGAAAAGATAGGATCCACTTTTACCGGGAACAATCGCTGTCAGGCTGATTTGGGTGTTTAAAAAGCAATTTATTACCCTCCATTGAGTTGATTTCGAGCGCAGCGAATTGAACTTCGCCGTGTGCTAAGATAGAACAGTGAAAATATCGATTGATCTGTTGGTAAAAGATAGAAAGAAAATTACCATTCCCAAAGTGTCATAAGTCGTCTGCCAATGCCGAGGCAGAGTCAAAGTGCATTGGATTTGATGTTGAGATTTTTATGAGTAAAACCCCCCCGCCTGAAATATCTTCCACACGCACGCATAACATTTCCCTCCAAATATCCGGTCTTTCGCGTTTATTGTAATCACGTGGCAGTGAACACTTCGAATATCCGCTCTCGTAGCGCTCGTAGAACCATTTATTACGGTTTTGGAGCCACCACCCAGCTTCCAGCCAACCCACAGTCACACAGTCTACGGGTTGTGCGGTGTGTGGGCGCGCGCATACGCGTAGCAAACCATGCCTGCGTCGAAGTTCATTCCGAGCTCTCGTATAGGGGAAAACCCAGGCAACAGCTAAGCTCAATTACAATCACTTATCTCGTTAAAATATTTGTTTTCCCCTCGGTGCCGGGTGTCCCCTCGTTGGGTGAAAATTGTCGTAGCGTATAGGGCGAAAAAGTGGTGCCGAGATTATGCTATCTCCGGTTTGGCCTGGCCTGCACGTGAATAATATGCTGTGCTATGTAAAGCTGTGAGAAATCTACGGCTTTTTCCGTTCCGTTCGTCGGTCGTCGGTGGGCCTAATGTTCGACACACAGCAGGACGACACACAGGGGACAACTGTAATCGCCGGTTAGCGAAAAATTCATAACCACACATTTATTTTACCTCGAATACGGCCGACCGGTGCACTTTATCGGGGGTCACCGGCGAAGTCTTTCGGAACTGGAGGAAAATAGTGCCAGTGGGGCCAAACACTTAGCACGAAACTTTGACGGCAAGAGTTTTAGATAGAAAATCATATTTTTGGAAAAGGTTTCGAAGGCCAAACAATATTTTCAGCGGTTTTAGAGCTTTATGATCAGTGCTGCGTCTCTTTCCAGCGACCATGTTTTTGAAGTCTGTGAACAGCAGAAAAATTATTCAATTTTACATGAAAACGTATCATATTTTTAAAAATTCGCTGGTCAAGTTCAACTTGTTCGCCCTGAGCCGCAGACGCAGTCGAGGAACGCATCGCACGATATTCACACGTGCTATTGTGACTTTTCATCCAAGGCTACCGCAAGGCTTGGTATTCTCCCCGTTATGTGAGAAGAGCAGAGTGAATATTCACCGGTTAGGCGTCGTACACAAATTACGTAACGCATAAAGGGAGGGGGGAGGGGGGGTTGAGTCGGCGTTACTCGTTGATACATAGGGTGGTGGATGGGAGGGGGTTTGTTGAGACCGTTACGTAACTGGTGGGGGGTCATATCGAACGTTAATTATCGTTATATAGGGAGGGAGGGGTCTGAAATATAGGTTTTTAGCGTTACGTAATTTGGGTACGACGCCTTACGTGTAACAATTTTTTGCACTACACTTTTATTTCTGTTTTGTGCTGTGTCTTTGTTGCTCACAGAAAAACTCTATCACTCTGAATCACTCCAGAGAGAATGCACAGAAATACGCCACGGTGCAAACTGCTGAGATCTATTCGATAGAATTCAAAAAGCAAACATGCGTGACGGGCGGCGGGGTTTATTTGTTTCCAGTTTCGAGGAGCAAGGCAAACTACGTAATACGCTTTCCTGCCTAGGTTTTCCCCTCATTTGATATTTCCTTAGGAGACACACAATAAAAGCACAGCAGTGAACTCTGTTGTGTTGTCTTTGTTTATGTCTTTTCATGTTAGAAAGATCATACCAGTTTTTTATATCTCTGGAGAAATATTTCAGATTCCACAGCGGTGTTTTATGCGAGCTCCTCAGAGAGGTACACACGATTCGCTGCTCTCTTCAAGCAAGTCCGTCGTTTTGTCCACCGGTGTGACAGCAGTTGTTTTCGCAGTGACAGATCATCTCCTACACGGTAGTGTTTCTATGAGAGAAAAGACAAGCCTGGCTGCCACCAGATGTCTCTACAGAATTAGAAAGTTCTGTTTCATATATTTTTAGAATAGACTTCAGCCTCCAACGTACCCCAGACGGCGAAATTCATAAGTTCGAAATGAACCCTAGAAAATGTTCCGTAATCCAGTATTGAGTTTTCTTCGCTTTATGAGTCGAGTCCTATTGGAAAACCCATTCCTAGGCCGGCAGCCCGTCGGCTTAGGTTTGTGATCTTTCTGGAAACAATGCTCTGTTGCTCTGTTCATCCTGATTATTCACGAACTGTTTGACGTTGGAAAATATCTAGTCGGTAAACATGACATCAACACACGAGGTGAGTGTCTGCTTGAATATCTTACTCCTAACAACGTCAATTGTTGCAATGTGGGAAACGAACCAGCTTTCTCTGAAGCTATTAGACAAGAGATCTTAGATCTCACTCTACTTACTTCAGCGGCCTAGAGCCATGGTGGCTCGTGCCGTATCAAGAATTTTCCTCCATTCTACTTGGTCCTGGGCTACTCGCCGCCAATTTCCTAGACGTCTCGATACTCGCAGATCCGCTTCAACCTGGTCAAGCCATCTAGCACGTTGGGCCCCTCTGTTCCTGATGCCGGTGGGGTCCTTGAAGAGAACCGATTTTACCGCGCTGTCATCCGGCATCCTCACGACATGCCCGGCCCATCGTAGCCTCCCGACCTTCGTCAGGTGTGCAATGGGAATCTCTCCAAGTAGTGTCTGTAGCTCGTGGTTCATACGCCTACGCCACCCTCCGCTTTCGGTTTGTACTTCACCAAATATTGTCCGCAACATTTTCCGTTCAAACGGCCAGTGCGCGTATGTCCTCTGTGAGCAGCGTCACGGTTTCGAGTCCATAGAGAACTACGGGTCTAATTAGGGTTTTGTACATCGTCAGTTTCGTGCGGCGGCGTATGCTCCTGGATCGAAGTGTCCTGCGAAGGGCAAAGTAGGCTCGATTTCCAGCTTGAATACGTCGTTGGACCTCCTTACTTGTGTTATTGTCGGCGGTTACCAGAGATCCCAAGTATACGAACTCCTCTACCACTTCGAGTTCGTCGCCGTCCATGACCACCGTCCGTGGGAGGCGAATGTTAGTTTCTTTCGAGCCTCTTCCTATGATATACTTGGTTTTCGACGTATTTATTTCTAGTCCAACTCTTCTAGCTTCCTCTTTTAGTCTGACGTAGATTGCCTCCGCCGTCGCTTAGTTTCTTGTAATAATGTCCAGGTCGTCTGCGAAGCCTATGAGTTGACTACTTTTGCTGAAAATCGTGTCTCTCGTTTCGATGCCCGCCCGTCGGATTACACCCTCAAGGGCAATGTTGAACAGTGTGCAGGGTAATCCATCTCCTTGTCTCGACCCTCTGCGCGCTTCGAAGGGGTTCGAGAGTGTCCCCGACACGCACACGTAACACATCACTCGGTCTAAGGTAGCCTTGATAAGTCGTGAAAGTTTATCCGGAAAACCGTAGTCGTGCATTATTTGCCATAGCTGGTCTCGATCGACTGTATCATACGCTGCCTTGAAGTCCACGAAAACATGATGTGTGGGAAATTTGATCCGTAGTAGCGCGTGCTTGTGTGAAGCCCGCTTGATACTGCCCTACGAATTCTTTCGCTAAAGGAGATAGACGGCGGAGTAGGATCTAGGAGAGGGCTTTGTAGGCAGCGTTGATCAGCGCAATACCGCGGTAGTTGCTGCATTGTAGCCGATCACCTTTTTTATAGATGGGGCATACAACTCCTTCCATCCATTCCTCCGGTAGTCTCTCTTCCTCCCAAATCCTAGAGATTACCCAGTGGAGTGCCGTTGCTAGAGCCTCTTTTCCGTGTAAATAGAGCTCTGCCGGGAGCCTGTCCTTGCCGGCGGCTCTGTTGTTCTTAAGTAACCCAATTTCCCGTTCGATCTCCAGGATATCAGGAACTGGGACACTACTGTCGTATGTAGGCACTCCAAGGATAACTTCCCTTCCGCTTCCTTCCGTTGCTCCGCTATTGAGGTGCTCATCGAAGAACTGCTGCCACCTATCAACCACCTCGCGCTCGCTTGTGATCAGGTTTTCTCCACGTCCCTACACAAATCTGGACTCGGTGTGTAGCCTTTACGGGATTGGTTCACTTTTTCAAAAAACTTGCGTGTATCGTTAGCCCGAAACAGTTGCTCCAGCTCTTCACGATCTCTGTCCTCCTACTGGCGCTTCTTCCTCCGCAGAATCGTAGTCAACTCATTTCGTGCTCGTCGGTATTTGGCCGCGTTCTCTCTTGTGGCGATGCTTAGATAATTTTTCCAAGCTCTTTTCTTCCACTCCATCGCTTGCTGGCATTCCCCGTCAAACCAGTCATTTTGTCGGCTCGACGATACCACACCTAGTGCCGCGGATGCGGCCTCTCCAATGAGCGAGCGTAACTTCCCCCATTCATCGTCGAGAGTCGAAGCACATAGCTCTTCCGTGGAAGGTAGTGACTTCTCAAGTAAGCGCGCGTAGTTCTTTGCAGCCTGCGGGTTGGTCAACTGCCGGATGTTTGGCCGGGGAGGACGGTTCTGACGTGTGTGAAATACCGTGGATAGTTTTGAGCGCACATGTACTGCTACTAGGTGGTGGTCTGAGTCGATATCCGCACCCCGGAGGGAGCGTATGTTTGTAATGTTTGAGAAAAATCGGCCATCAATGAGAACGTGGTCAATTTGATTTGTTGTACGGTGGTCAGGTGATCTCCAGGTGGCTTTGTGGATATCTTTGCGTGGAAAGAAGGTGCTTCTAATCACTAGGCCTCGGGAAGCTGCGAAGTTGATGCATCGTTGGTCGTTGTCGTTCGTGTCGGTGTGTAGGCTGTGAGGCCCTATCACCGGTCTATACATCGCTTCCCTACCAACCTGGGCGTTCATATCCCCGATGACGATTTTGATGTCCCGTGACGAGCAGCCGTCGTATGTTGCCTCCAACTGCGCGTGGGATGATTCCTTCTCGTCGCCAGGTCTACCTTCGTGCGGGCAGTGCACGTTGATGATGCTGTAGTTTCTTTAGCTACATTAATTAGATCTTTAATCCTCAACAGACACATCCCCTCGTTGATCGCTTTCCAATTAATCACGCGATCCTGCATTCTGCCTATTACACAAAAACCCGTTCCCAGCTCGTTGGTTGCTCCACCGCTCTGATAGAACTGGGCCTTGCCTCCACGGACTTTCCACACTTTCTCACTTTTGCGACAGATCTCCTGCAGAGCCACGATGCCGAATTTGCGGGGTTCTAGCTGCTCGAGCAGCACCCTGTGTTGCCTAGGTCCATACCAAATGTTCCGAGTTATATTTTCTTGAATGTTCGTAGTGTAATTGTTTAGGTAGGTTGCCTTACTAGGGCTACGCTACCGAGTCTCGTGATGGGGCTGCCATCTTGGGTGTAGCGTTCGAGACTAGATCTCACTCTATATAGTGCATCGATGGCAAAAAGGTCAAAAAACTGGCATGTCACCGATGAACCTAATATTTCAGACCGTGGACATATCAGATTTGATATCTAAGCTACTCCTTTTAGAGGAAAATAGTTTAGCAAATTAAAGGAAACTAACTGGAACTCTTTCATCGAACATTTGGTCAACTCGGTAACATCCTCCCACATAAATATTCGAACGCCAGTTGAATTGGACATCGCAGCAAGTGACCTAAAGTGCAAAATCACAATCTGCTTTAGTGAACGAAACACTCGGCAACCTTAGTCGGAAAACTAGACGACACCCCATGACTCCGCTCATGGTGCTCTCGACTGTTCTATCAACTGGATTTTTAAGTTATTTGGGCTTATGAAGCCACCAGGACCGGATAGCATTCTACCAATCTTTCTGCAAAAATCAGATGGGGCCATAATATTCCAACTCATCAGCCTTTTTCTAGCGAGCTCTACTCAGGAACTTTAAAATAACATAGTGTCTATACCAAAGCAGAACAAAAAAAAAACAAAGCATTGCCAAAGCTTCCAGGCCGACAAGTCCGACGTCAACTAGTCTCAAGTTTGTGGAGAATATTAGGGATAATAAAATCCGTAGCGAGTTTCTGAAAGGCTTACCCTTGTATTAACATCAATAGCATATCAACGGTGTAAATCTACTGAAACCACTCTGCATGGCTTGGCGACGAAGATGGAAAAGTCACTAAAATACAAAGAGACAGCGGTTTGCACTTTTCTCGATATGGTGGGAGCTTTTTTGTTTCTAATGGCACTCAGGGAGGAGCTCTCCCTCCTCTGCTATTGTCACCGGTGGTGGTCGATCTTCCTAACAAGCCATCGGAGCTTGGCTACGAAGCCATTTGGTTATGATTCCAGACTGGGTCAAGGGTCTACGGAATAGATATCAAGACTACTCTGGGTATCTTTGGGTAAGTTGCCAACCGCCTTTCACGCAGAAGTATACGCAATTTACATCTGTGCTACGATATGTCGAAAGCGCAACTATAAACATGCGAAGATAAAAATCTTTTCAGACAGGCTGCATGCACTACTGGCATTGAAGTCTTCCGAACTGTGTTTCCAAATTAACATGGGTTGTAAATGAGCTAAACAATTTATTTACCCCAACCTTCCGGTCACCAAAAAGTTACTTAACCCGTAGTGAAATACGTATCTCTACGGGACTCGTCACTGGACACTGGTCTATTGTTTATCATTCAAAGAAAATGGGTGAAGCGGGGACCTAGTGTGGTTGGTAACGTCTCCGCCAACCACGCTCGACGCCTGGGTTCGAATCCCACCGCCGACATAGGTGCCGATGGTTGTGAGGTGGCGTGATCCACTCACAACCAACCCAACTGGTTTAGATTCAATCCTAGCCGACACCGGGAGATTTTCTGAGGCGAAAAATCTCTGGGATTACGCCTTCCATCGCATGAGGAAGTAAAGCCGTTGGCGCCGGTCCGTTAATAAACGGGTCGTGAGTTAGGGTCCTGGGTGTGGAGTCGCCTCCCTGAGCGTCGGTGATTGGCCACAACAGTGGCGGAACTAGACCGACGGAAAATAAGCGAGAATAAAAAAAAAAAAAAAGAAAATGGGTAAAGTCCTAACCGACACCAGTCGCTTTTGAAACGCTGAGCCTGAGAGTTCTTTGCTTTTGCGGGGCTCTTGCTTCGTCTAGGTTTAACTTCATCGGCAGTTACCTCTTACTCTATACTAGGTATAGAGTACTAATCCCAAACGGACCAGCTTTATCGCTCTTTTCACCCGTTCTTGTTTCTGCTCGTCATGAACGTTATGAATCTGAACGTAAATCGGAAAGCTCACGAACCAAGTCCATCTGCTGTATTCCAGCTCTGAATAACGTTAACATAGCACTACGTTTCTGTTCGAGGTCCAATTTTTCCGAATAACAGATAAGATGCTACATGTTTTCGAAAAATGTTTTCAATCAAACAAAAAAAAAAAACTATTCGAAGAACTGGAAATGAGCATGAGCATGAGCATGAGCATGATTGACCGCCCGCGGTTGCTACTCCGTTATTGCCAGATCAGCAGTAATTACACAGAGAACCAATAGATGATGCTTGGGACCAACATGCATCCTCAATGTGTAAAAACTGGTGATCTTAATATGTTTATCAGGCAATACCAGCGCCGGCCGCATCCGAATGCAGGTCAAAGAAGGAGTTTGTATAGGAAAATGTTGACGTGATACTCGCTTTATGGAAGCCGAGAACACCTCTGCACTTCCACGAGAAATCACTGGGATGTTGGAGAAAGGGCAAGGTATACAGCAGGGTTCGTTTTGGTGAACGATGCGCTGATTTCGAGCGTCAGGTTCTTTACAACAAGTGTCGCGCCATTGAGTTCATTACATCCGCCACGATATTCATAATGCGATTCGAACTTATTCAGTTTGAAAATGTAACACAGCAACAATAAATCGTACGCAAGGATACTGGATCTTTGACCGAATCGAGACAACTTCAAATGATCGGATATCTTCTCTTAAGGTGATCCTCTTTATACCGAAAACTATTGCGCGTTGTTGATCTATCTGAAGATAGGCCTCTTGAAATGTATAAACGCGGAGTCTCTCTAGGTTCGGTCAACCGGATATTTTCTATATAACAGATCGACTAACGACGTCTCTCGTATTCACTTCGTCTGCTCTAAAAAAACGATCCCGCGAAAAACACACCTGAAAAACGGAATATAAAAATGATGCGCGCTTATTACGGAAACGAACCATGAGTATCTTTCTTGCCAAACACCGCGATCCTCTGCGTACGACGCGCGTGAAGTAGCCTTTACCACTTGTAGCAACCAGCTACTTGTCAATCTCGAGTACACGTTGGCCGCGATTCTTTGGAAGGTATACATCGCGTTTTCTTTAGTCACGATATTTATCGACCGAACGAAATCTTCGGTGAGACATGAACAAGCATCTGGGTAGACTCCGCGAAATCACTTAATTTCGAAAACGTTCATATGAGCAAAACTCTCCCGAACCGGAAACGCGGTTTACACCGAAGCATTACGCACGACCGCTATTTTTCCTTCTACCGACGCAGACGCTCGGGGAAACGACATTTTGATGTGAATGTTACCTATTTAATAGAAAAATTGGCAAAGTTTCATGCATACAAAGCCTTAATAATTTAAAAACGAAGTTATCCATATTGACAAATATATAGTCTCAAGTTTATTAACAAAATGCCGAACCAGTCATAATTGGAACGTATTATATAAAACATCTGCCCAAAAGCTACAAAAATCGAAAAAGTGAAGCATAAGATTTTGGCTATCATTACTGCACCATAGTCCGACAATGAAATTGGTAAATAGTGTGCAGTTTATAGAAAACCCCGCTTTTTAAATTTCAGTTCCAGGTCTATTTTCGTACAAGAATAAAGATCTTTCGTGATCTTTCCCATATTTTCCATTACATTATAGAAAAGTTATTGGTACCCATCTTTAACATCGACAACCGCCTCCCATCGATAACACCGCTAAAGTCCTAGTGTCAACGACAACCATTGATATGTCGCAGGTGGCACAAAGCATGTGAACCACCTCCCGCACCTGAAAATCATCATATAGGAAAATTATCAACTGCTTCACCAACATACTATTTTCATAGGTGATTTTAAGGAAACGAAGCAAAAATACTATTTGAATTGTATATATAAAAACCCATACGAAGCGGTATAATGTAGAATTAAAACGATGAATCCGCGCGCAGTTATTTTTCCATAAAAAAGGTTACTTATCTTGCGTAGCATACGAGCTATTTTCTCCATTCCTTCCACTCAAATCCTGAAGCCCTACTAGTTTTTTTTTTATTTTCAACGTTTTTGTTGATATACGGCGTACAAAATGCGGGCACCGAGTCACAAAATGTGCTAGGCCGACCAAGAATTCAAATATTTGTCTATTACTAATCCAGAATGTCCTCGAGAAAGCAAACGCGGTTCTTTGAAAGGCATATATCGCGTAGTCATTCGATTAAACACGATATATATCGACTGAACGAAATCTACTTCGATTCGCGATGTATTAAGTAATTATTGTAGTTACACTCCAAAAATCCATATATCAGCAAAACTCACCCGGGTTGAATACGCGTTTTCAACGAAACGTAACGAACGACCGCTTCAATCTTTCTGGCCGACACAGACGTGCAGGAACCCGGCGTTTATGTCGATTTTCTCTACTCGACGTACGAATCGCCTATTAAATATGAAAATTGGCAATCTTCCATGCATCCAAAGCCTCAAAAATTTAAAAAAAGCAGATATACATATTATACAGAACATAGTCTTAAATTTGTTGACAAAGCCATAAATAGAATATATGAAAAATTACATAAAACAACTGCTCAAAAGCTAGTAAAATCAAAAAATCAAAGCATATGATTATGGTAAAACGCATATTCCAAACTCCCACAAACTACACTAACATTTTCTAGACGAAAACGATGCTTGTCAATGAAAGCCTGTGAACTAGGCCGCGCATAACCGTGGTAATCGGGTGAATTGAATAATGTTACACGCTTAGTTCATTACAAATACTAGCACCTTTATAGAGAAACAAAAAAAAAACTGTGTACTTATCTGTAGATAGCCCCTAGACTCACATCGCCCAACAGAATTTCACCGGGGAAGCAGCATATCCAGAGCGATGATCCTGCTTCACGATCTAACTGTCGGTTTCACCAAGACCTTGACTTTGGAAGTGGTTTGTGAGCTACGCATAGTGCGCTCCGCTTTCCGGACAGTAAAGATAGACAACAATTCAAAATATAATAGTAATTGCAGGCCTATGCACAACACAACACCTTCCAGCAAGCAGGGCACGCCGACCGATGATTCTTCTACACTTTCGACCTCCTCAACCTCGTTGTAGTGAGTATCCACCGGAGCCGGTCCTCTGTAACGCACAGCACTCCAGCGTCGAATCGGTGCGGCAACTGTCAGCGATGAACAGCAACAAAAGACCTTGAGCGCAGGTTGATTGGACCCAAGCCAGCAAAAACAGGATTAAGTTAACTAATAAACTAGTTCCAGTCGTCCAAATATCTGTATATCCTCACAAAAAGCACAATCGAAACTTTAAAAATTGTGACACCATATTCGAAGAACTGGAAATATGCTTTAACTCTGAAAAATCTATCCGTGATTCGAAAAAATTCTGCCAGTGAAAATCTACACCAGCTTTAAGATAGTATGTGCAAACATAAGTAAATTCTGTCAAAAACCTGCAGAAATTATAGAAAAATTGCGAAAATTTTTGATTGATTCGCAGAATCTGCCCACGGACTCTAGATCCATTTAATATTTGGTCGCAACTATCAATTTACTCTGGCGTCTCTAGTGGCGGTTACGAGAAACCAATGACAGCGCGATGATACTCAAATTCGAATCAGTGGATCAAAAGTTTTCGACAATGGAACGTTAAAGACGTCAGAAAATTTTGCACACTTACGTTGAAAATTCGACGTGGTCGGGTGCAAAACTTGCGATTCATCAAATCTCTAACGATGGATTGCACTAGACACAGCAACCGCAGAAGTATAACGATTGATCAGCAGCTTCGATTGAAAGTCTGTAGAGCAGTTCAGACGAACCCTGGGATCACCCTGCTCGATTTGGCTAAAAAGTTCTCGTCGCCCGTACAGCACTTTTCGACAAATCTGTCGGCGTTAAGGCCTATGATCGTTCCACACCAGCAAGCACCCCAACAGGACCCTCAAGTAGAATCTCGTTGCAAAATGAGGCGTGACATATGACATCATCTCCCAGATGGTCTCGAGGTACGATGCTGGCCTAACACCCAGTCGTCGCAGGTTCGAGTCTCAGAAGGTCGAATTCCGATTCGGAATGTAGCACCAAGGCTTTGCTTTGCCTTGCTCTGAGACATATGTAAAAATGGATTTCGCGCAGCTCTCAGGACAAAAATTCTATATGTCCATTGTCCAAGCGTAAGGATGTTGTCGCCAAGCGGTTTAAATTCGTGTTTGCTGACAAGTTCGCTCGGAATATGATGGTGTGGCAGGGGATCTGCAGTTGGGACAAAAAACCAAGGTTTTAATCACCGGATCTACCATGTCCAAGGGTGTACAATGGTGTAAAAGGAACAGTGCCTCCATAAGCGGATTCTGCCGTTCATCCAATTACATGACGGTCTGCCACTACAGCTGGGATGGGAAGTCTTGATCAAGTACAAGGAGAATGGAATTGAAAGAGAAAACCCACCAAATTACCCAGATTTTCGTCCAATTGAAAAATATTGGACGATAATCAAGAGCAAATTGAAGGAAAGTGATAGAACGATAAAAATACTACAAGGTATACTGCCCTAGGGGTTGTATGAAATGGTGACGTAGGACTAAATGTATATATTATATGCTGCGATAAACTGTTCATAGGCAACACTACTGTTTATATTTGATGGTCGTTATTGTAAAACTAACGATGCATGAATACATGAAAATTTTACCCTAGTAGTAGTTGTGGAAATTCTCATAACTCTTATCCTCAAGCATCTATAGTTCTGAAAAGAACCGATCCCATAATCTTCAGTATGAAATTCGTGCTACAGAACGCTGATGATCGCACCACCACCGGTAGTATTGAATATTTTGTTGGCCGCGCATAAAATTTGCTCTTCGCTATACCCTCCAGTAGCTGTTCCAAGCAAAATATCCTGCAGCGTAAGATGGTAACTGTTGCTGCGTATGCAAAATAAAGGTAACATGCTCCGCACTGCCTGGAAGTTGACTCGTATGCAGCTCTCGTTTCTCAATATCGCGTACTTCTAACAGCTATACTCCACTCGCTGTTGTGTGACAAACTAGACTGAAGCTGAATTTTCTACACGCAGTCTTTTGTAGCGAGTTCAGCGTAGATTCTTGCCATTAGAGTGTGGCCACACAGCTTAGAGAAAGAGGAACAAACCAAAACACCTTCGATACTACTGAGTAATTTTCATAAGCATCGAAAAAAAGTTTTTGCTTTCCCGATGCGAAAATCGCTCTGGTTCTTAAGATAACTAATTTTCGTTACCAATATTTGACTGATAACGGTATTCAAGTGGGCACAAAGAAACAATTAAACCGGAAAATCACTCAATTTAGCAGTGAAAATTCTTGAAATGAGGGTTATATCTTGCTGTGATAAACTATTCATAGGCACCACTACTGTTTATCTTTGGTGCGCCCTGGTCGTTATGGTAAAAATGGTTATTGAGAAATAGATGACCATTTCACACTAGGAGTAGTGAATGAAAATTCTCATAACTCTTATCTTCAAGCATGTATAGTTCTAAAAAGAACCGATTCCATAATCTTCAGCTCGAAATGTGTGCTATAGAGCGCTGATGATCGCACCTCCATCGGTAGTATTGAATATTTTGTTGGCCGCGCATAAAATTTGCTCTCCGCTGTGCCCTCCAGTAGCTGCGCCAGCAAAATATCCTGCAGCGTAAGATGGTAACAGTTGCTGCCGTATGCAAAATAAAGGTAACATGCTCCGCACTGCCGGGAAGTTGACTCGTATGCAGCTCTCGTTTCTCAATGTCGCGTACCTTTAACAGCTGCACTGCACTCGCTATTGTGTAACAAACTAGACTGAAGCAGAATTTTCTACACGCAGTCTTTTGTATCGAGTTCAGAGTAGATTTTTGCCATTAGGGCGTGGCCACACAGCTTAGAGAAAAACAAACAAACCAAAACACTTTGTTGAGTCGAAATATGTAGGCAGTGGAATTTATTTCGTCCATGTTATTGTTATCTGTGCTCGGGAAGCAAGCCAATAACGAGGGAAATGTATGGGAAAGCTTGACCTTGGAACTTCTCACCTTTTTCCACCATTAAGCAGTAAAGCAACAATGTTGAACATTATATCAAAAAATTGTTACACATTTTATCTATCCACCGACATATAAATAACTAAGATGCATTAAGTCGTTCGCTTGCTATAATCGTTTGAAATCTGACGCAACATTTGCCAGTTTCATTTTCAATTTTACAAAGTGTAATCTAGTATAGAAAACAAAGACGTAGTCCTACGTCAAAACCTTCTGATTCACATAGATGGCGGAAGAAAATGGCGGATCGAGTTGACAGTTCCACTGTGCAGAAGTTGATGGGCGGTATAAAACGCAAAGTACGTGAATTAATCCGAAACTCAGACGAATATTTTGTTTGTTTCTTTCCTTTAAGGCGAATACAAAATGTTATATCAAGATTGGGATCAATCTTTTTCCCTGCACTCGACAACAAATGTAACATACTTATCTACTGACAGCTAAGACACAATGTTAATATAGCGATGAGGGGTCATTCAATGCAGTTATGTGTGCAACGTTATAATAGACCATTTTACGAACTGACAGGTGTCATGGATCCAACTGATGATGATGTTGCTTTTGCGTACGTTATGTCAGCGTTTCCAAGCTCTCTGTCAAAACTTCATTCATGAATTGAATTCAGAAACGTCTCGTAAAATGGTCTATAAGTGTTACATAATATAATAGACGTTTATCTTATTTTCAAAGGATGTGTAAAAACCTTAATCTGTTATTTCAAATGTAAGCGGTAATGTTTCCGCTACGTTGCGCTCGCGTCACTGACAAACCAAGCAATGATATTGATAAAATATCGATATGGCAACATTCATGAAGTGCAACGTATTAACGAATTTTGATTAAATTTTCTACTCACGGTTTTTATTGTTTTATATGAATATGGATATCTGTTTTCTGTGGCAGCAGTTCAAATGCCGATTCCCGTATATTAATCGATATAAAATGTTGTTCCTCTTACGAGAAAATTATTCCGTACAAATCCCAGAATGTGGACGGCAAACCTTTTCAACTGACTGTTGCATTCTGCTACCCTTTAAATCAATTTCGTCTAAATTATTCATCCAATTTTTTTTTGCTGTCAATGAATGAATTTTATAATAAACGGAATGTTTCAAAACATAATTTTGAAATATCTCGAAAACGGGTGCATTTATAAAGCTGGTCGCCAATGATTCGGGAATTGGGCCGATACGAGTTTTGAACAGTTTTTATGTCCAAGGTCATTAAAGTTAGCCAACGAGAGGGCAAAAAATGAATAACACTGCAGTAAAATACATCCGATTCTATTTTTGCACGCAGCATGCGTCTCGTGTGAGTTGCTTCCCATGCAAAAATATGCGTGTTCAGAAAAACCGTGTTATTTCGAGAAACCGTGCAAAATAAGGCTTTTAAAAAAGTTCGTGCAAAAAAAGAATCCGGTGCAATGGAATATCTTCAAAAAAATTTTGAATGTAAGTTACGACTAGCCTTTTAACGACATTCCACCTATCTCTGGACTTATGGACTACGCTGACAAAAATCCAATGATGTTAACAAAATCGCATGAATTTTCCATTTCCATGTTTTACATTAAAAAAAAAACTTGATAATAGAAAATGAAAAGGAAAATTGTAAAGGCTTTATGCTGCATCATTAAAATTTAAGTACCGTAAACCGGGGTGACTTTGATTACTTTACTTCTTTTTTGAATCTGTTTCAAAAAACGTTCGTGGAGCTTGGGATTTGATTGTGCTCGGGGATTTTTTGATTTGAAATGTTTGTTAAAATCATTTTACACCAATGAAATACGGTTATTTGATAAAAATTGTTGAAATTAAAAAAAAAAACACTTTAAAACTTCCTGAATGTTCCAGCAAAATTTTGTTTTAACTTCGAGTAGAGAAAATTTCAACCCGTGTTTCAAATATTAAAATTTAGTGTTCCTTTAAAATTGTTGTTAATTTTATTCCTTGGGTTTATTTCCAAACAGGTTTTGTGTATAACCAATGAAAAAACTTTTTTTTTGTGAAATTAGCGTTTGAAAAAAATTTTTACCAAATGATAGTTTTTGAAGCATCGAAAATATTAGACTTTCATTGACTGTATTGTATATCGGATATTCAACCTGAAAGCAACGCCTAGAAAAGTTTGCATGGCATCCCAGTATCACCCGCAGGACTGCAATCAAAACCAACGGCATTCACACTATTCCGATTAGCTTTTCACCATCCCACGATTCGAAATCCCACTACAGAACGTCCCCTTCCCAGCCTGGACCAACCCGTCCGCGCGCATCCGGTCGATTACGCCGAAAATTTTATTGTTGTTACTCGTGTGCGCGATAAATAGAAAAGCAATATCTTTTGTCTATTGCTCTTTTATAGGTTTTTCGCATTCACTCGTATCGCTCGCTCGTTCGTACGCTCGCTTGCTCTCCCACTTCCGCTCTCGTTTTGGCCTAACACCGAGCAACCGAGCATCCGCAGCCGAGAACGAAGGAAACAACTTTGCAATACCAAACACACACACACACATACAGATACACCGGAGCTGCTGCTAAATGGTCCTGATGCTCTTATAAATTGTCTATGACAGGGGTGAATTTCAATCGAGCAAACTTCAACTGATAACGGCTGGTCTCCCGTTGCCTTACTCTTCTCAAAACCAGTAGCGCACCGCCGCTTCCACAATCTATTATACTCATAACGATATAATAGACTTACGGGAAGAGTCTTTTGAAAAACGATGACGATGCCGTCGTCGTCGTCGTTGTCGTCGTCGTTCTAGAGGCAGCAGGGATTTGCTGCCTGGAAAAAGGATGCACCTTTTTAATGGTGGCTTTCATGGTGGGGGACCCCTCGTTCATCATAGCTGATTGTTATAGTAGTTTATCTGCCCGTTTGCCGCTATACCCTTCTACACTTATTTCATTCTTATTTCCGCCGTTTCGGGCAGGGTAGAAAAGGACCTCGACTTGTGAAATTTTCACATTTTACGATCAAGAATCACGGGTGGGGTGGAGGGTTGGCTATTGGGAGGAATTTTACGATTATTTGATTGTGCTACTTCGAAGCCGGCTGGCTGCTCCCCAGCTTTGCTAGCTTGCCTTGCAGTGGGAAGCCTGTTCGGAATAAACCAACCTCGGGCCTGTCGTCCCGGGGTCCTATCTCTAATTAACAATAACAGAACTAATGAGACTTAATTTTCCCCTGCGCTTTTCTTTCGTTGATGTGTGAGGGGTAAGCAAGCGGCTGAGGCGGGCTAAGATGGGTGGTAGTAGAGTGGAAACTGTTACGGTTCATCGGTGGTCTAATTAATGGCATATTTTGTAAGTATTGCGTTTCTTTTCGGTTTCTTATGCTTGTGGTGTTGTTGTTGTTTTTCCTGGTATTTTCGGTCGAAGTGGCTTCATACGTTGATCCGTTGGAAGAAGTGTCCGGCAATAAATCACTTCAACTCTGTTGACTGAGAATGTTTTGCTCAGAACGGGCACGTGTTTTTTCCTATTCGGAGAGTCTAGGATATTGTCGTTCCGAAATGGCGACGGTCAACCCAGATTCATTTTGTCGGAATTTAGACAGATGGAGAAATGAAGAGAGTAAAAATCACAGTTTGTCGTCGGTGTCTTCTGTTTATACGCCCTCACATTACTCACTCAAACTCGTTACGCTGAAATTACGATTACGTGTAAGACTGTCCTGATCGAGTCAACAACCCACTCGCGCTTGCTTGACTGCCATTTGAGCAGGGCTGCAGTAGACTGAGCCCAAAGTTTGCAGAGCTGCGTTGCGTGGGTCGCTCGAAATTACGGCTAGAAAATTGGCTTCAATCTCTTACTGGAGAACCACAGAAGAAATGGTGCAGGCAGTGCTGAATGTTATTGTTATTGTTCAATTAACGGGATTTATTTTTCTCTCCCTTTCCCTCCGGCCCCCAAACCCGGGAACTTCCGGATTCGTGGCTTAGAGGCAATCGAGCACGCCCCGAGGAAGCTGACAGAACAGTGCACCATAAATTGGCCGGTTAGTGGCACGGGGAGTTGCATTCGGTTCTGGTTGTAATCCTATTAGGGACTGTTTGAGGGCAATTTGAGCGCGACCCACGCACTGTGTTCCGCTGTACGGGGCAGCACGAGTGAATTGTGGCACAGTTTAACTAACAATTTGGAGCTAATTGAAGTGCTTTTTTGATCGGCTCACGTCCGCCGGAGAATCACGAATGCGGGCTGCTTTGTTTGAGGCGCTTCGGACGCGGATTTGCTCACTTTACTGCGCACTTTACGGGACACGGAGTGTACGATGCAAAATTTGAGGACTCTCGAGTAACGTTTTCAGATATTAGAGGGCGTATCAAATTCATGTGCCTTTAAGAGTTCCACAATAATGTGGTTAAAAAATCGTTCAACGCCATTTAGGCAGGATTTCGAGAGATAGAAATGCATTACTGAAAAGAGTTATGATAATCAGAAAGGCATAATTACTATGGAAAACCCGAATTAATCCACCTAGCGATGAGACCCAGCCTTTCTCATTCGAACTTTGTTATTTGTTGAAACAAATTTGCCAAAAAACTTCAAATTTTCGAAATAAAATTACATCTTGATAATTTCTGCTGGATTTATAGTTTACTTTAAATAAAAAATTGGGTTATACCGAACATTTCAAACTAAACATTCACACGCATACGAACATACATTCACACATGCAAACATGCACAGATACACACAGCCATACAAATTACATTTGAAGAAATATGTTTCGAATATATTAGACGATTTTTTTTTATGATTGTCACTGTGGGGTTTTCAGGTAGAGGCCGGGAATCAACTTCAGGTTTCATTTTGCTATCCGAAATTGCGGCTTTCATCTTTTGGAGTACATCCTAGAATTGACAAATGCGATCCAATAAATGCATTTCTGCTCTTTGCGTTCCAAAATAAGCGGTGTTGTGTTTCAAGTAAAGGAATTTCATAATGATAAATGTATAATGTATGAAATTTGACGAAATATGTTTGAAACGACTACGCTAAAGAGGTAGTAAAATGTGAGAAATGATTCCTAGTTTTGAACAATTTGATTCCGAGCTACGCCGAGAACATTTACCTCAAATGAAAATGATGTTGAGGCCACATATTTTATTCTAAGCAGTGAACCACATAATAAATTAATATTAAATAAATAACTTGTTAGAGACAGCCCGTTCGTCTGACAGCTGTTTCGTTCAAATAAGTTATGTAATCTTTGAGTTAAGACTTGAAATTTGATATATAATCTGACTGTAATAAAATATTTAGAGTCTGTGGGGCAACTAGACCTTTTATTTGACTCTAAGAACGCTGAAATCGGTCCAGCTCTCTCCGAGAAAAGTGAGAGAGTTTAAAAAGTCTTCGGAGATTACTTCTCATAACTTTTGAACCACGTGTCTAATCATCATGAAATTCATTGGTTAAGGGTTTTGGAGGGAGCCCGTTCATTCGATTCCAATTTTGTTCATAGCGGTTGTGTAGTTTCTTCTTTAGTTTGGTACATGACGGACAAAGTTGCAGTCTGATTACAATGTAATTAAATTGTGTATTATGGGGTAGCTTGACCTTTCATTTGACCATCTCTGAGAAAAATGAGTGAGTTTAAGCAGTCTCTAGAATATATTTCTTTTCAAAACGTTATTTCTCGTTTTCATACATAACGGACAAATTTACAGTCCGATTGCAATAAAACTAGATGGAGTCTTAATGGGGCAACTAGACCTTCCATCCAATACTAGTTTTGTAAAATTCGGTTCAGTCACGTGTCTAGAAGTGTGAGTGAGTTTTAACAGCCTCCGGAACACGTTTTTTCAAATAACTTTTGAACCACATTTTAAATCATCATACCAATCATTAGTAAGGAGTTTTCAAGCCAGTCTTTTCATTTTAGACCAGTTTTGTAAAAATTGTTTGCGTAGTTTGGAAGATAATGAAGTTTCGTGATTTACACATTTTGAAACACAGTGCCTAAACTAAAAGTACGATGACAATGAAATTCATCAGCTTACTATGGGCCACTAGACCTTTCATTTGCAACTGATTTCGTGAAAATTGGTTTAGCTATCTCTGAGAAAAGTGAGTAAATTTAAACAGCCTTTGAAATGTTTCTTTTTACAATGCGATTTCACATTTTTTTAATAAAGGACAAAGTTACAATCTGATTACAATGAATTTCAATAGCAAATTATAGGACGACAGGACCTTTCATTTGACACTAATTTTGTGAAAATCGGTTCAGCCATCTCTAAGAAACGGGTAGGTTTAAACAGCCTGTGGATAAAATTCCTTTACACAACTTTCGAACCATATGTTCAATCATTACGAAATTTACATGTTAAGGGTTTTGGAGATAGCCCGTTCATTTGACACCAGTTTTATAAAAATCGGTTGTGTGGTTTCTGAAATCTCTATCTGCTATCTGAAAAACAGCCTCAAATAGTCAAATACTACCCAATACGGATATTTTCGGAATCAAAATGATGCCCAAACGATATAAATCCAGACGCAAGTTTTAACGAAAGATGGTGGCTCCTGGTTTCTGAAACACAGTAAAAAACAGTTTCCGGAGCCGGTAACTAAATTTGAAATTCCGATTTCCGTAAAACAGCCTAGTATGATCATATGTCGACTTCGAAGTCATTTGGAAATTTTAGATGGTGACTTTCGGTGTCAGGAATACAGCCCAAAATGTTCAGAAAGCGACCCCAGACCCCACTTTAAAATTCAATATGACGACTTTTGGTTTAATAAAAATAGCTCAAAAGTTGCGGAAAACAATCCACATGGATATTTCCGTTCTGTGTATACTAAAAGTGATAATTGACGCAATATTAATGATATTAAATTCCTAATATTGAATTCTCCGCCAAACCGGGAATCTTCGACTACTTACTTTACTTTTACTTTTATGGCAGCTCGAGGACCAAACATCGATTCTGATCAGGGTTGCCAAATGCACTGAAATCTCACACAGAGTAGCAAACATAAATGGATCGTGGAAAAATATACATGGTGCCGAAAGAGACACCGTAGCGGTTGGTTCTACACCGACTGGCAAAGAGTGACGGACGAGAAAAATCAGGACAGGAGATCACAGCGACTACAAGTCTTAACAGGGCGAGATATGGCAACGCTAGAGCGACCGAAAAAAGTGTTCACCGTCGGAAAAAGTGCGAGTACGATGAGTAGGGTTTGGAATATTCCCGGGTATTGATTTCCCGGGAAACGGAAATAAAAAACCTCATTTCCCGGGAATGGAAAAAATTATTAGGAAAAATGAGATTTCAAATAAAGTTTATTAAGAAAAGGTATAAAATCATCGTTGATGAAAAACGAATTGAAAAACAAAACTTATTCAAGTTCATTCCAGAAATTCATGATCGATTTTTGTCGCAAATGTTAGCAGAAGAGTAGGTTTCAGGGTTTTTATGTCGTCGAACAATCGCTTCAGATCCGCTGACAATTTTTCGTCAAGCTCAAATAATGTAATTTCCTTCTGTAAAACTTTGCATAAGTTCGCTGTATCACCGCTGGAGCCTGATTTCCAGAATACTTATAAATTATTGATTCCAGCTCTTGCAACATTTTATTAAAAACTGAAGTGTCCAATAGTTTTTAGTTTGTTGAAAATAAAGCTGAGTGTTAGGCAGGCAGGTTTAAGGGGATTTGAACGCCCACGTTATTAATGTGAAATCGCGGCCACGATCCAAGTTACACTGACTGTGTTTTATTGATTTATTTATTTCTGGTCGCATTGATTTACGGGTTTAAATTTTTTTTTTTCAATTTGCAGGTTTTAAAAGTTTTTGTCAATAAACAAAGAAAAATATCAAGCAACTATTCGCTTAGTAGTAAACTAACTAGCAAAAAAGACATTTGACGAAGCAGGAATCCCGGGAAAAGATAATTCCCGGGAAATCGTTCCCGGGATTGCAAACCCTAACGATGAGCAAGTGCGAACAGTTATGCAAGAAACGATATGCGGGATTAGGGAGCTTCGTAGTCGCAAGGTCACAGAGTCCGCTTTTACAAGCAGGTGGTCGTTGGTTCGAATCTTAGTAGAATCAGGGCCGTTCGATGTCAACGGACTTAAAGCATGGGTTTATTCTCAGGCTCCCCATTAATCCTTCCTTCACATTGAATTCTAAAAAAACCTCGACAAATACAAATATAAATTGTCAAAAATAAATCCCTCTCAAAATAAAACTGGTCAGAGGACCATCCGGTTGAAATCTCTCCAGGGAATTGTAATTGGCGATAATGTTGGCCAGAGGCAGCGAGGCTCAGAATAGTAAGCGTAAAAAGGAAGGCATACACACAAATAGAAATGCGGAATACAGCGAACACCCGGGCGATATCACAAAAGATCAATGTTTCTGGTCGCAATGATCAGGAAAAAAGCGGAATTTCTTTAGAACAATCAACAATGTTAGGAAAACTTAAAAAAGCTACGTTATTTTTGCATGCTCCCTAACTGATAAACCGACCGTTGCAGCCAGGTAAAGGGAACACTTCCAGCCTGGATGTTACAAGCACTGCTGAAAAGATAGAATGGAGAAGAGTGAAATATAACCAGTATCAGAGTAGATGGCGCGGACGAGTTGTGGAGCCACCAAGGATGGTATTCCGATCGAACTTCTGGAAGCGGGAGACGAGCAGCTTTTCATTTATTTAGTTATTTATTTATTTTACTTTTCATCTGACATGGTGGCCTTAATGGCATGATTTTAAAACAAGTCTAAAATTAAAAATACAGTTCGCAAGCGTTGTCTAAAATTGCCACACGAAACATTAAAGTTGGAGACGTAATAGCCTTCATAAAAACGTCTGCGTATAGTGTTGACTCAATCGTTATCACCGTATACGGTGTTCCTCGGTTCTGGCAGAATAAGTTGCCGTGGACGCAATACTCGTTCTGGAACATATATTCTCATGCGCTCCAGCAAGCTGGAACTATTGATTTCTCCGCGAGGTATTTTAGCGCCAAACATAGCTTGGTTTATATCTCGACGGGACTCCAGCGGCTCTATACCCAATAGGGCACATCGATGTTTGTAAGTGGGCAGGTCGTTAAGTTTGCGCCATGAAAGTCTTCTTAACGCACGACGGACAAATTTATGCTGAACAGATTCGATTCTGGATTTCCAAACGACCGATGCGAACTTGAGTATCGAACGAACTAGGGAACAATAGACAGCACGTAAGCAGATGGGGTCAATAAAGTCGTTTGCCATTTCTAGAACAAAACCTAGTTGACGATTGGCTTTGTTGATTATAGCGGAATAATGCAGCTTGAATGTGAGTTGGTAGTCAAGCGATACTCCGAAATCCCTGACTCCGTCAACCCGTTCAAGCATCTGATCACCGATCACATAGTTGTACAGGATAGGTCTTTTGAGTCGTCGATATGAGATCATGCAACACTTTGCCACACTCACTAACACGAAGTTTGACTTGCACCAATGAACGAATTCATCCAGTAGTTTTTGGAGTTTCTTGCAATCAGCTTCATTTTGTATTATCAGGTAGATTTTTTTAGATTTTTTGTTGTTGAAGTGATCTATTAAAAACACCACGAGGGGAGCAGTTAAGGAAGCGCTGCACTTTTTGAAGATGCATGAGGGAATACCATCGGGGCCTGGCTTATAGGGCTGCTTCAGTTTCTGTAATGCAGCTTCAACCATCGCACAGAGGAGTAACTCGAGTGAAAACCTGGCCAAAATTATTTTCGCTGCTATTTAGCAATATTTTGGGAAATATTTAGGTGAGAAGTGGAAGTGGCTGGTTCGAGTATTATATCAAAAAGTAACTCTAAATATCACACACACAACTTAATGTTTACATTTACATAGCCTATGTGTCTTCATTAATGTTAGTGAGCAGATGAAGTAATACGCTCGAATGATTTGTTTTCGCAAAACGGGCAGCGAAACAAATTGAAGAATTTACAAGAAAAATGATGTAGTAAAATATCTTCATTTAGACCTATCAATTTGATGCTCACAAATGGTATGATGCCTCGTGGAACCTACGTAGGTTGGAAAAAGCCTTTTGTGTTATTTACCTGGATTATTGATTCTGTGCATCAAGTTATTTTTAAGTTAACTTAAATTAGTTGAAATTCATTCACTAAACTAATCTCATTTCATCTTTGTTGAGCTGAATCACTGTTTTAAGCGTGAGGCAGGCACCCATCAGGGTACCGATCAGGTATTTTTTTTAATTTCCCGTGTACGCGTGAACACTTAGCGTCAAAATTCGTCATAAACAACATTTTTCAAACGGGTCGCAAATGCCAATCCGGACGTTACCGGATGAGATATTTGCGAGGATGTATTCGTGATGTTATGAACTTCCATTCCTCCGATGATTATATGATCGGATTTCGCGAGATTTTATAACCTTTTTCAATATTGAAAATGCTCTAAAATACGTAAAAATCACTTATTTCAAAAACTTCTTAAGAATAACTATAATTTTGAAATTTTGGAATTTCTATCAACCGGTTTATTAGCATTGAACATGAAGAACTCATTTGCTGCAAAATATTGATCAATTGTCATTTTTTTTATGCCTGGCACAACTTGTTACTATAAATGGTTCGATTCCCAAAAAAATGCTTGAAAATTTGTCAATGTTTACAGCGCTCCCAGCATATGATAATACCGTTTAACGTTCATCGAGTGATGGAATTTTGTGGAGCATTTATTTAAGCTGCAGGAAAAAATATAGCGGCACCAAAAAGCGACAAAAAACTTTTTTTCTTATTTTGGCCAGCTTTTTGTTCTAGGTACTCCTCTGTGCATCGTAGCGTTAATATTAAACACGTCGAAATCGCCAAAAAAATATCAAATTGGATGTTAGACGCGCCTATTATATTAAACTGAGTTCGTATGTGACAGAGATTGCATTCATGAAAAAAAATCAAGAAGTTCAAATGTTACTCATAAAAGCCTAAAATTCAGTAGAATAAAGGCATGACTCCCAACAACTGTTACATTATTTTTCAGTTTCGAAGTATAGAGGGATTTCAATAACTCAAAATTAAGCTGTTTAACTTGTTCCGGAGATAGTCCAGATCTTAATACCGCTCTAAATTATAAACAGCGACGGCAATTGAAATTAACTGTACAAATAAGTTGGAGATCAGATTTTAGTAAATGTGTATGCTTAAGCTGAATAACACATCAGTGTTCGTATTGAAGTTTAAATCAGCTATTTAAACGAACTACTGTTTTTCCGTGCAAAAATTGCCATTTTGCAACATGGTTTTAGGTATTAAAATATGAAGAGAACACAAGTCCCATCTCTGCACCGTCGGGTGCCGGAATTGAAAACCCAATTCCACTTTATTCTGCAAATAACCGTTATAAGCACATCTCATAAACTTAAACTATATTGACAACAATTCACTGATGTGATGACCCAAATGAGACTCATTGCCCCATTAATTGCCAGCTTAATCAGCACAAGCTAATGAAACAAAGGAAAAAAAACACATAAAACTCTCGCAAACACACAAATTTGATGCGCGGTAATTATCCACAGAACAAATCATCGATGAGATGGCCTCGGAACTCGGAAAATAATTATTACCATTATTACCAGCCAGAGTGACACCATTCGGCTGCTGCTGGTGCCGGAAAATGGGAAAGCGTGAACACGCGTGAACGCGGACCGAGTGCACAAAACCCACAACCCCCTCCCCAAAAAGAAAAAAGGGCAGAATAATAATAAGTAAAAAGTACGAAATTGGACAAAGCTCAGCTTATCAGCAGCACCGCATCATTTCGTTTCTGCTGGTTGGCATGGAATCCATTAAAAATTAACAAGAATAAAATGAGCTGAAATAAGGAAAATTACCCTCGAGCTCAAGCCAGCCGAAGCAGCAGCAGCAGCAGCAGCAGTGGCAGGGGAAACCAAGCGAAGAGACTATTTTGTCCAAAATTAATTACACAGTAAATAAGAAATTATGGAATGAAAATTGAATATAATCGGGGCCCCGGTTTGCGCTCGTCGTCCTGCTCTGGCATACGGGCGGGTACGGTTTGGGACACCGGCGTGCAGGCAGCAGCGAAAAACGAGAGGCTAATTGAATTCGCGCTCCCTAATGCAAAAGAAGCTGACTGACTGACAGCGGCAAGCATGCCATGCACGGAGCTACACCTATACATACACACGGTGATGTGCATAGCGCAGAAAATAGGAGCAGACGAGCGAACGCCTGCTTTGGCACCAACACCACCACCCTACCAGCTTACCAGTCCTGCAGTCTGCAAATCGCCGACGACGAAGTTACCCGCTAGAGTGAAGAGGAAGTGGAAGAGGTTGGCAAAACACGCGGACATAATCGTAAAATATGAACAACTTCATTTGTTGGAATGGAGCCAGAAAGCAACCGAAAGAAGGGAGAATGGCGAGGTAAAGCACAGACAATCCGTCCCCGCTTTAACGCAAGTGAATGCAGCAGTGGGTAAGTGTATGTGTGTGTGGAATTGGCAGAACCAGCAACTAACGCGACTTATATACTTGACGCTGATTGGTTCGAAGGACGGTGTGAAGTATAGCGGTGAACACACGCAACAGAGGACGAGTGAAACTCCGCCCCTCGTGGTTGGGTTTCCGAGGCAACTTACACAGACCGACAGTGGTGTGAATGAGTCAGCAGCAAGACTGAAGAACCGGATCGCTTTTGGGTTGGTTGGGTGCCCTGCCAGTGGACAAACTGGTTGTTCGTCAGTTGTCAGACAGTCGCAGAAACGTACGCACGCAATTTATAAGTTGATCGTGAAACGACGTGTTCAGTGCCGTTGTTTTCGTTGCGTTGACTCTCCTTCTATAGCATAGATGTGCTACCGTCGTTATTCGTTGTTATTGTTTAGTGCTGCAATACTAGACGTGAGCAGATCAGTGTGTGACGTGTGAAACGCGCTGCAGATAAGCGATATTGATTTTTCGGTTTAATTCAACGCTCTCTGAAAAGGAGACAGAAAGTGCGTGCAATTGGGCTTGGATGTAACACTTGGAAAGGACCAAAAGACCGGCAGTGCTGTGCTATTGCGAACGAAAGTGTTGAATGTGTTCTGATTTTGGAACGTTGCAACTTTAGTGCGTGTCGTTGTTCGGACGAAGTGCGTTGGCTGATGCGAGGAAGCATCTAGCAGCCAGCCGGAAGCTGAAGAGGCCGCCAACTACTCATATATGCTAAAATCATCAGGAATGACTGTAACTCCGATACGAATGGCGATGACCAGCCCGACGGTTCCCATGCAACAGAAGAGCACCTCGCGGATCAGTAACTTCAGTGTGGCATCGCTTCTGGCGGACACTCGACCGAGAACACCGTCCGGTGTGACGACCGCGACAGAAATTCTGTTGCCGGCAAACCTGTCCCATGCAAGTAGTTCACCCCGCTCGGCACATGACAGTGGGTCGATTAAGAATGATCTGGATCGATCGGACACTCCGCACAGTCTGCTGGAATCGGACGATTACGACTCCAACCAGGAAGACTCGATCGTGGACATTGAGGATATCAACAATGAGAACAGCAGTTCCGATCCAGGACATCCGGACAAGGGTTCTCCAGCTTTGTTACAGCAATCGGCGGCCCTAGCAGCCGCAGGCCATGTTCCTATCCGACCGACACCCTTCAGTGCCCTGGCGGCCGCAGCAGCAGCGTGGGGTGGCATGAGTGGTGGAATGCCCTGGCAAGCGGCTGCAGCTCGACAAATGGGCCCATTTGGACCGCCCGGTCTGTTCCCCGGGCAGGGATTCGGATCGGGACAACTTGGTGGAGGTGAGTTCTATTTTTATTACTAACTTTTTATCCTACTCCCGCCAGACCGCTAGTTAGTTCAATGACTTTCCTGATAGGTCAATTAGATTCTAGTTGCGTGTGAGCTTTGCCCCGACTTAGTGATTCTCCGTGCGGTGGCGCTCGAATTTGTGTATTAATTAGTGATTCGAGTGGTGGACGAGCAGCTGGATCGCTATTACGGGTTTCCGTTAATTAGCCGGAACGTTAATGTCTTAATCGAGCGAATCAAACGGCACTTGGCGAGCAAAATGGCGTTTATTTTGAGCCGCGGTTCGCAAACCCCAGAACCGACGACACTAGTCTAGTCAACCAAACTGTAACTAATTACCAACACCGAACCCGAGGGTCCGATTCCCGGCGAAACACAGCGCCTAATTAAATTGGAGAATTTAGATTGGGAAATTATGCTAATAAAGAGCTGCTGGCACTCTTTCACTCAATGTTTGGTGTGTGTGTTTGAAGGGGAGAAATTTATCGCGTTCTTTCGCAGTTATCGGCACTCTGCGGAAGCCAGCTTGGGATAGGTGACCTCTGTTGATCTACTCTTCCGGAATTATTTGCGCGCTTAGTTACCCATCAACCTAATTACATCATCATAAAAACTACAGCTTTTACAACCAAACCAAAAAACGTTAAACAATTATGAATGAAATCTCCTCTTCGCTCGAGCTTGAAGAGTCTGCGGTAAAACTAATTACAAGATAATTAAACCATTTGAAAGTACATAAAAACTAAGCCTATTAACAAAGTCTACTTTATCGACTACAACGCGAGTGTGGGAATCCTCCGGCGGAGGAAGCTACCTGGTTATTTTTTTCTTGTTCCTCCCGTTTATCGAGATAAAACCCATGTATCTAAAATCTATTAATTAGCGTTCTTATCTGTCGTCTGTCCGAGAATAGAGAAACGAAAAGGCAAAATCGAGCCTCCGGACGAATGTGAACAGACGACGACAAACGAAACATGTCAATTTTTCGGATTCTTTGCCTCTCTTTGGATGCTCTCTGCCTGCCTTCTGGGTCTGGACCGAAGGCCGGCGGGGTCTGCATTCGAAACCAATTAATTATGGTGTGTGATCGATATAAATTCGGGGATTTTGGAAACCTGGAAGTTGTTCTTTTTTCCTCTCTCTGTTGGCCGCCGCGCTTGTCATGTTGCCTTCTTTGCTTCGATGTTTTTTTTTGTTTATGTGTTTACTAAAGTTTTTTTTCTTCTGCTGGACCGTCGGACTTTTGAAACCCGCACCCGAAACTACTGTCGCTGCTGCTTCTGCTTCAGAAGACAGTGCGGCAATTAATTTGAATGTTATTTATAACAGTTTCTGGTTCTTTTACTGTTTTTTGTTTTACTCATATGAGTAGAAAAAGAGCGGCCAGTGAGCGGGGTGAGCTGCCCGATGAGATATGACAAGGGCACTGCCGCCCTTTGTCATCGCCAACGATCGCGACAGTTTCGATGATTTATTCGATTATGATTCAGCAGTTGATTTCGGTTGACATGCCTCCCAGCGCCCAGCGATTGACTTATTCCGTGGTATTTTTTCGTGTGTTTTTGTTTGTGACTGCCACATGTGCGTTCTAATATGGAGCGTGTAATTAGCTTCAGTCACAGCTTTAAATAAAAAAAGACGAGACAAAAAACCCCGAGCAGGCAAAGCTGTTGTCTTCAATTAGCTCGCCAAAGTGGTTTTTATTGGATGCTTCCGGATGGGATTTCGGCAGTGAAGGGCGCGCACGGCACGCATGTGTGATTTTGTCGAAATTCACGGGAATTCCTATGCCGCGGTGGCGGTGACTCTAGCGAATGGGTTGAGAGCCGGCCTCAAGATGTGCGCTTGTCGGTAAACGATACTTTTGTGGCTGGGAGACGGCCACATGGTGATGGTGGTCACGCTGACTGAGAAGCTGGCATTTATTGTCGATTCCGAATCGATGGTGCCATACTGGTATCAGCGCGAAGGAGAAGCTAGTTTTGACAGTGACGGAAATGGTTCATCTTTTTTTCCCCTATTTAAATTACTATTAATTTGATACTTGAATTTTACGTGACGATTATAACAAAAGAAATAGTAATGACTTGTTAGTAACTAGTTTACTTGCAATTTACGGAATCTACTTGATAATTAAAAAGTTAGTTTTTCTCGTACTTAAAGTTTCTGAATTCTCTAGCTAATTCACATACGTAAAAACCATTAATGTAGATGAGTAACGTTGATTTCTTTTTAAATTTTATTTCTATCATTCCAACAACGCTTAGTTTCTGCTTATTTGTCAGACTCTATGGTTTGGGGTTATGTCTGTGTTAGAAAAGCCATTTGTGCCGGTGGCGAATCAGCCTATGGCTGAAAGCTACCTTAATAACGAACTAAATCAAAAATATTTGTGCAATAAGCAAAAAGTTAGCTTATCTCGTACTTACAATTTCTAAATTCTCTCACTAGTTCACATTCGTAAAAACGATCATGATATTAATCTTGAGGGGAGGAAAAGTCATCGTAGAAGATTAGAGTTGATTTCTTTTTAAACTATATTTCTATTATTTAAATACTGTTTAGCTGCTGTTTATTTGTTTAACTCTGTCGTTTTGAGTTATGTCGGTGTTAGAAAAGCCTTTAATTGGTTTAAATTGGAATAATCCCTCCGCATAGCCTGAGCGAAAATTCACATACTGGCCATGTTACGAAGATTAAACCTTGGTATGAAATAAATGATAAATTTGATTACTTACTTGAAATTTCACACAACATGCAAAATGCTTTTATAGTTCCTTCTAATAATTGCAAGCTTGGTTAATGCTCTCTATTTGAAACAGACATGCTTTATGAAGTTATATCTCTTGTTTTCATGTTGATGGAAGGCCTGAGGATCCATGATTTTGAAAAATTACTGTACCTTCTTGTTCAAATCTGAAAAAATATTAAAAGCAAAAATTAAAACAAAACAGCAAGAGCTACCAATTTCTTTTAAAACTGTGTTTTTATCAATTACTTGTCGCCTTTCATTCTACTATTATTGCTTTGATCACTTCAATATTGAAGTCCGTGTGAGTAAACTCACACTCGTTGCACAAAACCAGGTTACATTCACTATACCGATAATTGAAGTCTATTCGAGAAAATCCCGCTCCGCTTTTCGATTAGAATTTGTTCCCGGAAATCGTTCGTGCCTTCCCTACTCTTGCTCCATCCTCCTTCTGTATTTTTTTCTTCCTGGAGCAACATTCAAATGTTCGCGTTCGCGTGAATATTTGCATTTCAAATTTGCCCACAGCTTCTTCGCAGTCGAGAGCGAAGACGAAATGAAATCGTTACCAGAGTTTGTCTTTGCTCCGGGAACAGAAACAATAGTTTTGAATGTAGTTTGTCTTTTCTTCTGGGGTCTGCACCGCGGGGATGTGTGCAGCGGCTCAAATTTGCAATCTCAATTGATTTCGGGCACAATCCCTTCGATCCTTTCCCGAATGTGTACAAACAACCACAATAAAATCATAAACTATTGCCAGGTTTATTTTATTATTGTTGACCGCTTGTCGCCGATTTTCCTGGTCGATTTGACTGAGAGAGACAAGAACAATGGGGTAGTAAATTATCTTTCACTTCTCCGTTCCAACCAGGGCTGATCTGATGCACCCCGCCGCACACACCGCATCGCGGTCCCGAGAAGGTAACGCTTAATGATAATGTTAAATCGCTGCCCTGCATAAATTCTGCCGGTTCGGGCAGGCCGAAGGCTAGCGCAGCAATCGATTTGTCCGCGGAGGAATTCCTGTTGACACAATTTTCCCCCATTATGGGCGCATGGTGAAACGCCATTTTGAAAGTTTGTTTTTCGAACGACCAAATTCACGGAACAGGTGCGTAAGGAAATTAGTCCGGAATTGACCGACCCTGTGAAAGGGGTGGCCGAAATGGCTTAATTAAGTTCCGAAATAGGGCGAGGAAAATGGTTTAATATTTTAGGGCTGTGGAAGCCCTGTTTCATTACGAAGGTTAAGGCGGCTTTCTCGGTTTGTTCATTAGCATGCCGAAAGAATCGATTCTGACGTTCTATTGCAATATCGCTAGCCGACTTAAATACGCAGGGATGGGAAGAGTCAAATCAATTATTCAAAGTCAGTTTGTCGGAGGACGGAAGAACTGAGGAGACTGTGATGATGACGATGATGATGATGGTGATGCAAAATGGTAGCCAACCAAGCGGCAGAGTACGCGGAGCTCGGGCGAACACGATTTTGCACGATCAATTACGGTTACTAATTAATGTTAAAAGCCAGAGAGATTAATTAATTTAGATCTTCTTCGGTCGCTCTAGGGGCTACAACTGGCGGGGTCTTTAAATCCGTGATTTTACTCCGCCGTCGCTGAACTTTTGAAACGAAGAAAAACATCGCATAATTAATTGAAGTTACACTTACGCTTTGTGTTGCCTAACGCTCGGATAGCAGTGGAGCCGGTGGGTCAAAGGCATTGCTAATCATTTCGATGTAGTTTGGAAGTTTGATGCGGAGTTTCGAACTGAAACAACAACTTGAAACCGGTAACAACTAACAAATTTCTGTGCTTCGACTGCTCATTGACATTTCAAATCAAGGTAGGCTCGGGTGCGAGTGCGGCCAAAGGCCAACCGAATCAAGCAATCCGCTCGGAGCAATAAAATGGCGGTCGCATATAAATTGATTAATTGTAGGGCCCCTCATGTTTTATTTTCATTTTCGACTACCAACAGTGAGTGGTTTTGGTTGGCTGAAATGTTGTCCTAATTAGATTCGGTTAAATTTTATGTACCGCTGAGTTTTACGAGAGGAAAAATTCGGCTGGTTTTTGTTTTCTACCGTGCGGAACTAACCGAAGGTGACTGAGCTGATTTGAGTTCAGATCCAATTTTAAATCAATTTCCTTCCTGCCTGATAAACTATTACCAGCCAGACTTGGTCGAAGTAAATTAAGCCATAATCCGGCAGTTGCAGTTGAATCACCGGACAACTGTGAGCAAACAGAAATTAATATTAATTTCCACTAATTACAATAAATAATAATAAAACGAAATAAACTCCCGCTTGTACGGGAATGGGCAAACCACCGGATCCCGAACCGAACAAATCGCATAAAGTAAAAAGGCCAGACTAGCATAAGCGCGTTTTCGATGTGAGGAAAAGCAAGCCCACAACAGAACAAACACATTGCGTGTCGGGATGCCATTACCGGTGCGAATTCCTGCTCCTTCTCGCCCCTCGTCTGCTGCTATAACGACGCGATCCAAGCCGGCCGAGACTTCGACGGTCATTTCAGACCCCGGTTTTGAGTGACCACAGCGAAGTGATTTGAAAGTATTATTACATTAATCTGATACTTGTTTATAATAAAAGAAAACATGGAAAGATATTGTTGTTAATTTATTTGTTATTGTAATTTTTAAGTATCCACTTTGCTTAAGCCGTTGCACACCGGCAGACGACGACGGCGGAGGGGAGGGGGGAAAGTGGAGCTTAATTTGTTTCGTTGTTTTTGCCTCCGTCCGGAGCCGAAATTCGGTAGGAGATTCAACGGGCGGATAACCCCGATTGCGATTGACATGTTTTGGCTTTTTTCGCTTTGGGCTGCATTCTCGGGCCGTCTGCTCGGGCTCGGATGCTGTGCGTAGCGTAGTACACCAATCGTCCTCCCGTTGGAGTTCGATTCAGGCTCGTATAGCGTGTTCGTATTTGGGACAGAGTACTCGGCCAGCGACGTGTTGTCATCGTCATCGTTATCGCGTCGAAAATGAATCGTGCAGCTTTCCGGCAGTGACGGAAGCCAAACCAGCTGATTGACAGTTGACAGGTTTTACAGTTTCAGAACTTATTGCTGGCGCACCAGAAGATGGGAAATGTTTCAGTTTCGTTTTTGGGACCGTAGATTTCTATCGATCAAGTGATCTGTAAAATTAGCTGATATGCTGCTGCTATCACGATTGGGAGATAGTGCGTTAAAATTAAGCCAATTGCGGAATATCACTAGTTTCTAGTTTTTTGAAATAGTCACTCACTTTTTGATACGATTCTATTAGTAACTACCTGAGTATCCAATCCTTCTCGGAATTGAGTATCAGCTCTAATTGTTATGGTGACGTAAAAGCTTTTATCTCATTCAGTTGATGGTTTTGATCAAATTTTAATTCAATAATAGTTCAGCTTCAGAAACATTCCCTAACATATTTTGGATTCTCTACCATCAAAATATTATATATCAAGTCGTAGCGATAACGATCAATCGAGAAATCATTCAAAGCAGTGCTTCTCTAGGAATATTTGCACGAATGTTCATGGTTTTCACAATTTTTGGACATAACCTCGGGTCTAGAAATATCAATATTGGGAGATATTTGTACCTGAACACCATCTTGTTCCAAAAAAGATTGTATTGGGGAATATATGATCAATTTTTAAGGATTTCCTGAGACCAAAAGCAGCCACATTGAATTTCAAATGCCATCGAATATCAATTCCCAGTTATTCTGGCTTCGAAAATACCAACATTAAAAAGTTTTAAACTGCCTTCTCGATTGTAGCATTTTTTCACCATCCTTATTCAAAATATTCCGTTGAACATCATGTTCCGGTCTCTGGACATCAGTATACGGCGTCCAGATATGACCACGCGCCTGAAAACTATCGAATTCATTCAAATAGATCCCATCTTGTATTTCTTTTATATTAGAACTCCCTTCTTTGTTAGGAGTTACCTCTTCCTTTTTCGAATATTCCTATGACCACTTCCTTTGTACGAAAATAGCGAATGTCAAGTGGAAATCGGTGAAGGTATTCAACAGCAGGCAGGCGTTATCCGTTCTCTCGATTTTTGCTCACATTTCTTCTTCTACCTGTCAAACGCTTTGGAAAACTAGACTTTCTCTCACACAGTGAGTAACTAACCACATTTAGTCGTAGAGCCTTTCAGTCGCAGAGTTCATTTTTACTCTTAATTATCGCGTGCGAGGGGTAAATAATTGTTTTCTCTTCTCAGTGTTAAGAGGAAGTAGTTTCATTAGCTTCTCCGTTACTAAAAGAGAAGTTGGCCACATTTAGGTTCACATTGAAGCCACATCCTAACAGGTTTTGAATTTAATATTATAGGAAGATTCAGAACTCACCATTGGTGCGTATTCTGCAGATTGTTCGATTTTATACCGTTTTTGCCGCACCCCAGAGCGATGAGAACGGTGACGCAATTCTCAGTTGCTCAAAAAGCAAAGCAAAGCCTTGGTGCTACACTCCGATTCGGAACTTGACCTTCTGTTTACTATACACAGACTTCGCAGCCAACCGTTAAGTGTACAGGACAATTGCGGGGCTAGCGCTACGATCCTACTGACACTAACAGTCTCTCCCTAGACAAGACTCGAACCTACGACGACTGGCTTGTTAGGCCAGCATCGTACCTCGAGACCAGCTGGGGAGGCTCAGTTGCTCACCGAGCAATTTATCTCACTTATCTTGAGTGTGCGGATGAGCTATTTACAAGAGTTTCACTGGGATTCTGCTCTGTCAAATTATGAGCGTTTATTCACCAAAGATACTATTACTTAACGCTCTCTCTAGAGGATGGTGTGATGCACATTGAATGTAAGCTTACAGTTGGTGAGAGAGGAGAAACTTGATTTCACTTCAAGATCAAGAGAGCAAAACGAAGCCTGTTCAAAAGTAATGTTAGAAAATAGATTTATAAGGTTGAGATGCAATAACCAACTAGTAGACGATAGGGGTACTATCATATTCACATTTTGCTTCAAATTTTGAATTGATTTCGACGTAGAAAAACAACAATAACCTGGCCAAGCTTTCGTCATCCCAGTTATGAAAATACTATAACATCAAAAAGTATTTGAATATTTTTTCTAGCTTTCCACTGTTTTTTTTTCTCAATCACACACACTTTCCACATTTGTTTAGAAGCCAGAGATCGTTACCCTGGATTCCAAAATGGAGTCCGGTACCGGTTTTCAGTCTGGATTGTAGACAAATCAAAACTAGAAAGTATTCAAACATTTATCTTAGTTTTACAACAAGCTTTCAAGAAAACGGAAGTCGCCATCTTGGATTCGGAAAAGGCGCCGGACATCAATACTGGAACACTGGAAGTTAACCCGATCCAAAAATACCCATATTCAAAATGTTATTGGACACCGATTTCTGGTTTCTAAGCGTCGGAAAAGTTAAATTGTTATTTCCAAAACGAAAATAATACAACTCACTTCATAATTTTGTACAACTTCAACGGAATGTTTTGTGTTTACATGGATGATAAGTATATTAAGTTTTTAATACAGTAATCACCAGATTTGTCTCCCCTCAATTTAATCACCCGTTTCAATCGATTTTGTCATCAAAATTGTGTTCTCAGTTCTCTCTTTGTCGAATAACATCATTCTGGAATAAGGTTACACTCAATATACTTAAAAATGTATCTTTTGATGTAGAAAGATAGGTGATCAATCCACCAAAAAGTGGGATAGAAATTAACTTTTTCATTAGACTGCGATAGACAGGTAGTTTCTTCGGCAAAGTTTTAGGCGATACCAAATCAAGAAACAAAATTATCAGCCAACTAAATATGCATCCTCTGTTGTACATTGTTATTTTTTTCTCCAAGAAAGGGAATTGACATATTTCGATATTTTCGAAGCCGCTTCCACCTAAACCATCTTCAAAACCAGCAATTCTTCGCAAGTGGCTTAATAAAATAGTGGAAGGGTGGTATCCAAGGCACGACCGCGTTACGCAGGACTACGGTATTTTTCCATATTTCAATGCTTCGAAGAAATCGTCTTCTGCCGAACCTTCGCACGCTTCTGGGAATTGCGCTTATACATCCTATTTACTATATTTGCAAACTGCTATCGCTGTGAAACTGTAATACAAAAATCTGGCATACGTATGTCACCGGTACAGTCTTGGGATGAAAATGTTGGTAAAATGTTCGAATGTTACCTCGTATATTAAGGTTTCGTCAGTTACTTGGAAAGAGGGCGGAGCGCAGCAGAATAGGAAATGGCAAGTGAAATAAAACATTTTGGAAAGCTGCCCCAGCGGTGGTCGAAAAATGAGCTTTTAGAGAAAGAAAAAACAAAGGGGAATTCGATTATAGCTTATTTGCAAGGTTTTTACCGCTATCAGCAACGTTTTGTAAGAGAAAATTTTTTGATTTTTTTTAAACCAACATTTGTTCCATTACGAAGTATTTCACACAACCAGAAAATTACTAGCATGTAGGAGAATATCTTTTACTGCAGAAACAACTGCTCTTACACCGGTGAGCAAATCGACGCACTTGCTTGAAGAGAGCAACGAATCGTGTGTTTCTGAAAGGATTGCAAAAAGCCTTATCGTGGTAAACTGAGGTGATCTTTCTCACACAAAAGGACATTTTGCACAATAATAAAATAAAAAAATCCAGCACCACTCCACATCACATTCCACTGCGAGAAAACTCAAATTGTCTCTGTTGTATTATTTCAGTAGCGCGCACTGCAGTGTACTTCTGTGTATTCTGACTAAAGTCTATTTGTTGCTTCGCTCGGCTGTGGTGTAAGCAGCACCGAAGTGAGTTAATATTTTTCTGCGTGCGGCAGAAACACAGCACAAAGCAGAAGCAAAAAGTTTGGTGCAAAAAATGGCAGCGCTCATGCTGGAGAATTCTAACTCTGCTCTTTCCATATGTTGAGGAGAATAACAAGCCTGCACACAACATAAATTTCATCTACTGGATGACCCGTTATCAATTATTTCATCCCAATATTTTATTGATATATTCCGAAATATTTCCAATATTCAATATTACATAGTATTCATTAGCAATACTCAGAGGGAGAGATATGCAAAGAGAATGTTGTGTGCCAAACGAACATTTCAAAATCCGAGCCAAACGAACAAGAGAGGTAACACCTTGAGAGGTACTGAAATCAGGTACGATGAAGGATATACACTAAGGTCGCTTCTTACGCGTTTTTTTACGCGGCTTTTTTACGCGGACTCTGGAATTTACGCGGTTTTTTATGCGGATTCCGGAATTTACGCGGACTCCGGAATTTACGCGGTTTTTTTACGCGGATTCCAGAATTTACGCGTTTTTTTTGCGCGGATTTCGGTTTCTCTTCACTGGGATTGCAGAAATAACGCTGGGTTTTTTTAACGCGGATTTATTTTCACACGTTTTTCATGTTCTATTGCTAAACAATGAATTGAGAATGCTCCGAAATTGCTTTATCACAGTGATTTTTAATTGGTGGTTCACAAACCTTTTGTATGGTCAACAAAACAATGATCAATTATGGTAAAAGTATATAAAATTGAGCGCCTTCACGGTTTTTGTGATGCATTTTATTATTCCCCAGGACTTCCATCAGTCATACGAGTCGAATGAAAAAATTAGGCCACATTGCGCTTTGAAAAGAGATCTGGCACCTCTGACATGAGAAACCTAGTTGCCAAATTGGTGGTTTTTTCATCGTTTATTTCTCTCTCTGAGGATCTCTAGTATTTATCGTTGCATTTTTGGGCACCTCGCCATCTTTATCATAGCTCATTGACATTACATTATCGTTGGAGGGATGTCAATTGACAGATAAACGATAAATATTTAAATATATCAACCAACATCGTGTATAATCGAAATATTTTTCATCAAAATGAAGGTGTTTAGTCCCTAGATTTGTAACGTCTCTGAGTTATAGTTATATAGTTTTATAATAAAAACAATATTCTGGGTTGAACAAAATTAAATCTCAGCTATCTTACAGTGAAGTAAACTAAAAAACGCATCAAATATGTTAGTAGACATGGACAAATATTGTATGAGAAAATAAAATCGTGGCGTTACAACGCAAACCTGCAACGTGAATTGTATTCAACCTAGCTAAGAAATTTTAGCGTCAAACTAAAGGTATTTTTGAGCATGTAGAGCGAAGGAAATATTAGTTTGATCCAATGTAAGAGGTTTCAACGAGGTAAAAACTGCATTCGATAGCCTTTGGTTTTGAACTTAAATGAAGAATAATAAACTTTGAGGAAAGTCATCATGTGTTGTAAACCGAGAAAATTTATTAGCCGTGAATTGATTTATCATTTGAATGATCATAATTGAATTATAACTTGTTACACACCCGGCTTATTTATTAGTCAGTTTCTGGGAGCTCGAAAAGCCGTTAAACAGGAGGAAATAAATCCAAATTCTTCATCCATTTTCTACCTGAGGCAATGAGCATAAAAGAGAGGTGAGGAGGAGAGTGCATTTTCCTAGTAGTAGTAAATGCTTCAAATGTAAACAACTAGACGAACTCAATGGTAAATCCAAATAGCTACGTCACTATTTGGCATCAACCCCTGGCAGAGGGGGGTGAGCAGAGGGGCGCGTGCAAGTGTTAGTAAGTTTCCTCCTCACCTCTCTTTTATACTCATTGTACCTGAGGCAATAAAAAAATCCTATAAGACACTCATTTTGAATGACGAATATATTGCCTGAAATGACTATGCCAATATTAAAATAGATTTAGAACTCGTTTACATTTACACGATACTTCGCCGACATCATTGGATTTGCTAGTGTGCACTACGGTACCTACCTTGGAAGAACACCAAAATATTATTGTATGATGAGAAATCCTTATTGAGGAACTCAGCAGAGTACATCCAAACACCGAAAAGAGAAAAAGTTTTCCACCACGTTCTGCTTTTAAAATCGAAAGTAACTAATAATTTACTCATCCGAGGTAGCGAGCCTATACATTAGAGAAATGACAAGACACTCACCGTTAAGGCAACTGTCAACATCAAAACGGATAACGGCAATGCAAAATGATACAACTCGCCCGTTTTGATGTTGACAGTTGCCTTAACGGTGAGTGTCTTGTCATTTCTCTAATGTATAGGTTCGCTATCCGAGGTATGTCGAACGCTGCCCTCAACACTTCATAATAAATTACTCAAGGAATCCACTTAAATCGCGCACTTTTTCTTGAAATACTCACTACCAAGCAAGAACTCCCAGTCTATAATTAAAATGATTGAAATCTTTCGTGAAACATTTCCACTCTCCCGTACACTCTCACACGAATCTACCCAAAACAGGTAAAGAGTAGACATTCAACACAGAGAACAGACATTCCTGTTCATATAAAGAAATTTGAAAATCGTGTGTAAAAATTTGAATCCAAATACACTAAGGTCGCCTTTCACGCGGGGGATACGTGCCGGGTAAAAAAAAACAGCGTAAATTCCGGAATCCGCGTAAAAAAAAACGCGTTTCCGGAATCCGCGTAAAAATAAACCATCGTTAATTTTGCATTCCGAGTGAAGGGGAACCGAAATCCGGGCAATAAAAATACCGCGTAAATTCCGGAATCCGCGTAAAAAACCGCGTAAATTTCGGAATCCACGTGAAAAAAACGCGTAAATTCTGGAATCCGCGTAAAAAAAGCCGCGTAAAAAGCGACCTTAGTGTACACTAATACACTAACGACATCTCTTCTGTGGTGCCCCAGTTGCACTGCATAAATATTGCTTTATCGATATTTTAGCGATATCTGTGCTTGATTTTTAAGTGATGCGAGCGCCACGTAGCAGGAGCATTACCACTTACTGTTGAATGACGGTTGCAAGTTTTTACACATCTTTTGAAAATAAGATGAACGTCTGTTCACTGTGCATTCAATACTCACAAACAAAATATATTTGGGCAAATATAAAAAAAAGGTTATTTTTGCACTTCTAATCAGTATATTGGCATTATCAAAGAAAATTCCCGCTGAGTGAGTCAATAAAGGTCAGCTCAGCTTAGCTCTGATTCAAATAGATGTGGAGATATATTCCACGTGCCGTGTTTTTGGGTGTAAACATTTCACTTGACATAGCTGTAGCATCTTAATCTCAAGATACAAATTAACAAAGTCATGAATAACAAAAGCGAACTCCCCCCTCCCCACACTAACCCTTCCTGTCAGCGACAATTAATTAGAAATGTACCAAATGTAGCGCCAAATGAATGCGCTGCGGATTTGCTCGATTTTGTTTGCCAAATTGTGGATACAAATAAATTTATCCACTTCGCGGTTGCTTCTGCGGAAGCTCCCAGTCAGTCCCAGACCCCAGGGCCGTTGTTGTTCTTCAGTGACATCTCCTGTTCATCGCCGGCATGTCAGTCTGCCAACGCAGCAGCAGCAGCAGAAGGTAGTTGTAGCCGTTAATGAAGCCGTTAATTTATATTTCTTTTATTTAACGGCGCATTTCGTTGGGCCGCGTTCGCGGAATGTAGCGGCGCGGCCGTCCTGCGAGATGCATTCCGGGAACTTAGCTGAAAATTAATTTTCGCGTGCGGAGTTTTTGGTTTTTCGGGCGTAGGACAAGCGTAGTCCCCGGGAGCGGCGCTGTTTTTGGTCGAACAAAAGAAACTCGTAAAACACCGTTTTTCGCCTGTTGTTATTTTTTTTTTTCTAGTGACCCACTCGCAGGTTTGGACGGTGTTTGGAATTACAAAACTAGCATTTACGCGATATGGATCTAATCGCGCCTTCATGCGGTTCGGAACCCACAACCGATGAGGGCAATTAATGCAGGTTAAATGAAATATTCATATTTTATATTTCTCGCTTAACGGCTCCTCAGCCGCAGGCTTTTATTCAATTTTCGGTGCTAATTAATTCCATGATGACGGTATCATGTCGAAAGATCTCGAGCCGGTAATTTTTGGCCCCTCCTCCTCCTCTAGTGCTCGGGGCCAAGAAGCGACCGACCGGCGGGCGAGAGTAAATAAATGATTAACACAGGCCAAACAAAAGTGTAAATAACGATAATAAAGGCTAAACACTCTGACATGGGTTCCTATCTACGCTGCTTTCGTACTGCCCTCGCTTTCTAGTCTTGGTTGACGTTTCATTTTTCCGGTAATCGCGCGAAAGGGGGAAAACAGGCTCAAACAAATATCGGAAGTTTCAATTTAGCTCACCCAACCGACCACTGGCTGACTACTGGCGATGATGATGATGATGATGATGATTCGTGGGGTATAAATTAAGCAATAAAAATTAATTGCATTATTGCCCTGATCATAATTTCCACGCGGACTTCAAGCCCCAGGAGTTGCACTGTGGTGGTGCCTTAATTTTTTGTGGAGGTTTCGGACCGTGCACTGATTGGATAATTTTCAATTGGTTAACGCGTTGGTGCGCACAATCGGCATCGGAACCAACCATGGTTTGGTGGATGGAGTAGCCAGGGGATTTGTTATTTATGAACTTTTGTTTGTGAGGAAAATGTGAGCTGTCAAAATAGCAACCCGGTCAAGCAAATGGTTGCCGGTTCGACAGTTGTTGTTCGCAAAAAAAAGGTTCGAACTTCGTTTTATTACACTTTTATCCTCTAGGGAAGTCTGTTGGAAAAATCACCATCAGCCGGAACTACAATTGAGGTAATTTACGGCTAATTCATGCCTAGTAGGGGAATAAAAACGGTGGCGTCACGAAGGTAGGCTGCAGAATGAGAAGAAAATATGTTTTCTGCAACCGCACTAACATTGTGTCACAGTGAACCGGTCGATCCGACAGCATTTGTCGCTTTATCGCTCACTTTGATAGTGAATTTTAATTGGCTCTTGTCTTTGGTTCATTTTTTTTCTTGTTTGCTTAATCTCGTGAGCAAACAAATTGATTGGTTGCGAAATTTGACAGCTCTTCTAGCTGCTGTGTGATGAAGGCAAAAAGTCGGTTGGACCCTGCACGAGCAGCAGGAACTCAACCAACTTATCAGCTAATGAGGCGATAATATGCACACTCTGAATGGAGGCATCCGCCTTCGGGTCTCCCGAAACGAGTCGAATTACGCGCTTATAAATTGTATTGAGCCATTAAAATGTTTTATCACAGGTGTAATTGATTTAATTAGTCCATTAGTGGTGCAAGGGAGCTGACGGCTTCGCAGTTTTTTTTTCTTTCGGCCTCTTTTCGGTGCTGGCAAGGAAACCGGAATGAAAAAAAAATTGCTAATTAGTGAGACTATTCAGGCAAGCAAATTGACTTGCCGGAGGGTCTGAAGTGGAGAGCGCCGTAATGGTGGCGACAATGGACAGCGTTGCTTTGAGCACTGGAAGATTAGTTTGTGTATACGACGTTCGTTTAGTTTTCAAGTCTATCAACATTGCAAGGGCAAATGGTTCCTCTAGAAATTGTGTTAACTAAATCAGCCCAAAACAACGATAACGGCCTATGGTTCAACTTGACAAAAAAGACAGAGACAAAAAAGGGTGTTTAATTAGTTCGAAAATTAAATTACAACCACCTTTCGGAGCCCATCACTCACATCGCGAGCGCAGATGTTCCGGCCTGGACGCTCCGGAAGACACAGGAAGCACAAAGAAACAGAGAACACATCAAATTTTATACGACTAGATTGTCACCTCCGATAAGTCTCGTCGTCAGTAGTGGCGTACGCTTATTTATGGGTTTTCGATGCGTTGGGAAAGGGTTAATTATTGCTGCCCTTTTTTTTTGCTGCGTAGACTTCACCCCGTCGCAGAGCGCGTTTGATGTTTCCGGAATATTTATGCGGGCACAATGTTGGGCGCCCGGTCAGGATAATTACCTACTGTCAGCCTGGGGTCAAAACTTTTATCGTTTCATCCCATCTGGATCCGGGAACGAACCCAAACTCGTTTATCGATTCAGCGGAAAACCAGCGCATGCGTAACTCTCCTTTTTTTTTTTTGTTCTTGGTTGCCTCGTCGCAATCGAAAAGCATTTTGCGGTGATTGAAGCTTCAAATCACTAGCTAATTAAGAGGGTGACCCTTTTCGCAGTACAAGCCGTTCAAGCGCACCATTTCAATTAGAATCAAATTAAAATGAGCCACATTCATCGCACTGCCGTTCTGTGTGACTCGCAGTTGAATCATACAGGAATTTACACGAAAGTAAGGAGAGAGAGACTGACAAGCAAAAAAAAAACTGCAACTCAACATGATTGCATGCAAAATACCGCACCACATCAAAGTAACAGCGCCCGTTCGAATCGAGGTTAAGGCCAGCGGAAGCTCCCCGGCTCAGCCGATGGTCGTCTCCGTAAGTGGAGGGAAAGAGGGCTAGAATTTCACATATTTGGCAGCAGACAAAAGAAGGCACCGGCCGGTTGGTTCGATGAGAAGATCCACTCGATTGCTATTTTTGAGAGGACAACAAACGACACGGCCGGCGGCGGTTGGCAGGCGGCGAAAATCGCGCTGTTGAAATTCCATTCGATCTGCTGCAGTGCGGCTTGTGTGGTGTGAGAAAACATAATCGCAGCTTGCAGCTACAAGCAAGCACAACGGCCTTTCTAGCAACTAGGAGGGCAGACGGGCTTGGTGCGGGGAGATACGGAGACTATTTGTCAAAAGATTTGCCTCCGCAGCTTCGCGGCGAAGCGCGAAATTTATAACATAATCAGCAGCTTGTTGCGCAAATCAACTGACCATCGTACGGCCGCCAAGCCAGCCGAGAGCCGTTTGATAGTTATTTATTTGATTGCAGCTAATGAATTGCTGCGGTTTGAGGGTAGCGTGTAAAGTAGATGGCAAGGAAGCTGCCTCCAGTGCTCTAAGTGCACAATCAGCCAGTGATTGACTGACTGCGCCAGGGTCGGATGCGTGGTTCTTTTCGAGTTCTATTTCCAATTTCTATTATAATTATCGAAACTTTTCTTTTTAAATTTTATTTCCTATTGCCTTACACTTCTTTTAGTGGTAAAGGTCACATGAACTATGGTGTTGATGTCCCGGAAAGAGAAAAAATACCCATCAACCCGGTAAATATTCATAGCTTGCTCGAGGCAATTAGAACCATCATCACTTCGAGGAGTTTAAGATTTTCCGCCCAGCTGGCTTGTGCGGCTGACGCTAATTTCCATACATGCAAATGTGTACCCGCCTGCGTTTCCACTTCCACAGCAGTAACACCTTCCAGTGGCGGTAACCAGTGCTAATCGATTCGCTTGTACTGCAAGCACAGGAAGAGCCAGAGACCCCGAAACGGTGGAGCGGGGTACAAATTGCAGAAGTGCAAAACTGCTTTTCCCTTGTTGCTTCTGCCCGCGGTTGAATCCCGCCGCCACTGGTTCTCTGTAGTGGGAGCGTGTTTTGAAAAGGCTATAAAATTAATTTATTAAACTGCAATTTACACATTGTGCAGTACCATAGGATTGGAATCCGAACGCAGGGAGAGAAAAAGAACGAGACAGAAGCAGTTGCCGTTGTGCGCAGGGAAAAGACAAAACAAACCCGTTTCGCTCGCGTAGAGAGGCAAAAGTGAAAATTATCAAGCCAAATAGTAGCGATTGCAGCAGCCATGCATGATGCTTGTTGCGCTATGCGCAATGGCTGCACTACTGGTTGTCTTCGTCATTGCTGTCGCCATACCTGGAAGAGGGCCTACCTTTATTTGCTACATTCACACCTTTTGCAGAGCTGGCTGGATTTTTTTTCACTCGGCAGGGTTCAAGCTTCCAGGGGTATCCGATCCGCTCCACAAAGCAAACAATAAACCAAACCAACAAAAAGCAGAGCTGCAGAAATCCGAACACAACAAATTAAATGCCGTCAATGGAATTTTGAAATGCAACCATAAACTATGTTGCGCCTCTCTCGTCTGCTTTCCACCGGAAAACGGAGGCCTCGAGGTTGCCGCACAACCGTGCATGTCTAGTGGCAATAAAACATTACTTTTCACCGTGGAGTGCCCGCTGTCAGCCACTGTTTTGTCCTGTGGTCTCTGGTTCAGTCGCACCACTTTTGGATGGAACCCTTCCGCCGTCGCCGGTACTAGGGTCCGCCGCTTGGCTACATACGGCAGAGGACAAATTTGCATTTCTGTCGCCACGGAATAAGGGAACGCAGATCCGTACCTGCAAATCGCAGCGTGGAACAGGGCAAGGAGAGCGATATGAATGTAATTAATTTTAATTGAGAAATGTTGACTCGGTTTTCCATCGAGTTGGCAACCGTTTTTATTTCGCCTCGCATGCAGGCAGGCGGGTAAACCGAGAGTGCAGCTTGGAACAGCTCTATCGAGTGAGTGCATCGAGGTACAAATAGTTTTATCTGTTTGGGCGGTGTGTGCAGCCGGTCACCAACACAGTAGCCGGTTTGGTTTGGCTGGCGAAGCAGGCGGCGACGGGGATGATTACTTAATTAAGCGATTTCAAGGAGTGCTGGCCAAACTATGCCGCAATCACCGCGCAGCAAGACGAGAAAACAATAAAACACAATTAATCATCGCTAGCTAGAGCTACTAACCAAACGGAGTTCGTCGTGACTGGCTGCCTCTCCGTTCCCTCCCCTCCCCAAGGGAGGAGGTCTCACGGCGAAACCCTGAGCTACTACTCCTGAGCTGTATGAGAAGCGGTTGATCTTCAACCAGGGACAAGTTGCAACATCAATTGGTTTGATGGGGTTTGAGCGCAGCAATGCTCACTGCCAAAGCAAATCAATCTTTCCCGAAATTCCTGCCGCGCGGAAGAATTGCCCCCCGAACATGTGTCAAAACGACCGAAAACGCAACAACAAAACATGTCACTTCGGGTAACAATCCATTCAATTAAGCCCTAGTGCTTAGAGTAGGGGGAAACCGAACCTGACGATTGAGGTTATAATTTATTGTGTCACTTACTCGACGAACGGTTCAACAACATACAACAACACGGGTGACGGCGGAAAAAAAAACGGGGGAAGAGCAGCGCATTATTGGCCGCACCTCTACCTACTCGATCGTTGCCGCGAGCAACTAACCACTTTGGAAGCGTCTCATAGCCTCAAGTGCCTCTTGAAGACAAGAGTTTTCCTTTCAATTAACTCCCGGTCGAAGTAGTGCCCGCGGTAGCGGCATCGGAACCTGAGACGAAGGTGCCTTGACAGTATCAATTTAAGCTAATAGTCTATTAGTAGCGTTCTCGACTTTGTCTGTCTTCTTCCAAGCGTTTTTTCGCCGAACATCCAGGACCGGCAGGAACGTAGAAGAACACAGAAATAACATATCACTGACAGCGTTCCGCGTTGCCGATTTCCGAAGCAGTCGATCGTTCAAACATACTTAACTAATGAGATGAAATAGCTTGGTGACGCGACCGCTTTGCTTTTGTTCCTCTTGATGATGCCAGGATGGGAGGGGGAAGAAAGAATTTTCCAGTAGTAATGGCAGCTTGGAAAATTTATTATGATTTCAAACTTTCTGCGTCTTTTAAAGAAAAGCGAAGTTCATTAATTTCGCCCACGCCGAAACAGGAAGACACTCCGTCGGCATTTAGTCCAGTAATCGAGGCGCTAAGTGTGAAGCCGTCTTATAAATAGCCGTGTGACATTCAAGTGAATTATGACTGTTTTTATCTGCTTGGAAGAGGAAAATTTCTCCTCCGACAGCGGTAGATTGATTGACGATTTCGATTGCATCTGACTATAATTCTAATCCTTTTTTCTGTTTTTCTACTCTTTCCAGATAACGAACCCCCCCGTATAAAGTGCAACCTGCGGAAGCACAAACCGAACCGGAAGCCGCGTACCCCCTTCACCACCCAGCAGCTGCTGTCACTGGAGAAGAAATTTCGCGAGAAGCAGTACCTTAGCATAGCGGAACGAGCCGAGTTCAGTTCGTCACTGCGGCTCACCGAAACCCAGGTCAAGATCTGGTTCCAGAACCGGCGAGCCAAGGCGAAACGATTACAGGAAGCCGAACTGGAAAAGATCAAAATGGCGGCCCTCGGGCGGGCACCGGGTGCCCAGCTATACATGGGATACTTCCACCCCAGTCTGATGGGCGGAGCGATGCACCTGGGCTGAACTGCTGAACCCTGCTGTGAATATTAGCCCTTAAGCGACTGTAAAAAAGCATCTCCCGAGAACTGAAACCAAATGTTTTCCCTGAAAGTTGGGACTTCTCTGAGCTCGAACCTCCTCAACACAATACATTGAAGCTGCTGACGGAAGGCGACCCTCTTTTATTTATTGCTACCCCAGGGCGGTTCGGGGCGACCAGCCAGTCAATCAGTCAGCCAGTTAGTCTGTCCCCGTAAGATTTGGGCCAGAGTGGAGGAACCGTAACCTCAACCGATGTTTACCCTCAAAATCTCCAACGTCGAGTCGAGTCGAGTGTGAAACTGTAAATATTAGCCCAAATTAAAGCGACGCGTTTGTGGTACGACAGAAATTAATTTTGCAAAGCACTCAATCCAGAGCCATTTTCGGTTGATCATCATCATCAGCATTGGAAGTGCGTGTAAATATTGTCTTGCGAGCGGGCAACAAACCAACAGGCCGGAAAAGTGAGGTTATCGGGCTTAATTGCTGTCAAATACCCCCGAGCCCCCTAACCAACTCGAGCCACTGTAAATAGTCTCGTTTAGTTGTGTGTCGAATGCCACACTTCACGCGGCCGAGATTTGCTTTTTTTCTCTCCGTGCTGTAAATATAGTCTGTAAGCGATAGGCGGGCAAAACTAAGGCAAAAACTGTGTAATTACGAGATAACAGAGTTCAATAAAGTAAGCAGAGCAAATGCAAATATTATTATACGTCACGTTAGATAAGATTATGATAATTAATTAACTATTAAAACAAATTCAGATAAAAATTACGCCACTTGCGTTTGTGTGTGGAAGCAAATTGAAGAATCCCGACAGCCAGAGTGATGTGATCTGCCGCATCGCCATCTGGTCAGAGATCTGTCAGAGGGCTGTCGTCACCCGAAACCATTTCGTCTCCGCTCGTTTTTTGTCTTCTTTCTTTCAGATTTATCTGTCCCGTCTGTTTTACCAGCGACTAATTTGTGTTTGAACTGAAACGCCCGGTTGCTAATCTCAACTTCCAATCAATTAAACGCTCAACATCATCCTGGAGTACGGCGGGCTAAGGATCGCCAGCTGACGATCTCGGACAGAAGCCAGACAGCGAAACCGCGCATACTGATTAGAATCTTGTTTGATCGTCTTGCTAACCGTTTTCTCAATGGCATCAGAAGGAGCAGCAGTTCTCGGAAATTATTTCATCATCATATTCTAAATCGGCTGCTGCTGCTGCTGGCTGCGACTCAGTGTCCAATATGGCACGCATCGATCTTTCACTCTCACTTAGCACTTAGCTCACACGCTACACAATGAAAGGTGCTGTTTGCACTGTTTTTTTCTTTCTTTTCATTGCTAATTATATGAAACATAATTACCATTACACGCATTCACTCGGGCTTTAATTTGATTTAATTAATTCCGAGAAATACACGCGGCGGTCGACTGGGTAGTCGTCGTCGGTCGGTTCGGCTGCTGTTGGGTTAGAACACTCCCCCTTTGGTTTCCTCCCGTGTAGACCAGCTGGGTGATCGTGCCAAGTGGGGGTTAGATATTTTATTACCCGTATTGGAATCTAGGTGTCATCTGTCCTACTGTTTTTTTTAGTTTCGATCCATGGTTGCAGTTTCCAGAGACTGTCGTGTTGGCGTTGGGGTTTTCAAAAATTACATTGAGAGCTATGTTTACGCTGACAGAAATCTTATATCAAATTATTTTGATTATCTGAGAAAGGAGCGAATGATCCTAGCTTAGAACGAATTGAACAAGCCAGAATAAAATACAGCTTTCGAAAAAATATTTTTTTATAGTGTACATATTTTTTCTAGAACCACAATTTTATTACCTACGACTTTGCTGAAGACACCGTTTTAATCAAACAAGTCGTTATTCTGATATAGAAAATTTTATCTATCAGCCACATTTTTGGGTAGGCCCATTTGAAACAGCAACATGAACAGCGGATATCATAAAATGATCTTGGGCGACATCCATTAAGTACGTCACGCAAATATTGATTAAATTTTACTTACCTTTCCCTCCTTATCGCAATTTGTCACACATTTAACACCGTGCGATGGTCTATTAACATATGGTCAAATTACGATTCGGGGTGCTTTACCTAATGTCCCAGAAATAAACTAACAAAAAACGAAAAATAACATTTCGGATATGTTTCAAAATGAAACAACTTTTTTCGTTTTTTCGGCACAGATTCTGTACTGTACAGTTTTTGTGAAAAAGTACGGATAAGTTGAACCGACTTTTGGAATATCGTGCCATTCTTGTTAACCCCCGCTCTTCAATTGACACCTTCCATGGCAATGGTTAAACAGTAGGCACGAGCGACCATCGCCTTGCCTTAAATCGCTTCGGGTTTCAAAGGGGCTCGAGAGTGCCCCCGATACTCGAGCTACACACATCATTTGATCTATCGTCGCTTTGACCAACCGCGTTAGTTTGTCCAGAAATTCGTAGTCATGCAATTTGCCATAGCTGGTTTCGATCGATTGTGCCGTATACCGAATTAAAATCGATGAATGAGTGGTGTTAGGGCACGTTGTATTCGCAGCGTTTCTGCATAACCTGCCGAACTGCAAATATCTGATCCATGGTGGTGCGGGCACCCATGAACCCGACCTGGTAGTGCACGACTGCAGAGTATTCGGGAGAGTACCTTGTAGGCGGCGTTCAGCAGAGTGAATGCCCGGTAATTGCAGCACTCCAGCTCGTCGCCCTTTTTACTAGATGGGACACACAATACCATCCACTCCTCTGGTATTCGTTTTTCCTCCCAAAGCTTGACAATGACCCAGTGCACGACTCTAGCCAGTGTTTCTCCACCGTATTTCAATAGCTCGCAGGGGAGTTGGTCCACTCCAGCAGCTTTATTGTTTTCCAGCCGGCCAATCTCCTCCTCCACCTCCAGGAGATCCGGGGCTGGAATCCTGATGTCTTCTGCTAGTGCACCAAGATCAGTTGCCATACCGTCCTCGCGCTCTACTGCATCGCCGTTTAGATGCTCGTCGAAGTGCTGCTTTCACCTTCCGATCACCTCACACTCGTCTGTAAAAAGGGTGCCGTCCAAGCTTCTGCACGAATCGGCTTGCGGCACGAAGCCTTTACGGGAGCTGTTCAGCTTCTCGTAGAACCTGCGAGTGTCGTTAGCTTGGTACAGCTCTTCCATCGCTAAGCGATCTCGGTCCTCTGAATGGCGCTTCTTTCTTCGGAAGACTGAGTTCTGGTTGTCCCGTGCCTGCCGGTATCGTTCTACGTTCGCTCTCGTACGGTGTTGCAGCATTCTCGCCTGTGCTGCGTTCTTCTCCACGACTAACCGTTTGCATTCGCCGTCATACCAGTCTTTTCTATAATTCAGAGCCCTTGTACCTAGCATAGCTACAGCTGTGCTCCCTATAGCGGATCGGATGCTCCTCCAAGCTGCTCTTCCGTGGGTAGCGCTACCTCCAGCTGCTGCGCGTATTCCTGTACAGTCTCGGCGTCCCGCAGTTGCTCAATATTTGGTCGCGGCGTTCGACTTCGGTAGGTGTTATACACCGTCGATAGTTTTGAGCGCATGCCTACGGCTACTAGGTACTGGTCCGAATATTTATTCGCACTGCGGTAGGTGCGAACGTTGATGATGTCGGAGAAGAACCTGCCGTCGATTAGAACGTGGTCGATTTGGTTCTCTGTCCGTTGGTCGGCAAATCTCCAGGTAGGTTTGTGGATACCTTTCGGGGAAAGAAGGTCGTATAGGCGATATTTAATAGAATGTTTTTTCTCTCATACACACTCGTATGGAGGTGCGGCACAGTGATGTGAATTCAATTAGATTGGTAATAGTGGATCTGGCAGGAAAGAATCTAAGGTGCTCATGCGAAACATATGATTCTGCTGCCCGGAAGAGTTCTACGTTCATCAGTATCTCGAAAAGCTTTAAGCCAGCGCGTATTGAGGTTTGATTACTTTTTTTTAGAACTGGAAACATATTCGACTTTTTCCAACATTCCGGGAATAGTGCTTGTGATAGAGATAAGGTAAATATGGCTTTATTGGCGCACACAGTTCAACGGTGCATTTCATCAAAACAGTCAGGTCCGGCGATTCATGTAGGTGGTATGGGTAGTAGTGCCCACTCGGAAAATAAAATAAAGTTGTAAAGTTTCTCAAAGAAAAGGATTCTTTTTTGAATTGTCTTGAATTTGTTTGTTTTCTCTGATTTATCAATACCAGGCTTGTTGTAACGAAAGAAGTATTTTTCTGATTTGTCTCAAATCAAAAACTATTTGAAAACTGCAATTGTTTAGAATCGGCTCCATTACGTGGCGATTCTATTTTCATTTCCAGCTTTTCAAAGCAGTAGCCGCGAAAACGAAATTGATATTTAAAAAAATAACAAATATCCGCATGATAATAAACGCGTCTGTTCTGCAATCCACGTGAACATAAGGTTACAATTTTCAGTCATACCTGCTAAATACTCTTATAAAAGATTTCCTTTTCAATCTCAAATTCTTTTTTGGTGTGAATTTTTTCCAAACGATCAAATGTTTTTGAATGTTGGCTCCTAGATAAAAAATAATATAGTTAACGCTTGTTGGTAATTTTTAAGTCTTAGATTTAATATACTTTGTATTCTGCACCAACCTGAATTTAAAAATGTTCGAGCTGGGAGTGTCTCTGGTGTGTTCTGGTGTAGCTCAAGTCTCTTAGCGCAAAAGTTTCCATGTCCCTGAAAATGAATTTTTATAAACAATTTTTTATGAAATAACAGATCTCGGCATTTCATGCATTTATAAAAAGTTTGCAATCGAAAAGGATTGGTTTCGGAAACTTCGAGACTACTCTTGTGCATTTTTTAGGTTTTTAAAAATGTAAGATTAAAACGACTGTAAGTGTAACCTTATCAGAAGTCCGATTAGTCAAATTTTAGATGAAGACTTTTTTCGAGAAGACAAAATTGTTGAGGTTTGCATTAATAACATGCTCAAAAAGTGTCGATTTTTCATGGGTTTACCTTAACACGTACTGACGAAACTACCCATACAGCATCAATCATAGTAACCCATGAATCAGCAAACAAAAATTTACTCGAACTCTAACCGTAATGGCTAAAACAGTGAAGCTATTCCGTTCAGAAGTGTGTGCAATCAAAAAACGTTTTCCCGCCGCGTCGAAAACGGACATCGGACGGAAAAGGGACACTGATTACGTTTGTTTCGGTATCTACAACATCTTGGCACTGTTGGACTGCAAACAGAGCATTGGAAAAAAGACCCGTTCTGGACGGCCGATGACCCTCAGCGACAAGTAGCTCCGAAGAATGCTGAAGAGGAAGGCCGAGGGAAAAGTGGCGTACGCTCGATCGGGAGATCGGTGCAACCGGCCAAACAGTTGAAAAGTACCTGGCGAACATGGACATTAGAAAGCGGCAGACCCGTCCATTGGTCTCGAAGCTGCAGGCAATGACGCAGTGGCAGCGGCAAATAAGATGGTCCAGTCGATTTCTGGCGAATCGCGACGTGGTGGTCGACACCGAGACCTATCTCACCCTAGATGGCAACGACTGGCAGGGCACTTCGTGTTTTATCTCCCCCACGAATAGCGAACCTATACATTAGAGAAATGACAAGGCACTCACCGTTAAGGCAACTGTCAACATCAAAACGGGCGAGCTGTATAAATTTGCATTGCCGTTATCAGTTTTGATGTTGACAGTTGCCTAAACGGTGAGTGTCTTGCCATTTCTCTAATGTATAGGTTCGCTACCCACGAAGGAAGTGAGCTCTGAGGTGAAGTTCGCGGTGCTCTGGCCGGATTTGATGTCGGCCCACCATTCGAAGCAATCGTTGAACTGAACTGAGAACTGAAAAACATGCCTATACGTATGTTTTCGTCCACCATGGCGAATGTTTCTTGTAAACTCCCGAAAGGGCACTCGCAAGGGCGTGAAACTACTTCTGCAAGTGAGCTTATATAATTACCTTCCATGGGAAATTCATTAAAATCTATTATCGGTCTTGTTTTAATTTCTATCACCATCCGAAAAAAGTCCATTTTTTTAATGCAAACATTACTACTGAACGAAATTCGAAAATCTAATTTCCCTCAAACATTCCATTGGCACCCTATAATTGATGCACTGTCGATTTTTCGTGAAGTTATGTTCAGGTATCCGTATCAGTACCCCCCCCCCCCCCTCCGCCTTTGTCACCCATGAACTTCCCTATTCCTTACTACCCACTCGGGAAAATAATGTGATGCCGGCCCTGAAAACAGTCGAAGGAGTTCCATCTGGTCCAGGCGTTTTCGAGGACTTCCATTTCTGAACAGGTGCTAGGATATCTGTGTTGTTGTTTGAACATTGAAACCATACCAGATTGGACATTGGCAAGCGCGTTCTTATCTTGCTGATTACTGCATACTGCGTCGTTTGATATACTAGTAATACGTTTTGCAAACAGATTACATATTCTTTGATGGAAGCTCGTGGTTTCGCAGCCCAAAAATATGCTTGAAGGCAGACCATGTTCCTTCCGCTTTTCATTAATGAACGCCCAAAACCGTTTTGACTGAGTTTTTAACGTTTTTTGCATTCGTCCTCAGAGAGCTCGGTTGTAAAATTTATATTTGGTGCTCGCTTCAATAAATCTGTTTGGTGGTGGAATTTCGGTGGTTTGAGTAGAGCCTCAAAGTTCTAGAGCGTTGTTGCTTCAGATAACGAATACGTATGTTGGTCCACGGAGGTGCCATTCTTGGGAAACGAACTGGTACGAATCTCGAAAAAAACTGCGTGAGTGTTGCGATAAAGAATTGAACTGCCTCGTTTACGTCGGAAGCATTGTAAACTGGAGACCAATCGGCAGACAAAAGAGCTTCTCTAAGGCCTTCAAAGTTGGCGCGTACGATATCAAGAAGTTGATCGTCAGGGGGTTCACGGAAGCGCGAACACCAACAGTGAAATTATACCGAACATTTACAGGGTGACAAAAAAGTTCGGTCACACAGGAAAATCTCAATATATCAAAAAATAAGAAGAAAATCTGAATCTGGCTTTCATAGCTTTATTCAGTAACTCATAAAGATACTTCACAGACGATATCTCGGAATTACACCACCTTTCTCTGATCGCACCAGCTTCAGACGTCTCGAAAAGTCGTCGCAAGCGGCGCGCACGTGCTCCATCGGCATCTCGTCCCAGATTTTCGTGATAACTCGCTTGAATTGCTCCAAATTTGTTATTTTATAGTAGTTCAGCTTCGACATCATGTATCCCCACACGAAATAATCTATTGGATTCAGATCCGGAGACGACGGAGGCCATTCATTCTTCGAAATGAAATCGGTCAAGTTTTCCTCACACCACGCCTGAACAACCTTTGCGGTGTGGGATGGGGCGCCATCTTGCTGGAAGCAGTAGTAATCGTCTTCAAACAATAGTTCAGCTTGAGGCAGAACATTTTTATTCAAAACCGTGTCCAGGTAGTACGCTGCGTTGATTTTGACACCTTCATCGTTAAAAATAAGAGGCAGTTTACCTCTCTTGCAAATGGCTCCCATCACTGACGTCTTATTTTGGAATCGGGAAACGTTCAGCTTGTCCGCAGGAGCTTGCTGGAGGCTCACACTCCAAACTCGATTATTTTGGCGATTGACTGTTTGCTCCAAAACGAACAGCTTCTCGTCCGAAAAAATAATCTCGTCATCTGCGCGCCAACCGAGCAACTCCCGCGACCGTTGGTACCTTTTGTCCTTTGTAGCTTTGGTAACCCCATGAACACCCTGTTGTTTGTACGGTGTAAGTTTTAAATCCTTGCGCAGAAGCAGGCGGATTGATTCTCGGTTCATTTTAAGGTTCCTGGCCAGCTTCCGTGCAGATTAGGCGGGATTCCGGCGAATCAAGTCTCGTATAATCTTTTTCAGCCTTGGAGTCCTTACAGACCTTGGTCGTCCAGATCGTGCCTTGTCCTCGGTGCCTTCGGTCTCTAGGTTCCGAAGTATGGTCCGGTACACAAACTTCCGGTTGATTCCGAGCGGTTTTAGGTGTTTGAATATGTGTCCGGGTTTGTACCCTTTCACATATTCAGCGATAACAGCTGCTCTTAACTCTGCCATGGCTCACAACTCAATGTAAACAAATTGCACAGAAACGAAACTCTGCCACTTTGGGCAGCCTGCCACTTTGGCAGCTTTGTCACCGTGTAAAACATAACATTCAACGCACATAGGAGTACGTAGAACAAAAACCTGGCCAAAATTATTTTGATGACTTTTCAGATAGCAAAAGTGTCTTTACGTGGTTTTATTTCTGTCAAGCTTCATATTTAGACATAAAAACTTATTATTAACAAGATTTCATCAAGATCTAATCACCTAGCAGTGATATATCAACTTCTCTCTGCTATTACTCTGAAATTCTATAAAGTACAAATATGGTAAGAGCTTGTTCTGGTGAATATTTTTTTGTCAATAATATCTATTATCTGCTACTTTTAAAGCGTCTTTTAAATCACTCGCTTTCAAAGGATCGTCTGATATGGTCTTAATAATGTTGGAAACCGCAGTGCTCCCAGTAGATCATTGAGTCATGGGAACTGCGTAACTCAACTCTTCCAATGGTACAATTTCTTGTTTGCGTTTTGCGTCTCTTGCTTCAATCACTGCCATCAGTCCTTTGCTTGGACGACATAATTGGGAAGCTTCCAGCTACCTTTACAACATTATGGTTAAGCTATACCATTTTTGTCATATTTCGAAGCTGTCAATTTTAAATAAACTAACTTTTGAAGCGACTCTGCTGACATCTTAAGATCGTGTGCTTCTTGGAAGATCATTGTTTTGATCTTTTGTGGTGACATTTGAGGGTTTTTTTAAGTTTTACCTCCAGAATTAGGATCTTTTTAATTATCGGATGTTCATAGCATTGCGCAATCAACCCGAATAGGGTATTTCTCGGTAAGTTATCACGAAATATGAAAAAACTAATCAAATTTTTACAATCGATGTAAGACAAAGGCATGATGAATGTACTCATTCAATAAAAACAAAAATTCAGCAAATCTGAATGTCCCAACTTCGCATTGGTCGTAATTAGAAGTGGGTGAGCATAGGGCAGATTTTCTTTCTGGTACTTATTGAGAAACACAGAACCTTTCCAATGGTGGGTGAGTTTTTGGTGGGACTTGCTGGGAACCTGAACAAAAATCCTTTTTTGTGAAAAAATTGTCGATCGAAAGAAACTAAAAACACGTGTATGGTAATGCCTTGTTTTTGACAAGTTTTTTCAACCTATACAACACATTACCGACACAAATTTACTTAATATACCTTCGTTGTTACCGCCCATATTAAATTTACGCACAAGAATCACTTTAAAGTTATATTAACATGAGTGGAAGTTTATAGTTTTCGTACAACAATTTGTGACTTATTCTTAGGCTTTAATTGATAACAAAGTTATGATAGTTACGGTAGTTTGTAAACAACTCAGATATTTTCAAGGTGGCCTGCATACGAAGTAGTAAGTATCAGAGAATCCAAAAAGGATCAATATCATGAGGAACACTTGAATTATATTTTTCGTATTTTGGCCAGGTTTTTGACTGAAATACTCCTAAGTGCAACATGCCGCATTTCAATGATCAAGGAAAGTGATTCGCGGTACCAAATTTCTAGAGATCCGAAACTTCGACTGTATCATTATTGTTGTGAAATGTTTATTCTATTAACAAAATGGTCGTTCGTTACGATTTTTGCATCCTGGTGACTAAGTGCGCTCAAATGACTTCTAGAAATCAATTATGATATGTTTTAAGTACTTAAACAAACAAAAACCACAAAGTCCAAAATCGGGCGAGTTTGCCATCATTTGTTTAGAATTCAACTAAGCTGTGAAAAGTTTTTTTCCATTTCTGTTCCGAAGAGGTCAAATTTGTTGAATATTTGTTCGGCATCTTTACACTCGCAATCGAAATATTTATCCAATTTGAGTTGATTTATGTTCAGTTTGATTTGGCACCCAAAAACTTGGCCGGTCAGAGCTGGGGGTAAACATTTTGTTCGTTTCACGAGTCTCGCCTGACGGACACAGTCAATCGTGTAGTAAATTACCGAAAGTGCGTTGATAGCGTCACGGATGATAATCCGCACCATTCAGCTCTCAATCAGCTTCGAATGTACTGGCGCACACGAAAACCTCCCTGGGGAGAGATCGTAAATATTTGATTGCCGCCTGTACGTTTTTAGACGGAATCAAATCGTTCGAATCTTCGCTTCATGGTTGTGCGGAATCGGCTCGCCATCGCGCACGTGCCATTCAAACGAAATTTTGGAATAAAATTAAACGATAGCGATTGCAAATCATGTTACACGTACAAAAATTCATCGTTTCTAAAAATTGGTGGAGAATTGCATAACTATTTCCACTTAAAATCTAACCTATGCTTGTTAATATTCCAAGCAGTGCTAGCCATTCCATCACATCAACCCCATTGACCTCTGCGCTTACCATACCGTCTGCAGATCACGTTTGATGAAGACGCTGCTGAAATAATAATAATCGAATCAAAAATAATTACGCGCCATAACACTCACCCTCATCGCTGTGCGGCGCTACCACAGCCAGACAAGGGGAAGTGAGGAGCGAGTGACTCCACGGATTATGACTTTTGTTACGATCATCGATGCTGTGCAGTAGAAGAACGCACGCTGTTACGACGTCCGCTGCGGTGAAAACCAGTGGGTGGCATCCGTAACGGAGTAGCTTCGTTTAGCCGCACGCACGCTAGTTTCGGATTTTGGATTTCGGTAATTTTGAGGGATAACCTGCTGATTTGCGGTGGTCACATTAGAAGGGTGCTCCCGGCGGGGAGTTAACCACGAATCGGAGCGGCTTCTTTTGGAATACGGAACGGAGATCGTTAGATACTCGTTAGATTGTTTTTTGATAATAATGTAATAGAGTCGAAATAAAATGAAAACGTTGGGCAGAGCGTTTTAATAAATTTCTTATCATGGTAAAAGTTTGTAGTAGTTTTTTTTAAATTTTATTTTGTAGCTTCTGTTTTATATGTTATACAGGGTTTTAGGGAGCTCACTTAAAATACTTTGAGAGGTAATAGAGGACCCTATGTGATAAGGCCAAAATTTAACTACTGCAGAGTTATTCACTTTTTCAGTTTTTGGTTATGTTTGCCTTAAACGTGGTCTAGCACAAGAAATGTCAGAGCTAGCTGAGAAAGTTTCCTAATCAATAGTGTCTTAAAACGTCGAATAAGAGGGAATAGAAAACACTCCGAAAGGAACTAATCTAAAATCAAATGTTTTTTTGAGAAATAAACTGCCATTTTCTCTCTGAAATGTGCGATAAACATGGGTTTTGTTGTTAACTAAATTAAACATTGAAATCTACTCTACAAGCTGTTCTTTGACACTAAACATCTAATTCTTTCAGTTTAGCTGCTATTTCACTTTAAAAGCAATAAGCTGCCCCTTGATTTAGTATTGTAAGATTCACAATTTTCTGCTCTACTGTGTACGCGTCGTTTACGTCTTGTACATGCATGTCGTTTACGTCTTGTGCATGCACTGTATACTAGATCAAATCCTGCTTGGATTTCGTTCCGTTTCATGTTAAATCAATTCTCTTCATCAGAAGCGACAACGTTGAATAGAGTTCAATTTATGTTTTTTTTTCACGAAACGGCTAACTCCGCCTGTTACGATTCTCTTGGTTCAGTTTAGCCTTTACGAATAGACTTGAATTATTGAGAACTGTAGCAGAGGGTCCAAAGCCCCTGTAAAGGAGGATGGTTGCAACAGCTCTTAACCATGGCTGTTGCGTAAAATCCAATGGTTAAAACCCCTAAGCTAAGGTGTTATGCGGCCCGTGCCGATGGATGACGTGGTGGGGGGGGGGGTTTAAGAAATACCCAGCCTCTAACGGAGCCTGTGGAGTACCAGGGCACCCTTCACAGTAATTAGCCCTTACTGCATCACGCGGGTCACTGATGCAGCGGACTCTTCTTTACCCAGCGACTCGTGGGAATTTTATGAACGACAAAACTTCACAAAATTCGGCCACCGGCAGCCTTTCTTTGCCGGAACCCATGGACTCATCGGAGCGTAGTCCAATAAAAACAAACGCACCGGGCAGAACGGAGGAGATGGAGCATGAGGATGATTTCAACCTCGACAGCGAATCGCTGAACGGAGGACCCTCGGCTTCATCCTTAATCCTACTTTCTCCACAAGGGAATGACGAAAGTCAAATGGACTTAGTTCCCGGTCCACAGAAAAGGCCCGATGACGAAGGGAAACCCGAATCATCGGCACCCCTTGTCAAGCGACTTTCAAATGCGCAAAGGCGGTGACTGAGCAAAAATCTTCGCTCCGGTCTCTCGTACGAAGAAGCCAGGAAGCTGGCCCTCCTTCCAACAGAGCAGCCTGCTCAATCGAACCAAGTTGCCGTCAAGCGACAGCGGTCGGACGACTTGGTGTCACCAAACACCAGTACTAAGTGTCCACAGCCTAAAAAACTGCGGAACGGCACTGGTTTGGGGTCATCGGGTTCGAAGCCGCTCCCGAAGGCCACATATAGGGACATGGTGGGAGCTATAAGCCTTGCGGTTACTTCTGCTACCCACCCCAGCTCCCTACTCACAACGGACCAGCTTCAGGCTGTCCGGACCTCCATCCTCGATCACATTGCGGACCAGGAAAATCCAACCACCAAGCCCAAGTTTAACGGTTGCCATCTAAAAAATGGCTTCCTGCAACTTGCCTGTGCCGACAACGACACAGTGCAGTGGTTGGAAAGGGAGGTACCTTCTCTCGTACCATGGGAGGGAGCACAACTTCGTGTATACCACATGAAGGATCTGCCGAAGGCCAGACGGTATGTCGGTTACTTCGCGGACAGTGCGAACTCTCCGGACGAGAAGATTCTTCGTTCACTCCAGAATCAGAACGACCATCTCTCTACCAAAATGTGGCGAGTCTGTAACCGCAAATTGGTAAAGACCTTGGTCGAACTAGTTCTGGATATTGACGAAGAATCGGCCAAACTCGTTGAGAGTAGAAATTATGAACTGCACTACGGTTTCGGCAAAGCACGCATCCGAAAGGTAAGCGGAAGGCCGAACGTCACAGGCGGGAAAGACTCCGTCGCAATGTCAGGGAAGGTACGTGCGGGTAACTCCTCCGGGAGTACTCTGCCACCACCCAGGCAAAACGATCCTGCGAATGGGCTAAAGGTTCGCGTGGGAAACTCCTCCGGGAGTGCCCCACAACCACCCAAACGCAACCCTGCGATTGGGAAGGTACGCGCAGGATGCTCCCCCGTGAGTGCCCTGTCACCACCCAAAAAACGCAACCCCGCGGCTGCTCGGACGGTTCCGCCGAAGACTCGCAAGAGTGTGAAGCATCAACCACCGAAAAGTCGCACCCCCCGGAGTCAAAAACCGCCACAGTGTGCGCGACGACCTTCTGTTGCCAATCGACTGCTGCAACCGAAGCCGAACAGTGAGGAAGAGCAACTTCCATCAACCAGCCAAACCGCTGTTGGCAGCCGTCAGCCAATACCAGGATCATCTTCCGATCCGGACAAAGACGGCAACTTCACTGCAAAGTGAGCAGCCTTCGCTGCGTGCAAGCGAATCTCCATCACGCAAAAGGCGCCTCGGGTGTTCTTTGCAGGAGATTCGCCAAAGAGCAGCTAGCGGCTGCTTTCATCCAGGAGCCGTGGATCAACGAATCCAAAGTTCTCGGACTTAACGCTCCTAACGGTAGGTTAATCTACTGTGACACGCAGTCCAAACCAAGGACTGCAATTCTGCTAAATAGAGAACTAAAATTTTTACCTATTACAGAATTTATCCAACGCGACGTCGTTGCCGTCACGGTTGAAGTACCGACAACCAGAGGAAAGCAGGAAATGGTTGTCGCGTCAGCCTACTTCCCGGGCGACCAAGGTGATATACCGCCACCCGAAGTTGCTGCGCTCGTGCGGTACTGCAAGGCCATCAACAAGCCGTTTCTGATCGGCTGCGATGCCAACGCTCACCACACGATCTGGGGCAGCTCGGACACCAACACCAGGGGTGAGTACCTACTTGAATACCTTACTCCTAACGATGTCAATGTATGTAATGTAGGGAATAACCCCACGTTTATCAACGCTATTAGACAGGAGGTCCTTGATCTCACTCTGTGTAGCGCCTCTATTTCTGGAAGGATTAAAAATTGGCATGTCTCCGATGAAACTAGTTTGTCGGACCACAGACACATCGTTTTTAATATAGAGGCTAACCCTCTGAAAAGAGAGCTGTTCAGAAATCCTAAGAATACAGATTGGGAATCCTTTAAGGAACGCCTGATCGATTCACGAACTTTCAGTTACAGCAACATTCGAAATTCTGTTGACCTGAATTCGGCAGCAAATGATCTACAAAACAGAATCATGGATGCTTTCGACGCCAACTGTCCACTAACACAGCGGTCAGTATGCCGTGACGTACCCTGGTGGAATGATCAACTTAGGGACCTTCGTCGGGAAACTAGGCGGTTGTTCAACAGGGCAAAAGTCACGTCTAACTGGGACGACTACAGGGCGTCCCTCACTAAATACAACGCCGAGCTACGCAAGGCTAAACGGAAATCCAGAGTTAGTTTCTGTGAAAGAATCTAAACTCTGCCGGAAGCTACGCGGCTCCAAAAGGCGATGTCCAAAGACCATACTAACGGTTTAGGACAGGTGAGGAAAGAGGATGGATGCCTCACTGTCACTACCAAGGAAACGCTGGAGGTTCTTATAAACACCCACTTTCCTGGATCGACAGAGACCGAAGAACTGAATAGTGATGGGTCGCGGCAGGACAATTCGAGACATATGGCGTCTCGGGAGTCCATCCTGCTGGCCCGTCGACTGTTCACGGAAGCTTTAATAGGTTGGGCTCTAAGCTCATTCGACCCTATGAAGTCTCCTGGTCCAGACGGCATACTACCCATCTTTCTACAAAAATCGGCCGCAGTTATCATGTCCGAACTCATCAACCTCTTCAGAGCCAGCTTTATCCTGGGCCATATCCCGGATAACTGGCTGAAGGTGAAGGTAGTGTTTATCCCCAAAGTTGGAAGAAAGGACAAAACCCTACCTAAAACTTTCAGACCCATAAGTCTGACTTCATCGCTTCTCAAGTTGATGGAGAAAATAATGGATAAATATATCCGTGATGAGTTTCTTAAAGACTCCCCGCTGAACAGGAACCAACATGCCTATCAAAGCGGCAAGTCAACAGAAACTGCTCTTCACAGCTTAGTGACGTTGATTGAAAAGTCCCTAAGTTATCAGGAGACGGCGCTATGTGCCTTTCTTGATATTGAAGGGGCCTTCGATAACACGTCCTTTGCATCAATCGATACGGCTCTTTCTCATAAGTGAATCGACCAAACTTCAAGGAACTGGATACACGCAATGCTCTCTAGCAGAGTGATCACAGCAACCTTGGGAGATTCGTCTGTAACAATGTCAGTGATCAAGGGGTGTCCGCAAGGAGGAGTTCTCTCGCCCTTGTTATGGTCACTAGTTGTCGACGCACTTCTCAACAAGCTTTCACAGCTTGGTTACGAGGTCATTGGATACGCCGATGACATCGTCCTCATCGTCAGAGGTAAAGATGACGCAACTCTGTCGAGCCGAATGCAAACGGCTCTGAATACCACCATGTCATGGTGTTTACAGGAGGGTCTAAACATAAACCCCTTAAGAACAGTCCTAATTCCATTCGGCAGACGAAGGACGATCTCCATCACTCCTCCAATACTGAGTGGAGTTAGACTGGGCTTCAGCAATGAAGTCAAATATCTCGGAATTATTCTGGACAAGAAACTGAACTGGTCTGCACAACTGGATCATGCCGCTAAGAAAGCGATCTCAGCGATCTGGGCCTGCAGAACTCTCTTCGGTAAGACCTGGGGACTGAAACCAGACTTGGCACTCTGGTCTTACAAGACCATTGCCCGACCAAGAATCACCTATGCTGCTCTAGTGTGGTGGCCTAAGGTGAACGAAGTGACTGCGCAAGCCAAACTCAAAAAAGTTCAAAGACTTGCATGTCTTTCGGTTACCAGCGCTATGCGAACAACTCCAACTGCAGCCATGGAAGCTATGCTTTGCCTACTACCTCTACATCTTCATGTGAAAAAGGAAGCAGAGCTTGGCGCTCTAAGGTTGCAAAGGAGGAAAACCATACTTGAAGGGGACCAAATCGGCCACCTTCGCATACTTAGGGAGTTCAAACTAACTCCGCTATTAACCACAGTCTCCGACTGGATGGACGTTAGGTCCAACATGGATATTCCATATAGAGTGATTGAAACAAACCGCTCTATGTGGAACAATGGAGGGCCTAATCTTCCACCTGGCATCGTCAATTTTTATACGGACGGCTCGAAAATGGGATCCCTAACGGGATCTGGAATATACGGACCCGATATCAGGGAAACGTTTTCCCTGGGAAAATGGCCCACCGTTTTTCAAGCAGAGGTATATGCCATATATATCTGCGCAAAAATATGTCTGCAACGCAACTACAGACATGCGAAAATCGGTATATTCTCGGACAGTCAAGCAGCACTACTAGCACTTAAGTCCGTCAAATGCGCTTCCAAACTTGTTTGGGAATGCATTGAAACTCTACGGGAACTTTCCCGACAGAATTCAGTTTTTCTGTTTTGGGTGCCCGGACACTGCGGAGTCGAGGGTAATGAACACGCTGACTACCTAGCAAGACAGGGATCAGCTCAGCGGTTTATTGGTCCCGAGCCGTTTCTGGGTACGTCCATTTCCGCTATCAAAAGCGAACTATTAACTTGGGAAAGGCTAGAAATAGTATCCCAATGGCAACAGGCACAGGGTTGTAGACAAGGCAAACAGTTTATCTATCCGAACCCTGGAACCGCCAGAAAGCTACTTAGTCTAAATCGTAGTGACCTACGGATAATCACGGGACTCCTCACCGGACACTGTCCCGCTTTTTATCATTTAAAGAAAATCGGCGTAGTGTTGAACGACACCTGCCGATTCGGCAAATCTGAACCAGAGAGTTCAGAGCATTTGCTTTGCACTTGCGAAGCTCTTGCTTCCTCTAGGTACAACTTCTTAGGAAGTTACCTTTTAACTCCATACCAAGCATGGAGCTCCAATCCCAAGCAGGTCATTAGTTTCATCAACTATGTTGTACCTAATTGGGGTACAGGTTTACAACAAAACAGTTCTACTCCATCAATGAGTACGAACAATCCGTAACCTGTGCACAGCAATCGGGGCCCGCCACAAAAGACAATCAGCAAGAATGTCGCAGTGGCATTTCAGTACCCAGTGCCCTTCAGGCATACAGATACCGGCTACTTAAAAATGTTTGCTTAATGTATAACAGAACAGTTTTTAATTTGTGGCGAAAATTTATAACTCGATAATAGATTGGGGAGGCAACTCTTAAGCAGGTATTAGACGAAGCAAATATTTGCTATTTTTCAATACAGATTTAATTTTGCGCAAATAAAAATCGTACTAAAAATAGCAAATATTTGCTTCGTCTAATACCTGCTTTAGCGGACTGGTTGCTAGGTTTACCAAACAATCTGCATTTTTTGACCTCTAAGGAAGGGCGGTTGTAAACTCCGTAAAAACTTTGCCGAGTTCGATAAAAGAAACTAAGTGTGAAGACATTGGTCTCTATTCCAGCATAAAGTTGTTCATCGAGTTCTGCGAAACGATGTTTGCTACACTGAAAATTGATCGAATAGACACACTTGAATTCCTCGCTCATACTTCGGGCTAAATTCTTCCAACAAGTAACCAAACCTAATGCCGCCAGAAGAATAGAGATATGAACGCCGAAATTAGTTTTCTTTTTTCGAAGCAACAAACTCACAAACATGATTGGTATCACCAATTGTGTTTCCGCAGCTATTGAACTTTCACCAAAAATTTGACACCGATTGTTGGTGATTATCCGCTTTTGTTGAACCCCTAGCTGGAACTTCATCAAATTCTCATTCGCATCCCTTTGCTGACCCAAGCTGCAGATAATCCTGCGGTCTCGGGGGACATCGCCAGGAACAAATCGCTCACTTTTTAAGTCAGCAACAAAGAAAAAGTGTCATTCATTCCATTGAAGCGTTTTGACATCGATACGGTTCAGGTAGATTGAGGTCTCCGGAGGTAAAGCCGACCTCCTGTAGACAAAAATGATGTGATGCCAAGGATTACAGATTTAATCTCGTTTGCCTGCCGGTGGGGGCTTCGCTCTTGGCGATTAGAGCTATCTCTTGCTGTTGCACAGATTGATAACTTCATCTGCTGGACAGAGTCTCGAAGTCACTTCACCATCTGGTTCAATTGGCTAACTGTTAACATACTAAACAAGCCGTTCAAGTAGATCGTCGTTGTCGTCGTTGTCATCATCGCTGTTGTCCATCCGATTACGACGGTAAAGACGATGATGTCGTGTGCAAATAGTTAATATTTGTTTGATATTTTTGCCTGCCTCCTGTTGCTTTTTTACTCGCTCTCCCGTGCCCAAGAAACGCGACAATTCGCTGTAAGCGCGGGGTCTCTATTAGAAAGGGCAAACAGTGAGCTCGAGAAGAAGAGTTACAAATGGCAATCGTCGTAATAGATGGCAAAGTAAAGAAAGAAAACGAAAAAAAAGAAGCAAACCTTAACCAAACAGAACTTTAGCTGTCGCCGGTAAACCATCGACTGTTGAGTAATTTCTTATGCAAACACTCACCGAACCGAACCCCGTTCCTATCGGTTGTCGGTCGGTGGCTTACTTTTACGACGAGGTACTCCAATCTTCGAACTAATAGAGACATTTAATGAGCTTTCCTTTATGGGCCAGTTTTCACGATTGCAAGTGCCTAGCTTCAAACAGCGGCCAGCCGACGACGACGTTTTGATGTCATTTGCATAAACATAGTTTCTAAGCATCGTGAGGAGTGGGAGTAAGGAGTGCGGCGGAGTGGGTTTTAGTTGCGAGTTCGAATGCTATTAAACAACAAAGTAAAACACGTTTAATTGCATTGTTTTTGGTTATTGTCGTTGCAATAAGTAGCGGTGCGGGACAACAGTTCCTAAAAAATCAACAAAAAACACGCTTTAACGACGAATTCCGAAGGACTTGCTCGCTACCAGGACTCGCGAAGGCGGAGGCGATAAATGTGCTAATTGAAGTGAGGGCCAACTTAGGCTAAGTTTACTGTTTTATCCACGTCTGGCGAGGCGGTCATTCGCGATAACGGGCAGCCAGAACGTAATGGCACTCACTGGGTCATTACAAAGCACGGACATGATAACGGGTCGAAGTTTTTCTCCTTTACTAAAAATTTTTTTTTTCTGCTCAGTGAGGTAATCAACGGGTCGGAGATAACTTGCACGATTCTGCTGTGTTCGACTGGGACTGAAAATTTTACCAATTGTATGCAACACCCTTTAAAAATCTGTCCCGAAAGCAACTTCGCATAATTTAGTTTTTCAATTTTTTTGGTTAGTTTAAAAAAGACAGAAATTACCGAAATTGATTAGAATTGGCCTTTTAAATATCAATAATAATACATAAATTTTGTAAAATATTAGAAACAATCGAAAAAATAAAATAAAGTAAGTTACAGAATGGTTTCTTGAAAAATCTCGAAAATGACTACGTAAAGAGAGGACTTATAAAAAATGGCGAATATGAATAGAGTACCCTACTGCTATATTTAATATAGATATATATTCTAGACTCCTCCAAAGGATAGAAAAACGAAAAAACTTTTGTTTTAAATCAAACGAATTTCTTGAAAAAAAATGGTAACGCTTATAGAACCAAGAGAAGTCCAAAATGCTTTCGAAAAAAAAACAGAAAACGAATGCATTTGGAAAGTTAGTTGCCAAGTTAGTCATATTACATCATTGAAATTTGATTGTTCTCAAAAATGTTGAAATTGGAGAAATTCTTGGAAACTCAACTTTTAAGTAAAAATTTATATTACATATTTTCATCCAAAACATTTCATCAAAAGTTTTGGAATAATGTCGAATTCAATAAAAAATTAATTCGGGGGGAAAATTTAATGCTTTTTATGACTTAATGTTTAATTAAGTGTTTATTTACTAATTTTCTCAACTTGAATTCAACATAACTTGAGAAGTGTAGCATTCACTAAGTAAATTATTATAAATTTCTCGATTTGAAATGACTATTTCTCCATCCTAGATTTTGTATTAAAATTTTCTAAACAAAAATTCCATTAAAACTTCATATTTTTAAAAAATCTACTCTTTTGTTTTCGTAGATTAAAGTTTAGAGTTAAAGTATTCGTAATTGAACATAAACAAATGTTTAATCATTTGAAATCTTCAGGTGGTGGACAGTTCACGCGCGCACCTCTTGTATATTTTCGCAGAGATACTTCGTTCGCCTTCGTAATGAGCTAACTTTGCGCGCAACATTGGAGTTAGGCAGGAGAAGGATCAGATAGTGGCAATTGGACTTGGAACCAGACCTTACTGCGTTGGCAAAGGCCACCATGGAGCCACATAGGCGACTACTTTACTGTGGACATGGATAGTGGCTGAAAGGGGGACCCATTTAAATGAAATGAATATTAAAACAAGAGAAATGAATTGGCTATTTAACCCATTCGCTAGAGTGCCTTTCTGGAAGTAACGGTTGAAGGCCAGATGAATACGTTTCCGAGTATGGAAGCTCTTCCTGTCCAGCTTGAGGAGATACTCAAGTTTACGGACGAAAGTACAGCTACCTAGTTGCCAAAGTGGACGGAGTATTCGCGTTGTGTTGGTCTATCGAAAGGTTCACCTAGATGGTCGTCCAAGTGTCAATGGAATTGGCAAGCCGATCGCCGTCGGTTGTAGCAGGTGACTTTACCACTTGGGCTATCGAGTGGGGAAGTCGCTGTACGAATCCGATGGACCGGATTATGAATTAGGTATGGAGCACCAGTTTGGTCTAAGGCGTTGAGTACTACTGCGCTGACGCATAAACTCATATCGGCGGTAGCCGGATGGGTCGAGAGGCGACATGGGAAAGTAAACTCCCATCTGACACAGAACCTGTCAGACCATGGTTGCTTCAGGCAGAATGTGCATAGGTTTGTCCATTCAGACTCGCCGTGGTGCCCCGTGGGCTCAGATGCAGAGGAATCTGCAGATCACGTGTTTTTCATATGCCTTGGTTTCGCTCAAGCGAGAAGCGATATGATGGAGTGTGCGAACCGGTCACCAATCCGGAAAATTTGGTTGGTAAAATGTGCGCGGATGAGGTCAGCGCGACTGCTTCCAGGATAGTCCAAGCACTATAAGGCACCAATCGACAGGCGACCATCAAAGTGCCGGAGTAAGCCAACTTCTTGTCTCCTAGTAGTTAGCCGAATTCAGAATCCGGTTGCCTGAATTAATACCTAACGTTAGTTCCAGGGAGCATATCATATTAGGGCTGGATACTGGGGGTTTTAGTGGGTCGGGCCTAGTAAACCCATTCCCACGCCCTGAGTTATCTTCTCAGGTGTCTGTTAGCAGATTTGTCCACCTTGAACCTTAGAAGAAAAAAAAAGCCAAACGGATCGTAGAGACGAGCGATCATCGAGAGTGTAATCCGTTTGGTGATGAGCTGGTCTTCTTTGTCTAATGGGAAGTCGGTTTTGTAACGAAGAAAGTCTGTAGCTCCCAATGCAACCCAAGAGTTTTGATGACTTGATCTAGGTTTAGGTCAAAGGAAGTTTACATTTTCGTTCGAAACCAATTTGCGGAGCTGGAATCCGCCCTTTGATGGGAGTGCGTCTAGTTGTTTGCGGAGCTCGCTTACTTCTTCTATGGTCTCGCCGTAGATCGTTGACGTAGATCTTCTTAAGTGCCTTCGCTGCTAGCGGAAATTGATGGCCTTCGTTGTTTGTGAGCTGAATTTGAACTCGAGTGGCAAGAAAGGGGCCACTGGTCGTGCTGTACGTTACCATTCTTAGTTCGTACGTTTTTATTGGATGGTCAGATGTTGATTTCCAAATAATCAGCTGCAATCGACAGTCACGATGGTCAACATCATCTATGCATTATCAAAACTGGATGCATCCGAGATCGCCAGTGATCGATCTAATGTCTTGTTGCACGGTTGGTCCCACCATTAGGACGTTGTTGAGAGAATTTCCGTTGGGTGTTTTAGTCGAAGCGTTGAATACTAGCCGTAGTTTGGTGGTTGTGCTGTCCTCGCGAAGCACAGTGTGATGAGGTAGGTAGTAGTGTTGAGCTGCTGGGTTTTCATAGCCATGGATCCGATTCATATATCCGAGGTCATGATACTCGTCGAAAAAGGTCTCAAACTGCTGGTGAAGTTCGAGATTGCGAAGTAAAAGATATTGAAGCTAGTGGAATTGGCGAACAGCTATGCGTCGATTGTATTTGTATTTGTATTTGAATTTGTATTTGTTTGTATTTCATCAAACATGAGTAGTGTCTTAATGAATAAAAAAAAATTTACAAAATTGTTTAACGTGAAATCTTATTTCTAAAACGACTAGAAGTTTCACTGAAGTCGTAGTGATCCTCCACAAGCATGAAAGTCCGAATCATCGAGGGTATCGCCGCATCATATGCATAGGCAGTACGGTGGAATCTTTCCTGCAGCAGTGACCGGTACCGGAGAGGACGTTGAGCCACACGAAAATCCAGCATGGAAAGTAGTCGAGGGGAGTTAACTTCTCCATTGAGCAACTTCGCGACGAACAACGCCTGTGGAATTTTACGCCTTTTTTCAAGTGAGTCCATATTTAAAAGTTTGCATCTGTTTTCATATTCAGGAAGAGCTAGAGGATTTCGCCAAGGAAGGTGACGTAAGGCCAGTCGGATAAATCTTCGCTGAACGCGTTCAGTTCTATCGATCCAGCACGAATCAACAGGATTCCAGACAATACAAGCGGTCTCCAGAATTGGTCTCACCAACGCACAGTACAAGCACTTCAAACAGTATGGACCATTGAAGCCTTTGGCAGCTTTAGAAATGAAACCAAGTTGTCGATTGGCCTAGGCAATTATCGAGATGTAGTGGTTTTTTTTTATTTTCACATAACATTTATTTGACACGGCACAAATACAATTTAATGTTTAACGGCGCCAATTATATCTGATGACTTAAAAACTAAAGCAAATTTTTTATCCTCGCTGCCGACTACGAGCTGAAATTAAGTCTAACTTAAAACTAGCATGGGATTTCCAATCAGTGTTTTGTTGTTCAATGGTCGTCTGATAATCGTCGAATGGCATGTATGGATTCGTTCTGCTGAGCCACGATGTCGTGAGTTGGGACAGAGGCTCGTAGTCCTTGGGTCCTGGTTCTATTGTGCGGGGTCTGGTTGCTGGTTTTGTGCTTAAGGTTCAAACGTGTTCTTGTCGTTTTGTTGGGTGTAGACGGAGGGGAACGGGACTAGACTGGGGCGTGGATGGATTTCAGGAAAACGTATATAAGGGACATGTAGGATAGGTCACGGCTCGCCAAGACATCACGAACAGGAACAGCCGGCTGTCTACCCTCGGCCTGCAGGGAAGCTATTAATTTAGACCTGGCGTCACGGTGTACAGGGCATGACCAAACCACATGCTCTATGTCGTGATAACCTTCACCACAGGCACAGATACCACTTTCCCCGAGCCCAACACGACGGAGGAGCGCGTCAAATCTATAGTGATTGGACATAAGCCGGGACATCACGCAAATGAAATCCCGACCTACATCCAACCCCTTGAACCACGGGTTCGTCGATACTTTGGGGATTATGGAATGTAACCACCTTCCCAATTCCCCTCTGGTCCAAGCATTTTGCCAACTGATGATCGTATTCTGACGTACAAGTGCGAAAAATTCATTAAAGGCAATTGGTCTTTCATAAATATCACCGTTTGTTGCGCCCACCTTAGCCAAAGAGTCCGCTTTCTCATTACCCGGTATCGAGCAGTGAGAAGGGACCCACGCTAAGGTAATCTGAGTAGATTTTTCGGATAAAGCACTCAGATGTTCCCGTATTTTCCCCAGGAAATACGGAGAGTGCTTAACATCTTTCATCGATCGGAGAGCCTCAATGGAACTGAGACTGTCCGTAAAGATGAAATAATGGTCCGTGGGCATTTTTTCGATAATCCCTAGGGTGTACTGAATTGCAGCTAATTCTGCGACGTAAACAGAAGCAGGATTATCGAGCTTATGGGAGACGGTTAAATTGTTATTGAAGATACCGAAGCCAGTGGACCCATCAAGAAGTGATCCGTCAGTGTAGTACATATTGTCGCAGTTGATGTTTCGATATTTATTGGAAAAATTTTTAGGGATCTGCTGCACGCGTAAATGATCCGGGATTCCACGAGTTTCTTCTATCATGGATGTATCGAAAAACACAGTAGAATCAGAAGTATTTGATAAGTCGACACGATTTGGAATATTCGAAGAAGGGTTAATATTTTGGGACATGTGATTGAAATACAATGTCATAAAACGGGTTTGAGAATGAAGTTCGATTAACCTTTCAAAATTTTCAATCACGGGACGGTTCAAGACCTCACATTTGATTAGAATACGAGAAGACAGGCTCCAGAAGCGGTTTTTCAATGGTAGTACTCCAGCTAAAACCTCCAAACTCATCGTATGGGTCGACTGCATGCAACCTAAGGCGATGCGCAAACAACGATATTGTATTCGCTCCAGTTTGATCAAATGTGTGTTTGCTGCGGAGCGGAAGCAGAAACACCCGTATTCAATAACAGACAATATCGTTGTTTGGTAAAGCCTTATAAGGTCTCCTGGATGGGCTCCCCACCATTGTCCGGTTATTGTACGAAGAAAATTCACTCTTTGTTGACATTTTTTCATCAGATACCTCACGTGACAACCCCAGGTGCCTTTAGAGTCGAAGCAGACACCAAGATATTTGTGTACCAAAACCTGAGAAATCGTTTTACCCATTAATTGTGTTTGAAGCTGAGCAGGTTCATGCTTCCTAGAAAAAACTACTATCTCAGTCTTCTCCGGAGAGAATTCGATACCTAGCTGTAAAGCCCAAGCAGACAAATTGTCCAAGGTATCTTGCAATGGTCCTTGCAAATCGGCAGCTTTGGCTCCTGTAACAGAGATTACACTGTCGTCTGCAAGTTGTCTTATCGTGCATGAATTTGCCAGACATTCGTCGATGTCATTTACATAAAAGTTGTAAAGAAGGGGGCTTAAACATGAGCCCTGGGGAAGACCCATGTAGCTAATGCGAAAAGTTGCCAAATCGCCATGCGTAAAATGCATGTGCTTTTCGGACAACAAATTGTGCAAAAAATTGTTCAAAATTGGAGAAAATCCTTGTCGGTGAAGTTTACCCGAAAGAATGTCAATAGAAACGGAATCAAAAGCCCCCTTAATGTCCAAGAACGCAGACGCCATTTGTTCTTTACGAGCATACGCCAGCTGAATATCTGTTGAAAGCAACGCAAGACAATCATTCGTCCCTTTGGCACGGCGGAAGCCAAATTGAGTTTCTGATAGTAGACCATTTGATTCGACCCAGTGGTCTAAACGACGGAGTATCATTTTTTCCATCAATTTCCGGATACAGGATAGCATTGCAATCGGCCTATAAGAGTTGTGATTAGAAGCTGGTTTCCCTGGTTTTTGGATGGCGATCACCTTCACTTGCCTCCAATCCTGCGGTACAATGTTTTGCTCCAGGAACTTATTGAACAAGTTCAACAAGCGCCTCTTGGCATTGCCGGGTAGATTCTTCAACAAGTTGAATTTGATTCTATCTAATCCAGGCGCGTTATTGTTACAGGACAGGAGGGCAACTGAAAATTCTGCCATCGTAAAAGGTGATTCTATCGCGTCGTGGCCCGGAGACGCATCGCGAACAATATTTTGCGCAGGAACAGAGTCCGGACATACTTTCCTGGCAAAATCAAATATCCACCTACTTGAAGACTCCTCGCTTTCGTTGACCGTTACGCGATTCCGCATTCTTCGGGCTGTGTTCCAAAGAGTGCTCATCGATGTCTCCCTCGACGTCTCGTTCACGAACCGACGCCAATATCCACGTTTCTTTGCTTTAGCCAAGCTTTTAAGCTTGGTATCAAGCTCCGAATACCGTAAATAGTCGCCAGGTATACCTACCGTCTGGTAGGCCTTAAACGCGTCGGATCTTTGCGTGTAGACATCGGAGCACTCTTGGTCCCACCACGGAGTGGGAGGCCGTTCTTTGATCGTTACGCCGGGATATTTCTTCGTTTGGGCTTGCAACGCGGCGTCGAGAATCAAGCCCGCGAGGAGGTTGTATTCTTCAAGTGGTGAATGATGTTGAATCGACTCGACCGCTTTTGAAATCATTTCCTCGTATAACTTCCAATCGACATTTCGTGTGAGGTCATACGGTATGTCAATTGGTCGCATGCGAGTTGACCCGTTAGTAATTGAAATAAGAATAGGCAGATGGTCGCTACCGTGAGGATCGAGGATTACCTTCCATGTGCAATCCAACCGTAGCGACGTCGAACATAAGGATAGATCCAAAGCGCTTGGGCGCGCTGGAGGTTTCGGGATACGTGTCATTTCACCGTTGTTTAAAATAGTCATGTCGAAGTCATCGCAAAGGTTATAGATTAAAGAGGAGCGGTTATCATTGTATGGAGAACCCCAAGCCACGCCATGAGAGTTGAAGTCTCCCAAAATCAAACGTGGCGAGGGAAGAAGTTCTATTAAATCAAAGAGCAGCCGTTGCCCAACCTGTGCTCTGGGGGGAATATATATTGAGGCAATACAAAGCTCTTTACCTTGTATTGTCATTTGACATGCGACAACTTCGATGCCTGGAATCGAGGGGAGGTTAATACGATAGAAAGAATAGCACTTTTTAATCCCTAAAAGTACTCCTCCATATGGGGTGTCTCGATCAAGGCGAATAATATTAAAATCATGGAAGTTGAGATCAATATTTGAAGTAAGCCAAGTTTCACAAAGGGAAAATGCATCGCATTTGTTTTTATTTATCAAAACTTTAAACGAATCAATTTTTGGTAAAATACTTCTACAATTCCACTGTAAGACAGAGATAGAATCCTTCATATACGCAGTTGAATTAGGCATCGAAGGATACAATCGCTGCAAGGAGAGGCCATTGGGCAGTCAACTGCTTCAAAAATGATCTAACTGTTGGGAGGAATGTTGTAAGAAAAATTTTAATTGGATCGGGTACATTGAAAGTTTCAAAAATCCAGTCCACAATGTCAGAAAATTTCACTAATCCAGAGTTTGTTTCATCAACTGGGAGTGTAAAAGGAGCAACTGGGGTTTTAGATGTTCCTGGCAGTGCTGGGAACTCCTTCTGGGACTTTAAATTTGCCAGCCCAGGAGGAGTTTGCTTCGGTTTTTCCGCAGCACTGTTTGGTTTGTTTGTAACTTTCATTTCACTTTGAGAAATCTTAGGACCTTTTCTGGGAAGTTTAGGAGAGGAAATTTTTTTCCTCTTTCTAGACTCCCCAGGATTGGCATAAGATGCTCCCGCTGGTGAATCGTCAGAATCGGTTTCATCAGAGGACAACAGATCGAAGGGGTTCGAAGTAACGGGAGAAGTGGTAACGGTCTTCTTCAGCATGTCAGCGTAGGAACGCTTTGAACGCTCTTTGAGAGACCGTTTTATTTTATCCCTGCGCTGCATGTACACCGCACATGTCGAGAGCTCATGCAGATTTTCTCCGCAGTGAATACACTTTTCAGCGTTAACACTGCAAGAATCTTCCGCATGATACTCCCCACACTTGCCACAACGTGCCTTATTGCAGCAGTAGGCGGCTGTATGGCCTAACTGCTTGCAATTCAGGCAGTTCATGACGCGGGGCACGTAGAGCCTCACAGGGAGACGAACCCGGTGGATCGAGACGTGGCTTGGTAGTGCAGACCCGGCGAACGTAACTCGAAACGAGTCTGACGGAGTGTATACTGTTTTGCCACCGATGATCGATGCTGACCGCAATTGCTTGCAGTCGAGCACCTTTACTTCGGGACACGTTTTGTTCTTAAAGCACCCTTTGGCACTTTGCAGTATACACTCGACGGACAGATTCGAATCGGTTATGACACCGTCGATCTCCACGTCTCGTGCGGGTATGTAAACGCGATACTCGCGTGTGAAGAGCTCAGAGCAAGCTATATCGTTGGCCTCTTTCAGGTTACCGACCACGACACGGAGCTTGTTAGGCCGGACCTTGGAAATTTCGGTCACGCCCTTGTACTCCTTCGTCAGGTCTTTAGAAATCTGCAAGAGGTTCAACTTTTTCGATTTCGGTCCTGCCTTTGGCCGAAAATAAACAGTATAGCTGCCCTGGGCTCCGTCTGGGTAAAGCCTGGGGCGAGGGGGGACTGAAGAATGAACAGGGGAGGGGGTAACAGAAGGGTCAGGGTCAGAGGGGTTCGGGGATGGTGGCGCGGGAGGCGAGGGATCTACATCCATCGCGCTAAGTCTAGCGCACTAGCGCTGACAAGAACACGTACCTTTTTATTTCTCCCTTCCAGTAAGGTTGGTTGTCCGATCGTTCGAAGTAGCAGCCGTTACAGCCAGCAGCACCAATACAGCAGCACCAAACAGCCACCAGCAGCGAGCCAGGTGTGAGATCACTCCACACAGCGATACAACTCGCTGACACTGATGGCTTCTTCTTTTTCCTCGTTTGTGTCTCGTCCACTGCTGTAGCACAATCCAGCCAGCAGCCAAATCGGCTTACGCACCAGCTGGCAGTCACGATGCGAAACAGTTGCACAAAGGCACGACCTTGAACCCGGATTTATTTCACTTGACCAGGCAAACAATGCCAACACTTGTTCACACGTCTTTTGTTTTATACTCTATCGGACCGATCACCAAACACGTCCAGTACTGATGCGTGTTCGGCACAGAATGAGATGTAGTGGTTGTTTAACGACAGTATTGGATCTAGAACGACTCCCAAGTCATTCATTTTCTTAACCTTTCGGAGTGAAGTCCCGTTAATGCAATAATCAAATATAATCGGTTTTTTTGAGCGATGAACGTCATGACAGAGCATTTTGGTACGATCACGATTAGTTTGTCGCGAATGCACCAGTCCGTGAACAGATTCAGCTGATTTTGCAAACAGTGGCAGTCTGCAATTGAACGAATCACTAAATATATTTTCAAGTCATCGCACAGTGGTACGACAGCTCAAAAACGTGAACTTAATTCATTTGCTCTCCAAATAATGGTTTTATTGACATACTATATTCCGAAGATTTTTATCATATAAAAAGGCTCAAATCATGACCAACAATTTTAGTTTGAAACTCAACCGCTAGTGGCACTGCAAAATCTAACTTTTTAGTCTTACATTTTAGAGAAATGGTTTCTTCAGCAAAGTTATAGATAAAGTTCTTACAAAAAACTTTGCCGAAGACACTTTTCTTCAGAGTATGATGACGTCCACGACACTTGTGGCAGTTGCTAGAAGATGCACGGTCTTTCGACAGAGTCCCTTCCGCGAACAGGGACTCCGCTCGAAACTGCTAGGCATTCCTTTCATTATTTTTGCAACCTTAGATTATAAATCCCCCCCCCCAGCCTGTCTTCCTGGTAGTCCGCAAACGTTCTTCAAACCCTCTTTTATTACTTTAATGATAGTTGATTTGGCCACATGCAACAATTTTGCCAACATGACGTGCGAGTACTTCGGATTTTCACGATGATCGAGCAAAATTTTTATAGGTTGTTCGTCCAATCATAAGGTATGATACACACATTTTCAAAATGAGGGGTGTTCAGGTTCTTTATGATACTCGATATAAATAGAAAATGGCGAGGCGTTAACGTGTAAACAACTGTCGTAGCATCGTAACAATGTGTAATCGGCTAAGATGAATCAATGGGAGATATCTTTCGGTATTATATTATGGCTTCAGATTGCGTTGTTGGAATATTGTAGTCTGTCAGTTAAATCATAGATTCAATATCCTCGAATGTGATTTATTTTTTGCGGTGGTACATCATTTTTTGCGGCTGCAAACCTTGCCTTTTTCTCTTTTCCCAGTAATTTCTCGTGCAAGTACATAAGTGTTCTCGGCTTCCAAAAGAGCGAATATCACGTCAACATATTACTATACCCACTCCTTCATTCACCTGCATTCGGATGCGATCGGCACTGGTATTATCTAACATAAAGATTGAGGTCAGTAGTTTTTACACATTGAGGATGCAAGTTAGTCCCAAGCATCATCCGTTGGTTCTCTGTGAAATTACAGCTGATCTGGCAATAACAGAGTAGCTACCGCGGACGGTCAATCGTGCTCATGCTCTTGCTCAAACGGAGATAAAGCACAAATATCTTTTTGAACCCTCTTCCCGCGGAGAGAAATCAGTTTTTGGCAGAAAAATAATCTTTAAACTTTTATTACTCATAAACTACATGCACAATTGCCCGAAATAGTATTTTATATTAAACATCGATCTGTTCTCTAACCGTAAATAATAGTTCCTCGTTCAAAATTTATTCGAAGGGAATGGGTTAATTGATCGTAATATTTCACGATTAAAAATAAAGTTAAGATATAAACCGAACAAAAGGTATCAAACTCAAAAAGTTCCCAAAACCCAACTGAAATGGCCAACAAACTTTTTCAGTTGCCGTAGCCACGATGGAAGTTTTAATCTCGATTGTTAGGAATTTTGATTGCAACGAATGAACTTCCTTTCCGGGAATTCGGCATTTACATTCCGTAAGCCCTAATTGACAGGTTGACTCATAGTTCATAGTTTTGTCTTCGCTGTGGCCACTAGAAGCCGAAACCGGCTGTTATCGGCACTTCATTAATTATGCCACAATTTGTAACTTCTAGGAATTGCGGGCTATTTGCGGCCCAGGCTCAACATTGTTCCCCATAAAAGCTTCCATAACGCAAGCAAACAACCGAACAATTGAAGGTGTTTTTCATCGAATTTCTTTCTATTATAGTTGAAAAATAAAACAAAAATATCACTCATTACCATTTCACTCTGGTTTTACGATCCGCAGCGGGGTCGGTTTATCGCAGGACGTTATTCGTTGCGGTCCGAAAGGTTTTGCGTCTCGAAACCGTGGTTCCGCGAGACTGGGAAAAACAAAACGGACACAATTTGGAACTGTACTTAATGGCTATATTAAAATGTTAGCTACGGTGGTAGGCAGGTGGCTGCCGGACGGCGGATTCCAGGAAACGATTTCTGGTCTTCAGTATGAGTTTAATTGCTAGCATTTTTTGTTTGTTTTGGAGCTCGGGTGAAGCTTGGTTTCAAACAAAAGCATTTGTTACCATGTACCTATATTAAAGTTCAACCTCAAATAGCCGTCAATGTGCGGTCATGACCAATAATCGACAGAAAGAACTGCTCGAAGTGATATGTTCAATCGGGAATGAAGAGATTTATAAAGCAGTCATGCAGAAAACAAATAAAACCGGCTGGAGCCTTAACCAGCCGGCATTAAACCGATCAATTTAACAACTTAATTACACGTTTACAATCCGCTACCTGCTTTCTTCCGCTTAACTAAAGACCCATTGCGGTCCGGAATTCGGATTTCGAAATGAGATGATTTACGATCGCGATACTCTTCCTCAACCTTGTTAAAACTTCATCCGAGAGTTGGAGTCTGTTTTTTTTCGTATTCTACCACCATTCCGAGGCGGCAAACTGTCGTATTGCCGTTGCTACTGCTTCCCAGATTTCCGTCACTTCAGCATCAACCGGCTCCGGTCGATGGTTGCTGTCTCCTGTTCGTTTGTAGTCGGCAATTAATTTAAAAGCAATTAATTAATCCCTACTAACGTCCTAATCATTTCCTTTTCATCTTCGCCAGCAGCCGCGAGCGTCCGTGGAAACCGCGACTACATGTTAGAGCACCATCATCCGGTTTGACATAATCGGAACGTTGAAACCGCACCCGTCAAAGTCGCTCTGGTTTGCTTTAAATAGTCGGTTGGGCTTCGCTTCAGCACTGAATTCCTGCATTCATGATGAAATATGAATTATACTGTATCGATTTTTTTTAATTTGAGGACAAATTTCGTCCATACCACAAAACACTTTTATCGAGTTTAGGTCTATGCTCAAAATGAAAAACCGTGCACCGAGTGAATGTTATCAAGCTGTCAGGTAACACAACAAGGTAAAAATATACCATCATCTATCACAAAGTGAAAATCGTTTCCGTTACTTTACAACGAGCAGGACACAGATGAAGCACTTCTTCTGCTCAAGCAAAAATATCGATCGCAGCAAACCATCGCGAAACGAGAACAGAAAAACCGCAGCATCCAAGCAGACTTTCCTATGTTGCTCACCTAAGCCACCTTAGTGTGTCGTACACACAAACACAAACAAAAGCACAAAACCACCCACCGTTCGTTTGTCCGAAGCAAGTACCGCCGGAGCGCCCGTGTGCGGAGAAAAGAAATCAATAAACTTAAATTTTCTGCAAATTTCCAAATTAGACATATTGTTATTATATATTTATTAGTCCAGATTGAGCAACAGAGTCCTCGTTCGGGCTCACACTTCCGCCCTGCAGAAGGACGATCGGTGGGGCATCGGGCAGCAAATAAAACAACACTCTTTATTGCGTCCGTTCGGTTAATTTTGCGGTTCACCCTGCCCGGTTCTCTTATTTACTGTCGATCCTTATTCGATTTGTTTGTATTGTCGGTCACCCGAAGACAAGAGATGCTGGGAAATTGGGGTCATGCGCAAATTCAGTTCACACGAGTTCTTTCGCTCTTATTTTTCTCTTCGCCAAATTTCAACTGCGCCGAAGCACCCCGAACTGTCAACAGCTCGTTGCTGGTGTTGGTGAGACCTTACAGCCAAGTGGAAGCTGGGGGTGCCGAACGGCCATTTTTAAAATGGCATAGACAATCTCTGCTGCTACTGTGTTACTGCAAGCAGAATGGTGGGGGTGCCGAGCCTGCCTTATGTGATACGAGTTTGTCGGGAAGCAGCATGAGGTGCAGCGGCAGTGGCTGCACCCGAGCTACAATTTCTCAGACATGCCTCGATGAAATATTATGCAAATTAAGCAATTAAGAGCGAGGCAAGAGCGCGAAGCAGAAAGAACAATTATAATTGGAGCTATATTTACTCGAAACAAATTAATTATATAGAGTATTTGCTTTAACGCTCATGTTTTTATTACAGTTTCGGACTACTGCTTGGCTCCACTCCGAAACGTTTTTCTTCCCTCTCCAAGAGGCTGACTGGCGGTCACGAAGAATTTTATGGTGAATCCGCACCAACCCTTAATTGACCGATGCTTCCGCTAGCTATATCGATTCTGTCTGATGGGAAGATAATTAACTTCCGGAAGAGTGTTCCCAGAGTAGTCGCAACATCGATCATAACTGTATTAATTGGGTGACCATTCGCAGCTGCTCTGTACGTAGATATTGATTCATTGCCACTACACCAGATAAAAATGTAAATCCAAAAAGGAATGGAGAGAACACAAACGGTTTTCCCAGTCCCGGCAGTTTAGGAGGATTTGAGTCATTATCGTACATTTTTACGATTTTCCACCTTCTTGCGTGTTTCCAAGATCCGGTCCGGTCGGAAGATTTAGCCGACGGGAAGATTGCAAGCGGCTAGTTGCGTTGTAAAGGCGCCGAAAAAGTGCGTGATATTACTGGTATAACGAAAAAGATTAGACTGAGTTCTGTGTCCAGTTGTGTATGTATAGCTATGTTACATCTGAGAATGAACTAAAAACAAAAAAAAAATAGAAAAAATATGAGAATTGTTTAAAAATAACAGTCAAAAAAGCATTTTAACGAAAGAATAAAAAATAAAATGAAAGAAAAATTGATAAGAGAAATGTAGCAGCATCCAAAACTAGCTAATCAAAAAAAAAAAAATAGTAAAAAACAGAATCTGATCAGATTTCCAACACACATTGTTCTTTATTTTTTTTTTTATTCTCGCTTATTTACCGTCGGTCTGGTTCCGCCACTGTTGTTGTGCCATTCACCGACGCCCGGGGAGGCGACTCCACCCAGGACCCTAACTCACGACCCGTTGATTAACGGACCGGCGCCAACGGCTTTACTTCCTCATGCGATGGAAGGCGTGATCCCAGAGGTTTTTCGCCTCAGAAAATCTCCCGGTGTCGGCTAGAATTGAATCTAGGCCAGTTGGGTTGGTTGTGAGTGGATCACGCCTCCTCACAACCATCGACACCTATGTCGGCGGTGGGATTCGAACCCAGGCGTCGAGCGTGGTTGGCGGAGACGTTACCAACTACGCTAGGCCCCCGCTAACACACATTGTTCTATTTTGTTCTGTTTGTTTTGATTTCGTGCTCTAAATTAGTAGCGTCCTCAATCTTTTTTGTTTTAGTGGTATACTTTAGCTGGAAAAGTTTCTATGTATTTTATTGCACTAATTTTAAAATGGACGATTTAATGATATGAAGCATTCATTTATTAGGACAGTGAGATAGATAGTTAGTGTTTTCGAAAAAGTTATATCAAATGCTTTTGCTAGCAATTTTATCAAATCTCTTTCTCTTATACTTAAAAATATATAAAAAGTTTTATTTAGTTTATTCTGTTTTCAGAAGTAAAATAACCAGTATGACTCAAATCGCCACAAAAAAAAAAAACAAACAATGAAGAAGAAAACGAAGGGTAAAAATAATAAACCTATTGTTGTCTCACTTTTGATGATGTCATATGTCGAAAAATTGGTTTTACCCATAATTCCCAACATTTTCCAGTTCTTCTACAATATTGTGCGATTTTTCTGGGCTAATATTTTTTGAAGCTTGTAAAACGTTATCTTCAAAAATAGGAAACTTATTTTAAAAAGTACGAATTTCCATACAAAAGAATTTCCTTTATTGAAACAGTTGAAAATACTTTAATATTATTGTGGAAGTGGAACAGATGTTTTTTCAGAATATTAATTAGTTATCTGCGCTAGTAATATTGTAGATAATATAAAATATTCAGAAAATTTTGAAAAAAAGTTACGTTGAAGAAAAAAAAAAATGGCTAGCAAAAGCATTTTCTACAACTTTCTTGGCGACATCTCACTTTTCTAAAAAAAAATTCACGCATTAAGGGAACTTTTTAAATGAATTGGATGATTTTCGAGTTGGAAGTTGATGTACCGAATGAAGTTCGACGCCAGTTTTATATCCATTTCCAGTTTCCCCTCCAAATATTCGGTAATCGGTATATTCGGAATCGGGATAACGTCTTTGTACTCAAATATTTATATATACCTCATCTTTTTTGAAACGAGGTGACACCCAGAGTCCAAATATCAATGTCTGACACTACCTATAAATCTGAAATGACAACTTCCGTTTACTAAAAAGCTACGTTAACCTTATCCCCGCGGAGAGAAATCAGTTTTTATATCAAAAAATGACTTTCAAACTCTTTTTACTCAGCAACCGTGTGCATAATTGGCACAAACTATATTGAAGATCAATCAGTTCGCTAACTCCCTAGAATATTTTCATCGTCATCGGAAATTTCAAGTATAGTTGCTAAACTGTTTCAAAGTTTATATGTCAGGTGATGCCATAAAAAAAATATTCTCATCGGTGAATAAAATTGTGCGATGGTGACCATCGATAAATTCTTTTAACAGAATCTTCGATTTTCGGTACTGATTTTCTTTCATTCTGTCATTTAGGTAATGATTTTATTGAAAATTTGTAACAACGTAATCCTAAATCCTTGTGAACTATTACGAACTATTGTACAGATTTCGGATCAATTTTTAATGATTTTGCCATTTTTCGAATTGACCTTCTAAAATCACGAATAATCCGGTGACGAATAATTATCCGGTTTCCACCACTCCTACCGGTTCTTTTTCTGCCTCTTCCTGAACGGTCCCCTAAATTTCCCAGCTCACTATATCGTTTTATAGTGTCTCTAATGGTTTGTATAGGCATATTAAACATTCTAACGATACTTAGGGTAGATAATATATTTTGGACATGCATATATTTTGGACAGGCGGGGTATATAATCAGCTTTTGTTGCGTAATTAAAGCATATAATCTCCATACCAGTATTCTAAACCAATATCTGAATTGTCGTTTTCAAGGCTGTATGGTAATCTAGACAAAATGTTTCAAAATAACAGAAAAAAATCATAATTTAAAATTTGTTGACTCAAGACTTCCATTTTTCAGTCAAAATCAAGAGGAACAGAGGAAAACCGACTGTACTTCAAGAAGCTATAAATCTGAATAAAACAGAAACACCGTCAAACTAGTTGACTAACCGCACTTCTATTAGATTAACACACATTTTTGTTTACTTACTACTCTTGGAAAATCATTCAAAACTCTTAAATTTGTACTGTCCAAAATGTATTCCAAAAAATGAGAAGAAATAAATTTTGGACATCATGTTGATCTGTGAAACAAAAAAAAAAAAAAAAACAAGCGCTTTGTTCATTTTGACAGCTCATTGTTTACCGTCTTTATCAGATTGATGTAACCTTGGTGTTATATAATCTCAAAAAGGATTACGCAAAAAAAAAACTACTCAGATTTTGAGGCTCTGTGAGTATTTTGAACCCTTTTATCACTCTCCTCATCACTACGCCGCTACATGTTTTTTTTTAAATTGAAAATGAATCATTCAATACGTACCACGTAGACACTGCATCAACTGGTGGTCAGTATACAAAAAAGAGGTTTGGTAAATAAAAATAATCCAAACGACATTTACAGAGTTTATATATATAAGGATGCACTCGTGCGCGGTAGATTACAGTTGCGGAGGCGGGTGTGGTTGGTATTGGTCTTGAATGATTCAAATTTTGTCCACGTTGTATATCAATGGTTCCCTACTTTCAAGGGTAAGAAACATTTCATTAAATGCGTTAAAATATAGAAAAAATATCAGATATCCAAAATATAGGCAATAATATCTCAGGTGTCCAAAAAATATTTTGGACAATGTCCACAATATATTTTGTCTGTCCAAAATATATTTAAAATACCTTTCGAAATTTATGTTCTATTAGAACCATCTCCTGATAATATTGTGGGGTGTCATGCTCATTTGATTAATGATATTTGTGGTATTGTTTGCATGCTTTCAGATACCATTTTTATGTTTATTTGATAGAGATATTTACAATTTCATCTGAATGACTCCTCAGCCTGTCCAAAATACATGATTTACCCTACTGGGCGCTTTCCTTGTTTATACAACTCGATCACCGCACTGCGTGATGGACTTGACTCCATTATGACACTTGATGCACACTGTTTCAAAGGAGATTTTGTGGTTTTGTTTACACATAGCCAAGCTTAAAAGTTGCATAGGTGAGTTCATTTCAACATCTGTCGAAGCTTAGTTATACACTGAAACAAAAAACACGGATAATTATTCCTCACCCTGTATAGTGAATTAGTAATCAGAACATACATTATCACATTCAAATAACATGAAATAAATATGTTTCAAATATATGACGCGATTTTTTTGATCGTGGTATAATCAAAACGTCACTGTACTCATATTTAGGTTGGACTTGCTTATAAATAGACTCTATTATATATCGTGCGATTTTTTTTTTCTATTTCAAATATGACTTTTTTCACAACTTTTGAACCACGTGTTCAATCATTATAAATCATCAGTCAACCCTTAACTACCGTTCATCTAATGTCAATATTGTTCAAATCGGTTTTGTAGTTTCTGAGATAATGAAGTTTCGTGATTTTCACATTTTAATACATTACAGACGAAGTTACAGTCTGATTACAGTAAAATTCAATAGGGTGTTATGGGACAGCTAGACCTTTCATTTTACACTAATTTTGTGGAAATCGGTTCAGCCATATCTGAGAAAAGTGAGTTCAAGTAGTCTTCGAAAGATATATTGCTTTCCATAGCTGGATTTTACAATTTTAATTATAACGGGCAAAGTAAAAGACCGATTGCAAAACAAATTAATAAGGTTTCATGGGGCAACTAGACTTTCCATATGACACTGATTTTATGAAAATCAGTCCAGCTATCTCTGAGAAACATAAGTGAGATAAAAGCGGAAGCGGCAGAGTTTGATCTTACTGCCGAAAGCCGGGAATCCGCCACGGGACCCATCGGCATACAGACCTATCTGCCTGCTGGACACTGCGGGCAAGGTGCTTGAGAGGATTATCCTCAACAGACTGGTGAGGTACACGGAAGGTGTAAACGGTCTGGTAAGTAACCAGTTCGGTTTCCGGAAGGGCAGGTCCACGCTGGATGCTATCCTCTCCGTCACCAAGACGGCGGAGGTAGCACTCCAGCGCAAGAGAAGGGGCATATGCCATTGCGTAATCGTCACGCTTGACGTGGAGAATGCGTTCAATAGCGCCAGTTGGGACTCCATAGCGCTTACGCTCAGGAGCATCGCTCAGTACCGGTGTCGCTGTACAAGATGCAGGCAAACTACTTCCAGAACCGAGTACTTGTTTACAACACGGAGGAGGTTCAGAAGTGCGTCCCAATTACCGCAGGAGTTTCGCGAGGTTCTATCCTGGGACCAGTGTTGTGGAATGTCATGTATGACGGGGTGTTGAATCTCAAGTTCCCTGTAGGAGTTGTGATCGTCGGCTTTGCAGACGACATAACGCTAGAGGTCTACGGCGATTCGATCGAGGAGGTCGAGTCGACGGCCGCGCACTGTATACGCAAGGTCGAAGACTGGATGCACTCCAGGAAACTGGAGTTAGCGCACCATAAGACGGAGGTCACGGTTGTGAATAACCGCAAATCAGAGCAACAGGTGGTGGTCAGAGTCGGAGACTACGCCATCACCTCAAAGCGACCTTGGGGGTTATGGTTGTGGTTGATGATAAGCTTACATATAAGAGTCATGTCAACTATGCTTGCAAGAGGCCATCAACGGCTATTGCAGCACTATCTCGAATGATGTCGAATAGCTCAGCGGTGAATGCGTCCTGTCAGGTATGATACCTATCAGCATAGCCATTAGGGAGGACGTAGAATGCTTCGACCAAAGCACAGTGGCTGGTCTCTATGCAAAAGTCGGAAAAAAACCTAAAAGTTTTTTTTATATGATTGGAATTTACATATTATTAAAATTTTGGAGTGGTGAACTCATTTCTGATGTCAGAAAATGTCGAAAATAGCAATTTATGCACCTAAAGTGCCGTTAGACCTTTCTCATGATCAGGTTTTTGTTTTTGCTTCAATCTTGCTTAAAATTTTGATAGCAGAACTGCTCTTATATTTATCTCAACACCTATATTCATCTCAATGCTCTTATTTGTTCAATTTACTGTAAAATTTAATTTTTTTTAAAGTAAAAGTAGTTTTATTTTATCTCTTAATTAAATAGAGTAGTCGGAACTTAAGAGCGATGAGAAGAGCGAAATAAAAGCGACGGGAAGAACATAGGTGCTCAGATGAATATTAGGGTGGTTCCCACACTTGTTCTTCATCGAAAAACTTTAGAATCGCTTTTTTTTTGTTTGGTTCTTAGGGTACTGCTTTCTGAATTAGGGTGGTGCATCATAATTCAATTTATTTTATATTGAAAATTTTTTAGTTTTTAGGCCGTTTGACCAATTCAAGATCTTTCTGTGACAAGTTAGAGGTCTTTTAGGGAAAATTATGAGATGGTATCGTAGTTGATTTCAACGTCATTGAAAATATAAAAGACGATATGTTTTTTTCTCATCAATTCAACTTATTTTCTCTTTATACATCTTGCAGTACTGAAAGCGGTTTACAAGTTTATATGAAATGCTTGAAACTTCTGGAAAAAACTTCATGTATACTTCCCAGTCAATCATGTTGTTTACACGGTGACAAAAAAGTCCGGTCACACTTTTTTGGGGTCGCCTGTAGCCTACACGTTGCATCTCTCTGGTGCCTTCTATATGTCAAATGAAAGGGTTAACTTTGCTGCCCAAAGTGGTAGTAGTTTCTGTGCAGTTTGTTAACATTGAGTTGTGAGCCATGGCAGAGTTAAGAGCGGCTGTTATCGCTGAATATGTGAAAGGGTACAAACCCGGACACATATTCAAACACCTGAATCCGCTCGGAATCAACCGGAAATTCGTGTACCGGACCATGAATCGGTACCTAGAGACCGGAGGCACCGAGGACAAGGCACGATCTGAACGACCAAGGTCTGTGAGAACTCCAAGGCTGAAAAAGATTATACGAGACTTGATTCGCCGGAATCCCGCCTAATCTGCACGGAAGCTGGCCAGGAACCTTAAAATGAACCGAGAATCAATCCGCCTGCTTCTGCGCAAGGATTGAAAATTTACACCGTACAAAAAACAGGTGGTTCATGGGGTTACCAAAGCTACAAAGGACAAAAGGTACCAACGGTCGCGGGAGTTGCTCGGTTGGCGCGCAGATGACGAGATTATTTTTTCGGACGAGAAGCTGTTCGTTTTGGAGTAAACAGTCAATCGCCAAAATGATCGAGTTTGGAGTGTGAGCCTCCAACAAGCTCCTGCGGACAAGCTGAACGTTTCCCGGTTCCAAAGTAAGACGTCAGTGATGGTTTGGGGAGCCATTTGCAAGAAAGGTACACTGCCTCTTATTTTTATCGATAAAGGGGTCAAAATCAACGCAGCGCACTACCTGGACACGGTTTTGAATAATAATGTTCTGCCTCGAGCTAAACTATTGTTTGAAGACGATTACTACTGCTTCCAGCAAGATGGCGCCCCATCCCACACCGCAAAGGTTGTTCAGGCGTGGTGTGAGGAAAACTTGACCGATTTCATTTCGAAGAATGAATGCCCTCCGTCGTATCCGGATCTGAATCCACTGGATTATTTCGTGTGGGGATACATGATGTCGAAGCTGAATGACTATAAAATAACAAATTTGGAGCAATTCAAGCGAGTTATCACGAAAATCTGGGACGAGATGCCGATGGAGCACGTGCGCGCCACTTGCGACGACTTTCCGAGACGTTTGAAGCTGGTTCGATCAGAGAAATGTGGGGTAATTCCGAGATATCGTCTGTGAAGGATCTTTACGAGTTACTGAATAAAGCTATGAAAGCCAGATTCAGATTTTCTTCTTATTCTTTGAAATATTGAGATTTAACTGTGTGTGATTGAATATTTTACAACTGACCACCATACGTCTCCATAATTTTATTTTCAAAATATCTCCCTATGAGCAACGATGTGCAAAACGGGACCCAAAAATCTGAAAAGTACAATAAATTTCCCATTGGTTATCCGATCGTTCCGAACTATTTTACAAGATTGTACGGTAGGAATGAAATTAAAAATACATGATTTTTTAGCTTCCCTGCAATATGTTTTACCTCGATGAAGAAATTGGTTATATTTTTGGAAAGTCTTGCAAATCATCCAAAAAGTACACAAATTTTTCTTCAAAATGAAACTTGTTGAATCAAAATCGGATCAAAACTGAGGAAGTTTCAGGTGTTTGAAGTTGAGCTAAAAATTGTGATTTCAAACATGAAAATCATAGAAATTGCAGTGTTAGCTAACTGCCAGTCTCCAGTTTAGTTAGCTAATTGGTTAAGAGACTTGATAGAGGGCCAGGAGGTTGCACAAAGCCGCTCCCCGAAGCAATACTTAGCGGTCGTCCCGGAGAGTATTATGGGCTGAAGACAGGAGGAGTTTTAGTGGGTCCGGACTGATTTAAACCAATCCCACACTCCCTAAGGTTGGTCACCTCAGGTGTTTGGTTGCAAATTTCCCCTCCACCTGAAATAAAAAAACACATAAACACACTCACACACTCACACACTCACACACTCATACACACATACATACACACACATGCATACACACACAAACATATACACACATACATACACACACATACAGAAAATGCTCAGTTTGTCGAACTGAGTCGAGTGGTATAAGACAATCGGCTTTCTGAACCACTTTTATACCTTCGGTTTTGCCAATGATTGCTATACCTTTCTTAGAGGAAGGCAAAAATGTGGCAATAATAGCAGTTTATTGAAATGGCTACCTCCAAAGATAAAAGAAATGAATTTAGTTCGTGAAGTAATCTCAGCATAACAGAGCACTTCCGTTAGATGAGCTTCGGTGGAAGTTTCGCCACGAACTAAACTTCTCGATCATCGAGACTTACCCATAGATAAACTGAGCCGTTATACAAAGCGTGAGTGAAAGATAATCTCTGAGTTACAAATATAACTCTCACAAGGTACTCTATGTGGTTGATCGCGGCGTGCTTGGAACGGGAGACAATTGTAGAGGGTGATCGATATTATTCTTAGGAGAAATTACCTTCCCAGTAATTTAATTGGCCGAAACTTCATGCCGGAGACATCGGTGATTGCGGGATCGAGTGATGCAAATACTTCCTTGGTAGTGTGTCAATACTTTTGAGATGCAATGTTGGTTTCCAGCGAGCTAACTGTCTCTATTAAACTTAAAATGTTCGGATATGTTAAGCAATTCTGTGCAGTACCATCCGCCGATTTTCTTGGTTGGTCCTTCTGCTGTGAAAGGCTGCGATCGAATGGAATGAACGGGTACAAACACCATGCAAAATGTTCTTGCAATCGCCGCCTGCTCAGCTCTACCGCGCTGAAATCGGCTGTTGCTCTGCTCGAGCGAGTTGAGCCAGTTTTCAGTTACACCGTCTGCATGCTGCAGTAATCGGTTATACAAAGAGCAAGAGCTAAAGCAAACCCTTGATGCTACATTCCGATTCGGAACTCGACCTTCTGTTTATTTATACACTGACTTCGCAGCCATGTGTCTAGTGTACATGGCAATTGCGGGGCTAGCGCTACGCTCCTTCTGACACGAACAGTTTCCTCCGAGCTGAGACTCGAACCTACGACGACTGGCTTGTTAGGCCAGCCAAATGATATAACACTATGCTAAAAAAAATATAAAGTGAGATCTTTAGTAATTTTTGAGTTTTGCCATGCATAAACAAAAGTCGAGCAACTTTTCTTCCAAACTAGGAGACGAAAATCAGGCCTCGCCAAATGAAAATTAAACAACAAATTACTGAAAAAAATCAAAGCAGTTGCAACAAATGAAAATAAACAGAAATAAAACAAATAAAGAAAACTTTTTAAGGAATTTAATCAGACAACTATTCAAATAAATAAAATAGCCATATTTATAAACGAATCAATTTGAACTAATGCAAAAAATTCACGAGATATTAGAGAACCAAAAAAACGAGAGAATATAGAAGATAAACGGAACTTAACGTGTACATAGTTCTATTCTATAAAATTTTTGGATATTGAATAAAATTAGGCGTGAACGTAAAATGATCATATATGGATAAGTTTATTGGTACAATTGATAAAGAAAATAAAAATGTGAAATATTTAAAAACAACCTAAAAGTTACAAGATAACCAAAATGAAGACAGAAAATAATAGTAATCAGAGACAAAAGAGGCATTCTTGCTTAGCAAAAAAAAAAAAAACAATTTCATAGAAATGAAAAAAAAACGAGACAGATATGAGAAGAGAGAATACAACCCAGAAAAAAATACGAAAATGATAACAAATGACAATCAATCTGTAGGAATATTCAAAATAAAAGCCAGACAACAAACACAAATAGATAATACAAAAGGGAACTTAGCGGAGAAAAAGAGAGATGTTAGAGATGAGACGAAAATTGTTAGACACTGGAGAAAAAAATCGATAAACAATATTAGGAGAAGATAACAAAAGTAGAAGGTAAACATTGTATATAATGTAACTATGAGACAATAGAGATGAACTACAAATCAACATTGATAAAGATGTAATGAAAACAAAAGATGCCGTGAGAAATCTTGAAAATTGAAATTAAAATAAGTATTCAAACACAACCAAGAAGCAGATTAAAAAGGAAATAAATTTAGAAAAATCTGATAATCGGTAGAAAAAAGAGTGAATTAACCACACAAATAAGAAGAAAAATTCAAAATGAAAGGCAGATATTTCTGTTCTGGATACTCCCAGATTATTGTGCCAAAACCTATCAAACGACTTGGAATATTAAAATTAGTCCATTGGTGGCCATATTTACTGTTTAAATCGTCATAGGTCTTAAAAAATCATGAAAAAACCGATCATTTTTGGATATTGTAATTTTTATCTGATGTCTCCTTTCGCCACGATACAGAACCGGCGCACAAACTTCTCTGTCTAGCAGCTGCCAACATTGTGCTTCAATCAGCCAGCATCTGTATTATTACAACAAAGCGAAACTAATTACAAATCTGAGCCGTACAAAGGACGCAGGAAATTATACGTTCTATCGCAATCGCAATAATTCATCATGAAATTTTTTTCTTAATCTTTCCCGGCAAAAGGAAAGCACGCGGGGTCAATAAAACCAAAAGAGATAGCAGTAAAAATGAAGAGCTTTGCTTTCACCAACACATACCAACGGCATCGTCATCGAAGCCGTCATCATTGGTTTGTCATTGTTTGTTGGCCTAGAATCACTAAAGAAATGAGCACAGGTTTGGAGCGCTTTCGTAAGTCTGTAAGCCGATTTAACGATGCCGTTGAATCTTTCACGAATTACCCCTCGTTTAAACAACAATCAAAAGAAAACTTTTCCGATATTTGTCTCCACTTTTGGTCGACCTCTCGTGTTGTGATTGTGTGCGTAAGTTGCCTTTTCGACGTCTGCCAGGAAATCCAAGAGGGGAGAGAAAATTTTCCGAGAAAATGTCCTTGTTGAATTTCACCCAACCAATTCATTCCACGCGCGAGAGAGATGGATGCAAACGGCACACAGGATATGAACGATGAATATTTTTATCATCGTCATCGTCATCATCGCTCGGGAAATAAGGATTTACTTCGTGGTGTCCCCGGTTTTCTTTCAGGAGCAAAAGCACCGGGACACAGTAGCGGGCGGCGTCGGAAATGAGCTCAGGGAATAATCATATTTTATATTTCGGTTTTGCCTGAGCAACAGCAGAAGTACGGGGAGCTGTTTATCGCTTCGTCGCCTATCCGGTGGTAGGGGTTTAGGGCTGACAGGTACCTACAGCGAGTCGCTAGATCGGAGAAGCGATTTTTACAAAACGTTGAACGGTTGAATAAGCCCGGAAGGTGACGTTTTTCCAGTTGTTTTTTTTCTTGGTTTCTTCTCTTTTCTTTTCGGCGGAACAGGGGAAGGACACGTGTAGACGGTTCTCGGTTGCACAATTCTTAATTTCTTGGAGTGTGGCTAAGCGGAAGTCGAGCGAGATAGCAAACTGTGTCTAACAGGCAAACCGGGAGAAAGGGTCGGAAAACGGTTGGATTAATTTGTGTTAATTTACGGAACGGTTGGTCGAGGCGGAATACAGAATTAAATCTGAGGGATTCTGGCTGAACGAGTAAGAATTAAATTTATAGGTTTTTAATTTTTATCGTGAACGGTTAGGTTTCTACCTTTTCAAGTTCACAATAGTTAACGACTTCATGAAACATATTTTCTTATAGTTAATTATAATATATTGAGGCGTAGTTTTTCAATCAATAATCAATTTAAAACTGATCCCATTGGTCACATATTGTTTCAATGCATTTAAAATGGAAATGTTAAAGATTGAAAATCATGATCTTGTCTTGTCTGATAAAACGTATCGTTATCTTAGTTTATCATATTATTGGTCATTAAAAAATTATTTGGTTGTTGATAATATATAATAGACTGAAAAACATGTACGACTTCAAAAATGTCACAGAGGTGAAAAATGTCAAAAGTATTTTAAAAGTAAATAATATCAAAGATAACAAAAACTTCATCAAGTCAAGAATATCAAATATATCCAAATGCCATAAGGAACAAAACTCAAATCTAAGATTCTACGATTTGGGTATAGTTTCAAAATAGTTGAATGTTGTAAGGGTGTTTGTCCGTTTGTTTTCATTCATTTTCAGCTTCTGTCTTGTTTTGATATTTAAACTCTGGTTTTGGTTTTAATATAATGATCATGGTGCTGACCAAGTTCTTGCTTTTTTTTAAAATCTCATACATTGCTCTCGAATTATTTATGTGATTTTTTTGTTTTTAGGTGTTTACGTTATTAATTTTCAGTACAAAGGTATTAACTCTCTCTGCAATGATAAACTTACAGTAGGGAAAATGACAGGCCCAGGGTAACAAAAGAATCCACCTTCAGCTCGACGTCTAACAACTTACATATTGGCGTTTTAATTGTTTTTATGAACGTTTTCCAATCGTTGTTTTTTTTTCAATTTCCCTTTTCAACACCGCTTCAACCTGGTTGTTGCGGGCGAATGGAACAAACATGACACCCAGCAGGCGGCTGGTACTGATTGCCGTAGTGACAGACGGTTATTTGTGAAGTTTGAATTGTTTTTATCACTTTGCACATACAAATACACACTCTCACCACTACCACTACCACCAGTTTCAGTGCAGTGTAACACAATGTTGACCACTGATTGTTGAATGGAATTCCAATTTATAATTTGCTGATGGCTAACAAACAATTCGAACATTGTTCAAACTGTCTTTCCTCCCTCTCAGCACTGATCGGAATCGACCGAACGGCCGTCGTGTTGCCTTTCGTTATTAGTGATGTAAATAGTAAATGGATTTCAATTTAAATTTAATTGAATTAGTTTGACAAAAAATAAAGCCCAATACAGACAAGTGAAGGGAAAGCAAAAAAACACATCATCGCACATAAACTAGCCGTAATTGGAAAATAAAACCATTTCACCGAGTAAATTACTTATTGGCAAGCCCATGAATGGTGTTTCTCACGGGTACGGCGAACAAAAACCAATGAAACACAACAAAGCAATGAGAGTTTACGTCATTTGACGCGATAAAAAAAGTCAAAATCTAAGTCCGCTTACAGCGGCTAATCCGATTGTTTGCAGCTAGTGTCGGACTCACCCCCACTCAAAAAGATGTTGTAATTGTTCCGCACTCTGCTAGAGGGCATAAATGGCGAAGATTTTATTCGGTAACTATCAGCACGAAGCGGCAGGGAGGACAAAAAAGCAATAATAAATATCAAATTTCTATGAGAAAGTCAACAGTTAACAGCCGCGATCGGTCGATGCGGGGATTTGACTAAATTCTGGCCGACCGAACGACCGGCGAGGGTTCCCGAATCAAATCATTCCGCAAATATTTGCTAGAGGAATTAAGCATTGTTGCTGCCGCCACCGCCGCCGCTGTTGGCGATGCTGGAGGAAATTTCCGGTGGTCGGGCGGGATGTTGTCGAAATTTAATCCGTTTACTGGTTCTCAATTACACAAAGTAGGCGCTGGATGAGTGACTGACTGACTAACAAACGGCAGCAGCAGCAGCAGCAAGCGATATACCGTAGGTGATAGGTGAGATTCGGATGAAGAACAAAGCAAGCCGGCTGGCGAGGGTGATGCGACGCGAACCAAATAAAAACGAATGAATGAATGTAAAAACGATAATAGTACTGGAAAGAGAAGGTTGCGACGGGGACGACGAATGGTGCGTGAAGAATAGCGAGCGACGTTCCGAACGGTGGCGACGGCGGTGCCCGAGGACAGACAATCTTAATTGATTGTTTTGTAAATCGGTTATCTGATTTGTTGTTCCGTTTGCCGATTAGAAGTTCTTGATTTTTGAGATTGGTTTACGAGTTTCTGAATTTTTATAGAGATTCGAGCAAAAGGGAGAAAGTTACAGTGATTTGAAGCGCGCCTCGTTACGGTCGCATGGACTAACCCTAAAACTTCAAACGCGAATATCACGAAATGGTGTTTTTTGAAAAACAGATTTCGGAAAGTTTTACTTCGCAAAAAAATGTAATAAAAATATTGAGTTTTTTTTGGGAAACGAAATACTTAAAAAAATGATTGTTGACGGACTGGTGCAGCTTAGGGGGCATTAAGATGTCAGTTGACCTGCTGATCTTCTATCGTAATTCTCGCAAGCTAAATAAAAGATAACTTTGTGGAAGCGGCTGTAATTCCTTGAAAAAAAAATGAGGGAAGTTTATAAGGAAATGGTCGTCTACATAACAACATCGAGTAAATGACCATGGTTTGTTTGTTCCCTTCTCATCGGCGAAAAATCCTCGCAGTCGCTCACACGCCTTTCCGACGTCAGGACACCTGCAGCTTCCCGGAATAACTTCAGCTTAACCGCTACTAATGTTGGCCACCATTGCATTCATCGGGTAGCGATACTGAAGTCGTCACGGAAGAACATTGTACTATGCACTGAACCCTCAACGTGACACAGGTTTGCTTTCTCGCGTCCCACAGTGCGTTGAATGTATGGAAACGCGGGACAAAAATCAAAACAGGCATTCTAGTATTATTTTTCAATTGGTGTGACACGAAAAATGTTAAGTACCGATGAGAGCTACTATTTGCATAATTGACGAATGTCAAATATGTAATCGCAAATAAGTCTTAAACGCCATTTTTTTTGTACAGAAGCATAAAATGAATTTTTTTCAAGAATATTATTCATTCAGAGATAAAAGGCTTGAAAAGCATATTCAAATAACTTCTAGGGGATGAAAAAGTGACCTAAACGCCATAACAATTAGTTTTCAACATTATTTTTATTTAATTCCCCTTTTAATTATGTTTATATACGGTTTTCTGTTGCGAAACATTTAGACATAATAAATCCAGCCATCTTTTATGTTTTTTACCCATAAATTACGTGTTATACATAAAAATAAGGGACAGATGTACGATAAATTGCTCACTCTGGGTTCTAGAGGTATCATTCGAAAACGCGAATTCCGATTGAAAGAGCAAACTTGAGCAATGGGAATCGCTTCCAAAGTTTGAAGGATATTCCAAATAAGGGGAAGAAGCGAAATTCAGAGAGGTACTTTTGGGTTCTTTTTTTGACGATCGATTTTAAATCGAAAGTATCTTTTTTTCTAAGCATAAAGAAGCATGACCAAGAAGCCTTTAACTTCCACATGCGCTACGTTATGTCTCAATAGTAACATTTGAAATGTAGCAGTTACATACCTCTACCGTTGCCATTTTGGCTTTAACTTGGAAAGATATAGAGTATATTGAAAAATTGATTTGAAAACTAAGATTTTTTTTTAAATAACGTGTCACTTGAATAGTTGAAACCACTTAAGAGTAGATGCGTTTCACAATCGTATGGGTGAACTTACGAGGTTAATATTATTATTACAGCATGTCTCAAGCATGCATAAAACATAAGAGCATATAGAATTGGTTCAATAAGAAATCCACTTTTTTTATTTTTGTCTATGGAACGTTGCACTGTGCGTTCCAGCTACAGAGGCTGACTTTCTATCACTAGGATCGCCTGTGCAGTCTGCATCGACGTAGACATGTAACGGTAAGTTTTCCACGCCAAGTACCAGCTCGTGATCGATGTCTAAACGTATGATAACGGCTACTCACAGCTACCCACCGATTTGCGTACTGATTGTGGTTCGGAAAGCTGTCAGGCTTCTTCTCCTTCATCTGGATAACCAGGATTCTGATGAATTTCGGACCTCGATGCCCAGGAAATAACGGACGGTTCTCCAAAGTGCTGGTTTAATTCTGCAATGATTCACGCAAAAGTTGAATGGTGCGAAAAGACATCAATATTGTGCGGAATGAGCGCATTTGTTGATTAAAATTGAAACATACACAACGAATGTGTGTTGGACATAACACATTTGATGCTCTAGCGTGTTTTAAATGTGTTAGGCTACTCCAACGGGAAATTTAACAGTCGAGCTGCAGGTTGGAACAGACTACCGACAGAGCTCTATAAACACGACAAAGAGGCCCTAGCAATGGCACTCCGTTGTGTGATTTACAAGATTTGGAAGGACTACCTCAGGAATGGATGGAAGGAGTTGTATGTCCCATCCATAAAAAAGCAATCGGTTACAATGAGCAACTACCGTGGCATATCGTTGATTAACGCTGCCATCAAAGTCCTCTCCCAAATTTTGCTCCGCCGTCTTTCTCCTCTATCAAAAGGATTCGTAGCGCAGTACCGAGCGAGCTTCACACAAATCTTCACTCTCCAACGGATCTTTCAGAAATGTCGGGAGTACAACTTACTCACACAACACGTTTTCATGGACTAACAGGTAGCGGATGATACAGTCGATCGAGACCATTTGAAGTTTAATCCATTTAACATTTGGTTGCACAAAATGGAACATATCTTCGTCAAAAAACCACGTAGAAAAATCTTGAGATATCATAGAGCAGTAAATTTATTGACCTTTAAAGCAAAAATACAGTAAACATTATTAGTCTGAGTTTCGCATGAATTCACGCATTTTTCGTGTTATACCGCCCATCATCTTCTGCACAGTGGAACTGTTAACTCGATCCACCATTTATGTAAATTAGCTTCTTGGCTGTAGTGGCAGCAGGCCAAGTCAGGCCATATATACACCGGACCGTAATGTGATTGGATGAAAGGCGAAATCCGCTTCTGAAGGCACTGTTTCTTGTACATCTGGCCATTCATGGTTGATCCAGTGATGAAAACCTTGGTTTTTTTCCACAGCTGCAGATCCCCTGCCACACCATATGCTTTCGAGTGAACTTGTCAACAAACACGAATTTTAACTGCTTGGTGACACCACTCTTGCGCTTAGACATATAGAATTTTTGTCCTGGGAGCTGCGCGAAATCCAATCCATCTATCTCATCGTCCATTAAAATGCAGCCGTCGAATTTGGTCAAGACTTTCTCATACAGCATCCTAGCGCGGCGTTTTGAAACGAGATTCGGCGTCAAACGACCACAGGCTTTCACGCAGACAAATTCGTTGCAAGTTTTGCGTTCCAGTTTGCGGTTGCTGTGATCAGTGCGATCTAGCATTAGAGTTTCATTGAATCCTTTCAACACGATGTTTACGATTGATTCGGAGAATTTGAGGCACTTCGCAATTTTTTTACCTGATCCTGTCGGATTATCCACGTGAGTGAGTGAAATTTTCTCACGTCTTTCACGTTCCATCATCGAAAACTTTTGATCCACTGACTTGAATTTGATGAAACTTTCACTAATCTGTAACCGCCACTAGAGGCGCCACAGTAAATAGAAGGCTGCGACCAAATATCAAGTAAATCTAACTTTATGTCGAATAATGAACGACTACGGTTTTCCGGATAAACTGACACGACTCATCAAAACTACCTTGGGTCGAGTAACGTGTCACGTGTGAGTACCGGGGACACTGTCGAATCCCTTCGAAGTGCTCAGAGGTTTTATACAAAAAAATTGGACCATCCTGCACGTTGTTTAACATTGCTCTTGAGGGTGTGTAATTCGACGAGCGAGCACGGTAGTCAACTCATATGCTTCGCAGACAACCTCGACGTTAGTACGAGAAACATTGTGAGGGCGGAGGCAGTCTACATCAGACAGAAAAGAAGAGAGGCTCGAGAGAAACCAACATTCAATTCTAGCTGGAAATCGCTAGCTGCTTTGGCTTTCGCAAGACAGGGGCACACGGCGCCGCACGAAACTGACGATGTACAAAACCAAAATTAGACCAGTAGTTCTCTATGGACTTGAAAACGTGACGCTGCTCACGGAGGACATACTCACCCTGGCCGTATTTGAACGGAAAGTATTGCGAAGAATGGACAGTGGCGCAGGCGTGTGAATCATGAGTTGCAGGCACTACTTGGAAAAATTCTCGTTGTGCACCTGACGAAGGTTAAGAAGCTACGATTGGCCGGACACGTCACGAGGATGCCGGACGACAGTGCGGTAAAATCGGTTATCTTCAAGGACCCCACCGGCACCAGAAACCAGGTCGCTTGATCAGGTTGAAGCGGATCTACAAGTGTTGAGAAGCCTAGAAAATTGACAACGAGTTGCTCAGTTTCGAGTAGAATGGATTCTTGATACGGCAAGAGCCACCACGGCTCTAGGGTGCTGGAGTAAGTAAATAAGTAGGCTGCTCCAAACCACTACAGTTATAAAGCAGGCTGATATCGTGTATGCAGTGCAGCCAACAATCAATACTGATAAGTTGGGTATTGACTAAATGAATGAAAACAATAACTGATCGATGCACTTTCTATGACTCTGGTTTTATTCTTACGCATTCGTTTCTATGTTACTACGGCACCAGCGTCAGGTTTATCTGTGGTAACGAAATATCGCTAATGGCTATTTTGATTGCAGATCGCGTTCCTAGAGAAGGCCAAATCGTTTATATGAACCTGCTTATGAAAATGAACCACTATTTTTAGAGCGCCCCAAAACTGATCGTTCGCCCGAAACCGAAGTTTACCGAAACGTTACGATTTGTTGTATGTTACGATTGTTTGTATGATTCAAATTATGATTTCGATCTTTGTCGCATTTTTTGTGCGAAGTTAGAGCAATTATTGTGCTTTTTAAAAGGACACATTAATTGATTAAGGCATAAACTTCTGCATGTTGTAACGAACCGGGTAATGATCCCGGGGTCGTGAAAAGATCAATTGAATTTCGCTTAGCTTAGCTTAGTTTTGACTGTACATATCAATGGTTGCTACTCCGTGATGGGTCCGAGCCACTCAAGATGCACAATGAATCAACTGAAAGAAAGACTGGGAGTGGTAATTCCTTCTCACTGTGCATCATTCAATGACCCGATATTTTAAAGACCAATAACGGCGCTGGCCACGTCCTTACAGTCAGGTGGGGATATCGTCGGTTTCGTACAACACCGGCACAACTCAAAATTTTTCATTTTGCAGTCAAATGATGACAAATATGATTAAGTTTTATTCCACAAAGACTTGTGTGGAAACCCGCTGCGCCACGTGAGAATCAGCCCAGAACCCGCAGATAGGACTTACCCGTTCGACGATCGACAGTGAAAGAGGCCGAGTTTGGGCTCGCAGCACAATCGAGGCCCAAACCGACCGCACAACCCGAGTCAACGGGCCGAAGCATGGACAGCCGAAGAGGAACCGATCTTCACCCGAGCAGATGATGTTATCAGCCCTGTGGCTCATGTTTTATAGCAAGCGAGAGCTAACCGAGGGGTTATCCAATAGTCCGTTTTCCCATTCCCCACATCTCTCCTCTTCTTACAAGAAAGAAAAGTGGAAAAAGGAACATTCAAATAACCCGAAACAAGCAAACCACAACAAATTGTTAAAGCATAAGTATATATAATCGAAAACCAGAAATCATCATTTATTTTACTTATGCCAGTGTTGGATGGTATCAAAATTGCGAACAAAATCTTGCAAATACTTGGGACTTCTTCTGTCCCTAACAGCTCGTTCAAGCGGTTTGTTATTCTCGTCCTCTTGATGGGATCTGCCCGTAGATCTCGGTTGATCAGGCCATTCAGACACCTTCTTTGTCTGGGAGACGTGTCGTTTTAATGTGCGCCCATCATCATATGTAAGCAACAAGTTTCCATTCCTTTCTTCCATCACTGTATATCGTTGTGTGCCAAATCGCGAAATACCTTTTGACCGCAACTGCCGTTCTATGATCACCGTATCTCCAGGTTTCAGTTGGCATTTCCGGGCACCACGTCGAATGTCCTCCCGTTCCTTGGCTTTCAGTTTCATTTCACGATCCCTCTTGTTGAGAGCGTCGTCGTCGTGATTTGTTTGACCACAATCAAAGAGAGGCAATCCACGTTTGATTCTTCTACCTCGCATGATTTCCTCGGGAGGAACTTTTGTTACGGTGTGAGATGCGGAATTGTGCGCTCGAATAGCAGCTTGTAGTTCTTCATTATAATCTGAGCCAGTGGAGACCGCTATGGCCATGGATTTGTTGATTACTTTCATGTAATTTTCAACCAAACCGTTTTGTTGCGGGAAGAAATGTGTTGAAAAAATGGTTTTAATCCCCCGCTCGTGACAATATTGTTTATAGTCTTCCCCGTTAAATGGGGGCCCGTTATCACTTTTCATGCTCTCCGGAAAACCTTCTTTATCAAAGATTTCTTCTAGCACTCGTTTCGTCACCTCGAAGCTAGTCGACTTGACGGGCCGGGCGATAAGGTATCGTGAACGGTAATCGACGATAACGAGGATATATATTCCTCCGAACTTGGCGTAAGGGCCATTAAAATCCAGAGCGATGGTCTCCCAGGCAGTCCTTGGGACTACGGTACGCTTCATCGGAGTAGGTTTCTCTGGTCTACCGTTGACTGCGCAATGTTGGCAGGATTTGACCCACTTTTCAGCATCTCCTGGCATTCCGGGCCACCATACGCGCTCCCGTAGTATGGCCTTCAGTTTAGCTGTCAATGGATGACCTTCGTGAGCTACTCTCAGCGTTTTCTCTCGCAGCGATCTGGGGATTACCACTCGACCTCCCTTCAGAACAATCCCATTCTTCAGATACAGTTCGTCTTTCACTGAACGAAGCCTGTTCAGATGACCTGGCCATTCTCCTGACTCTATGGCAACGGAGACTTCGGTTAGGGTTGCGTCTTGATTTGTCGCCTCACGGATTTCACCCTCTGTTACAAAATCCACACTGTTTGCTTCAAGAGCCGCAAGCTCCCACGGGCTAGAATTTTCATCGAATGGCTCATCTGGCATGTTGTGGCAAAACGAGATGAAGGGTCTGCGATATTCTCTCTACCACGGATAAATTCAACCTTGTTGTTGTACGGGCTTAATCTTAACGCCCATCCATCTGCCCTGGTTAACGCTCGTTTGGAGTTTTCTCTGTATCTGTTCAAAATGAAGCTCACGCCGCGAGCGTCTGTCCGTAGTACAAAATGTCTTCCAAGAAGGAAGAAGTTAAAATGCTCAACAGCCCATACGGCACCAAGCGCTTCTCTTTGGTTCTGAGCATATTTTTTTTCTGTGATAGTTAGTGCTTTTGAGGCGAAACTTATCACTCGTCGTGTCCCATCTCTGCGCATTAGGGAAAGCGTCAGTGTAGAGAACGGTTGTATCATCCTCCGAAAAATAACCCAGTGCAACAGTACAACTTGCTATCTTGCCTTTGGTCTTCTCGAATGCCTTAGCTTGATCTGGGCCCCATTGCCATGTGTGAGCTGTCGCCACTTGCCATAATGGGTTGGTTAGGTCCGCGAAGTTTTTTATGTATGGGCTGACGAAGGATGCCAGCCCCAGGAAACTACGTAGTTCTGATGTAGTAGAGGGCTCTCGAAAGTTTCGAATGTGAGCCACCTTGACTTCGTCCACGTGGAAGCCATCCTTGTCCAACTCGTGACCCAAGAATTTGATTCGTTCTTGGTCGAATTGGCACTTGGCTGTATTCAACGTAAGGTTGTTTTCTCTTAGCACCTTGAGTACTCGAGCCACGGTCTTCCTGAGGTTTTCCAAAGTGTCAGCAAACATCAAGATGTCATCGATATACACAGTGACGTTTTCGATTCCTTCCAAAATCCGGGACATCTCTCTTTGGAAAATCTCCGGAGCACAGTTGACTCCGAACATCAACCTTGTGAAGCGATACATCCCGGTTTCAGACAGGAATGTGGTTAGTTCTCTGGATTCCTGACTCAGCTCCAGGTGGTAGTAGGCGCTCGAGAGGTCCAGTTTAGAAAAGTACTTGGCTCCGTGTAGTTTACTTTTCATTTCGTTTAATGGCTTTATTCGGGGCCCGCATATTGACGACCAAACGGAAGTCATCCCGCCCTTTCGGAACAGCCGACATTCCGCTGATCCATTCGGGAGCTGTCGTGACTTTTCGATTATTCCCTGGGCCTCCATGTCGTCGAGTCTTAGCCTTGCTGCTTCTCTGAATTCAGCGGGAACATTGAAGTAGGCGTTTCGCACCGGTGGGACGGACCTATCGATGCTAAATTTAATCTTTATTCCGGGGATCTTGGGAAACGTTCTGACTGTGTCATCAAGCTCAGAACTGTTTACGGCTTCTCCAACTTGCAGCAGCTTGAGATCACTGGCGGTTTCTCGACCCAGCAGTGATCTGCGACCTTTTGGAACAACCAAAAATTTAGCACGCACTACTGGTTTGCAGAGCCCACTGACTTCCACATTTGCCCAGAAAACCTTTGAAACAACCATTGGTTGATCGGCTGCATACGCTCTCAAATCAGGGTGCTCAAAAAAATCAACAAATTCTAAGTTTACAGAGCGAGCATCCCACTGCGGTTCCAGACACTTCCAGTCATTACCACCAATTACATTTGCATCCGCTCCCGAATCTATGAGGAATGATATTGGTTTCGATAAACCCACGCGACAATCGAATAATACATCAGTTAACGATAGTGAGTTGATTGACTGCAAATGAGAAACAAGGTGCGAATGTAAAATCAATACTCTCAAAACATGTTGGAATCTTCATCACGTCTTCGCCTTTATTTAAAAAGAAAAAGGAAACGGTCATACCTTTACGGCGTTAACGTGCTCGTCAGCACACTCTGGGAAATCGAGATTATTCAAATTCTTCTTGCGACAGGTGACGGAGAAGTGGCCGCGTTGGTTACAGGTGTTGCAGTTCTTGTATAGAGCTGGACACTCTCTTCCGTCATGCTTCAGCCGATTGCATCTGAAACAGCGATTGCGACGTCCAACCTGCGTACCACCACGGTTTGAGCGCTTGTATCGATCATAGCCGCGTCCTCGTTGCTGTGTGTTCCATTCACTTGAAGATCTCTTCGGGGTTGAGCGCTGTTGAACTGAAGCAGTCCTGACTTCCATTCTTCCATCTTCAACCGTGGGAGGACCCGCGTAAATGCCAAAAGCCTCAGCACGTGTGGCAGCCTGAACAATCAGTTGAGTATCATGGTTGTAGGTTCTAGCTGTGTTAGCAACATCTCGGTTACTCATTCCCTGAAGAATCTGCGAGCGAATGAATCTACCTTCGTCGTTTCCATACCCGCAAATACTAGCCTTTTCAACGATTCGAACATAAAATGCCACTACCGATTCGTTAGATTCCTGCTTGAGGCGGGTAAACTCTTCATGCTCGGCTGTAGTATCAACCAACGATCGCAGATATGTGCCAACATTTAGCATGAGAGCCGAATAGCAACGGGGATCTTTGAAACTTGGACACAGTTTGGCCGCAGTGACTAGGCCCTGCAGCTGGTCACCCATCATCAAATATAGTAGTTTTGCTCGGTTACCGTCACTGACGTTGTTCAGATCCACAGCGATTTCAAAATTTGATTTGAATCGGCACCATTCTACCCACAACTTGCTTGTAGGTATTCCTTGGGGAAACGGGCGAATGTCCCAGCGTACTCCTCCGGTATTGTCTGTCTTCGTACTTGGTAAATGAGCTTCCGAATCGTTTGACTGTTGACCTTGTATGCCTCTTTCGCCGAGCCACTGCTGTGCTGCAGTTACCCCTGACTGATGCTCGTGTCGTTGATCAGACATTCGATAAACTGTTTGTTCCATGCGCTCCAGCCTATCAAGCAGATTTCGGTGGGATTGCTCTGCTACTGTTTGCTGAGTACTCCGACTACCAAAATTTTCATCGTACTTTGATGACAGTTTCGAGGGACCAGGCTGAGGTTCTTGCGTCTCTTCTTCCGAATCAATATATTCCTCTTCTGAGAAATCCCCTCTGACACTGCAGTTTTCATCGGGATCAACGATCGCCCGTACATATTTTCCCCCTGGCATACTGTATGCTGTAAAAATGCCAGAGGAAGAGAAAAAAAAACATACGATCTCAGCAAAATTTTGCTAGTGCTCCGAGTTATGTTTGTCTGACATTATTATTATGGTCGTACCGAAACAGTTTTCTTTATAATGACGGTACCACCAAGCCATTTCTTTGAAATAGTCGTACCAAACCATTCCTTTCGATCCACTAATGGTCGTACCGAGCCATTCTTTTCGATCTACTAATGGTCGTACCGCACCATTTCCAGATTTTTTATTCAATGGTCGTACCGAACCATTACTCTACTTCAAAATGTTCACACCGCGTCATCAATTCGTTTCATTTTCCAATGGTCGTACCGAACCATAAATATTCAGCTTGATTTAGCTTTCATTCGAAACAACCAAACTGCACTGTAAACATCAATAATGAAATCAACTTCCTGGCTTAATTTTTTTGGATAGGATGTACGCCATTTGCAAAAAGCATGAAAAAACTAAATTTGCAAGATGGAAGGAAAAATAAACTAGCAAATCAAACTCCACACAAGCCACACTGAAATATACATTCTCCCTCTTATTTCGGTAAAGCCGCTTCAATTTGATCTTACCTCCAGAATCCAGCAGTCTTCACAATACCACACAATTATTATTTTTCGCTAATCTAAGCACTATTCATAGCAGTAGCTTGAAAATCACTACACAATCTAAAAAAACAAACAAAAATTGTCTCACAATTTTCTCACAGTCGCTCAATGCACTCGAAGTTCCTGACTGTGGGCTCTACGGCTGATTTCCCGCTGTGGCTAAAAAAAACTAGAAGGCACTCGGAAATTATTTGTTTCCTTATAGAACAGAAACAAACCTGTCACGTTCGCCATTGTGGAAACCCGCTGCGCCACGTGAGAATCAGCCCAGAACCCGCAGATAGGACTTACCCGTTCGACGATCGACAGTGAAAGAGGCCGAGTTTGGGCTCGCAGCACAATCGAGGCCCAAACCGACCGCACAACCCGAGTCAACGGGCCGAAGCATGGACAGCCGAAGAGGAACCGATCTTCACCCGAGCAGATGATGTTATCAGCCCTGTGGCTCATGTTTTATAGCAAGCGAGAGCTAACCGAGGGGTTATCCAATAGTCCGTTTTCCCATTCCCCACAACTTGTTTCCAAATTTACAAAAAAACTGAGTTATAAGCTGTACGTCTTTGGATTTCAAATCAAAAATGGTTAATTTTAAACTCCAACTTCTCAATCCCGTTTTACTTGGAGCTAGAAATTTCGAGTTGTGCCAGTGACGCACGACACCTACAATAAGGAAGGAATGTTGAAATGTAGTCTTTGCTTTGTTAGAGAGCGAGTATACCTCTGCATCCCTACAAAGACCACGGAAAGGAATTTTTGTTAGTGGGGTGGGTTTTTGATCAGGATTCACTTTGATAAGTGATATGACCATAATTTAATTGGATTAACATAACAATATAGATATGATCATATACATATAATGTGAGATTAATAAAGATGAATTCTTAAATACAATAAGAAGTACTATGGCATGTAAAAAAGATTTCGGTTGGCTGCCTTCAATAGCTGAAATATTTGAAGTTTTAACGCAGAAAACGCAAAAGATATATTAAAAATAGATTTGAAAAACATATGGTAATTATCCGTCATGTTGTGCTAAAATAGAATAGATGAACATATATTAGACATTTCAATAGAAGTTATTGTGCTACTTTCGCCGGCTGAAAACAATTATTGAAATAAGTTATTACAACGACATTGCAGCGCAACCATTGATAAAGTCATCCAAACATTGTAAATATGATCATGTATAATGTGAGATTAATAAAAATGAATTATAAAATACAACAAGAGGTATGTAATGAAGATCTCGGTTGACCACCTTTCATAGCTGAAATTTTCAAATTTTTAACGTGGAAAACGCAAAAAAAAATCGAAAAACGAATTCGAAGAACATATAAAGTGTCTGTTATATTGTGATCCCAAATAAATTGCAGAACTTTTTCTAGACTAATTCATGATATATCCATGGTTGTTGTTGTGCTCCATTCAGCGGCTGAAAACATGAATTGAAATAGGTTATTACGAAAACATTGCAGCGCTAGCACAGACGTGTCGCTCTTTTCTACGACTATTCATCGCATAAAGTCATCTAAATAGATCATCCACACTTTCACGCATCTACCACAACCGCGAACGTTATCGGCAAAAAGTGGAAAAATCGGAGGACCGTGATGCGACGATTCACAGGTTGAGCGAAACAGAAACCTTTTTACGAGACGTTTCGAATTTAAATTCATGAATAATATTTTCACAGAAAATATGGAACAGCAAATACAGTGTATCCTACCTTAGCAGTTCGTAAAATGGTAAAATGGTAAAATGGGATTGCCTAACGCGCCCGCAATAATATGAGTGGAAACTATGCATAATATGAGTGAATTATATGCGCAACTATTTTATGCACACCTCTATGGTCTAGCTTTTCTATCCGCTAACCGACGGCGCTGCGAGCGTACTTTATTCGTCGGATTTTGCGTCTCGATTAACCGACTCAAAAACAAACAACAAATTTCGAGAATAAAATGTTACTAAGCTTGCTTACAATGTCCTAGTCACTCCTTTTTCCACTGTTCCGGTAACCAGCAACTACATAACGTTGAAACTCTCTGAATTTACTAATTTTATTTTAGGGAAAACAGCATAAATTAGTTAAAATTCACGCAGAGATAAAGCACGCACAACACTCAGTGGGCCTTGTTGCCAGTCTTCTCCCATGAAAAGATCAATTGAATTTCGACAGAAAAACTAAACCTCATAAAAAAACACAGACGAAACTACAGGATACAGATTTTGGCAAAAGTTTAAACCAAATAACTGGAAAAAGTTTAAATTCTCAGCCTTCCTTGTAGATGAGGCAAATAACCCCATCTTTCCACTCCATTGCGTTTCCCAAACCTTAGCAATCAGCCGATGCAGACAACTGGCCAACTTGCCCGGGCCCATCTTGAGAAGCTCCGCTCCGATACCGTCCTTTCCAGCTGCCTTGTTCTTCTTGAGCCTTTGGATAGTATCATTAACTTCGCTTATCGATGGGGGTGGAACATCTCCGTTGCTTGCTACACCGACAGAGTCTTCTGCGTCGCTGTTCTGGTCTCCTGCCTGTACGCTATTCAGATGTTCATCGTAGTGCTGTCTCCACCTTTCGATCACCTCACGATCATACGTCAAGATATTCCCTTCTTTATCCCTGCATCCCTGATACGTTGAATCTCTGAAAGAATTTTCGTGTTTCGTGACAGCGGTACAGCTGTTGTAGCTCTTCGCACTGCTCCTCCTCGTGGCGGCGCTTTTTTCCTGGAAGAGTTGGGTTTGTTGTCTCCGTTTCTGTTTGTACCGCTCCACGTTCAGACGGGTGGCTCTCCGCAGCATTATTGCCCGCGCTGCGTTCTTTTCATCTGATATCTGCCGATATTCCTCGTCGGTACTTCGCGACCTAGGACGTTCTCCGCTACTCTGCTGATGGCTGACTTGACGGCATTCCAGCAGGCCTCTAGAGGGGCCTCTTCCAGCTCGTCCTCTTCTGGCTTCGAGAGAAAGCGCGTAATTTCCGGCGACTTCGGGTTGCTTCGGCCGCACGAAATCATACCTTGGTGGGCAACGGTAACATACGGTACCAACGGGTAACTTTTGGCGTAACTTTACCATCACTAGGTAGCGGTCCGAGTCGATGTTAGCGCCCCGATGTGCTTTGACGTCGATCATGTCTGAAATGGGCCGACCATCTATCAAAACGTGGTCGATTTGAGTTTCCATTTGATTAGGTGATCTACAGGTGTACCGATGTTGGAGGCAATGCTGGAAAAAGGAGCTACGTATGGCCATGTTCTTGGAGGCGGCGAAGTCAATTGGTCTTAGGTCATTTTCATTTGCCAACAGGTGTACGCTGAATCGTCCAAATACCGATCTAAATTCCTCCTCCTGATTGACCTGAGCGTTGTTATCCCCGACGACAATCTTAACATCATGTTCTGGGTAGCGATCGTATTCACGTTCCAACTGCGCGTAGAATTCTTCTTTGTCGTCATCAGTTCTTCCGAGGTGAGGGCTGTGCTCGTCTATAATGCTCATGTTAAAGAATCGGTACTTGATTTTTAACATGCACATTCTGGGGTTAACCGGCCACCACCCAATTACCCGCTTCTGCATCTCACCCATCACTATAAAAGCTGTGCCCAGCTCATGTGTGTCACCACAACTCTGGTAGATGGTCTGTCCATTCCTATACGTACGCACCGTCGTCCCTTTCCAGCATACCTCCTGCAGCGCTACGATGTTGAATTTGCGGTTTTTTCAATTATTCGGAAAGTATACGGGTACTTCCTAGAAAATTGAGAGAACGGCAGTTTCATGTTCCGAGTATCCAATCGTTAGTCCGTTTCCGTCGCTTGGGTCTTTGCCGATTATTCTGGTTCGAATTTTCTGCTATAGCGTTCGTTGCTTTTGTTTTTCGCGGTGCGGGCTTGCAAGGTCCACGACCAATCCCACTTTCTCGCAGGAGGACCGACGTAGTGCTACTGTTCTGAGTCCCGAACACATAACGCTTCTGGGTGCGTCACTCAGGGCGCTTGTGGCGGCGTTACCTGTCCAAGCAACTTCCTTCCGAGGACGGAAGCCCGCTTCCCCTGTCAGCATACGAGCGGTAGTCCCACCGGGGTTGGTTACCCGATCTTCTTACTAGTTACTCGTATCCCGGTTGGCACCAACGGGGAGGTAGGAGGGTTCGGTAGCTAAAAGGCTAATGGTTCGCATGTAGGAACTATATTGCGCCTTTGTTCCAGTCATTCGCCAACTCTTCAGCAATGCTCTAGATATAAAATAATTTCATCTCTTCGAAATCATATAGGGTATCTAACGTCTTCGGCAGGGGTTTTCTTCGGCAGAGTTTTTCATTAGACTGCTGACGTTCGATACCCTATCATAAAATAAATTAAAAATTATATCAAAAAGCTTATTCAAAATAATTTGTTTTATTATCAACAACAAAAAGTTAGTTAAATATTTATGGTTGTCTAATCATGTAGAAATGAGAAAAAAAGTTAAAATTTTCCAGTAATAAGAAAAAAAAATAGGCCAGAGAGAACGGTTGGTTTGATTGAAATAATGGCTTCAGCAATGTTGTAGATAGAAATTCTGTCCTTCCAGAAAAAATATACACCTTGAATGCGGGAATTGCACACACACACAAGCATTAGAAAGTTTCCAATCAATGAATAACAATGTGTTGAATATACCTGAGAAACTTTTTATAGTAGGAATAGTTTTCATTACACTATAAAAGAATTTGTAATTCACAATTAGCGCCCAACTAAATTCGCTTATCATTACAACCGTTTAATCAAAGCACTATACCAAACAACATTTTTATCAATAACTGTCGTGTTGGACAACTCGTCTCTCCACTATCGTCTTAACGTGTTTAAATCCTACCATAACAGCCCCCCTCTCAACTATCGTAAAATTCAATCCAAAAGGTGTAAAAAATGTCATAAAATAGCAAAACACTTAATTACAGTCATGCCATAAAAGTTGATGATGTGGATTCGACCCGCCGAAAACAATTTCAGATAACATTGGTTTTTTACTATCGACTCGGTTTGGGTGTGCATTACTCCAACTTCGACTGCGACCGGATTCACGACACTGGTTTGTTTTGGAAAAAGCATGCATATCTAAAACAGTTAGCTAAATGATTTGATGGAAGAGCACTTACTTCGCAGGCATCCATCATTCATGATTGATTAATTACAAGCAATGTGTAAGGTAAAGTTCATAAAGTCCCAAATGAACGAGGGATGTCTCGTCTATAATCGCAGGCACATATTGTTCCCATCGTTTAACAAAACCGTGCTAAAAAGCGAATCCCAAAAGTAAACACACCATCGAACAAACGAACGGGGGAAAGTAATCAATTTTTATGATGCCGAGCAGGAAAAAAAACAACTGTGTTCCCAAGGGGTGGGAAAACCGCACGCACCGTTTGTCCGCTTATCGAGGGTGGCTCTAGCCCTCTGGAGAGTGTGGAAAAACAGATTGAATTAAGCGTTATTATATTACAGTCCACACGGAGGTGGTTTTCCCTTGCTTTGTTCAGCCTGGAAAACTCAGCGGGACAGGAAAACCGGAGCTCGCTGGAAGAAAGACAGACAGCTCTGAGCAGCCAGTTTGCTGATGGCGATGATGATGGGCAATAAAAATCTACGTAATATCGGGTGTAATCCTGATTATTAAGCTTGTTTGCATTTGCATACATATTAAAGATCATAAATTGATGATGGGTGGAAGGGCATTATCGTCGGAGTGTGTTCGGACTGCGAGAGAAAACACTTAGTTGACGTTTTACGTGCCTTGAATGTCTGACACCATGATTCCGGGGAAGGATTTTAGCTGTCCGTTTGTGACGATTTGGTTGAGCGGACGGAGGAGTTCGAAGAGCTTTCTTTCAGGAGCAGTATAACATATTCATAATCCATAAGGGTTTCCGCTCTGGTAGGGTTATTTGGAAAAGTTTTCTCTCCAGCTTAATTCTGGGTTTGGATAAAAATCTGACTAAAAAAGTAGGAAGTTGTATCCAAGACACGACCGCATAAATGACGTAGAACTACGTACACTATTAACAAATGCATTATGTGTTTCATTACCCCAGTAACACAACTGGTTTTATCAAAGTTTCATAGCGCTTTTTTGGCTGTATTGAGCGCTATAAAACTTTGATAAAACCAACATTTTTACTTGGGTAATGAGTTATAATGTCTACTAATGAAGAGTTGTGAATTTCGTGAACCGGATTCAGCAGTTAGCAGAGCGTGCCGAGTTAAAAACCATACACAGCTCACACACAAATCATACCATATCATAGACACACACACATCACACCATATCATACAGACACATACACATCATACCATATCATACAGACACACACACACACATCATATTATATCATACACACACATCATACCATATCATCATACCAAATCATCATACCATACACACATCATACCATATCATACACACATACACACATCACACCATATCATACACACATCCTACCATATCATACACACAGCAAGCAAGCGACCAATCAGAGTACGTTATTTTTATTCCAACAAGGCTTGACAATTTTCAATAGTGCAATAGTTCGTAGATTCAAACAACATTTTTCTGCATTTGGGCAGATGCGTGTATAATCCAATCGATTGCTGCAAGACTGAAGAAAATCGGTTGAAAACCAACCGACCTATAAGCACTTGAAAAGGGACAAATTTCGTCCCAGTTTTTCAGTTTGCATTCCTGTGTGGTATGCTAAAGTAAAACGTAGTTCAACGGCAAAATTGTTAAATTCCTCCTACCTCGAGTAGAAGGCCCTTCACCGGCGTCCCAACCAGTGGTTGAACTCGCTTCACCGCCGTCTGCTGCCACTCTGGCTCGCAGGGACCGAGAACGCTCAGTACTGGTTCTTGGTTTCTCCGACGTGTTTTTGGTGTTCATATACTTTGACATCTTACTTCACTACTAAACTTTTGATTGATTTCTCAATAAAGGCTGGGAATCTATCGTACGAGAATAATACAACACTACAAAGTAATACTGCACTACTTGGAGTAAAAGACAATTTTCACATTTTGTGCCGTGCTGAGTACGGAATTTATGTCTGTGGTCGGGAACCTTCACGTGACGTGGTTATGGGAAATCCCATATCCATCAACCCATTTATCTATTATCCCATTATTTCAACTAAGCAATATCCCAAATCGTCACCACGGCATCAATCCCCATAGTATTCACAATATTTTTTGTTTTTTTTTGCCTTGAAAAAGGCATTTTACTGTTCAAAATCGGTTGCTGATCGCAACCTTTGTGCTGCCCCAACAGTGGGGGAGTTAAGATACACGGCCAACATGCACTGTGGAAGCTATTTCACCTTCTGTAAATTAGACGGCCGCGACAGATGTAACTGCTAGAATCCGCACAGAATGCTTGCTTACGTTGTCAGAAATTATTAACTTTCAATGACTTGTTTATTTGCCTTGAAAAAAGGCATTTTGCTGTTCAAAATTGGATTTGGTGATGACGATCTTCCTGCTGCCCCAACAGTGGGGGAATAATGGCAGTCTGGTGAGGCACGCTGAGAAAAACCGCGCTGCTACTGAGACATGGTGACCAACCACAGCGCAAGTGATTTATTTAATTTGAAGGCAGCCACACAGGCGCAACCCGTTTTACTTCTGAGTGCTGTATCTGCTTCTGCTGCTGTCAACGTTGTGGACGGTCCATCCAGCTCACCTTCCGACTAATGAATGTAGCTAGTTTTCCCAGAAACACTCTTTTATAGCCGAAGGGTGCTACGTAACAGGCCACGCCTTTCTGTTCAGTTGTTTATCTCTCTAATATTCTTTAGACGAATTATTCCACAATTCGCATTCGATATTTGTTTCCAGCGATAAACACCGATGGTGCTCTCACACACGCAACGGTTTTAACCCGTATTTTATTGCGGTTTGTAACATCGAGCGATTTCGTTTGCCTCTTGTTGTGTGTTGCATCATGTTGCAACTTGGCAGCTGGGAGACGACGAAATTCTGTTAATGCTGATTGATTGATTCGACTTCATATTAGCTCTGCCTATACGAATTAACTGCCTTTGTGAATGCGTTCTAACAGGGCAGTTTGTTATTCAAAATCGGTTATGTTGATCGCAGCCTTTGTGCTGTCCCAACAGTGGGGGTATTGACTAAATAAACTACAACAGAATTTGATTGCTAGGATCCCGCGAAGAATGTTTGCTTGTGTTGATGCTAGGAAATTTTCACCCTTCAATTACTTGTTTATTTGCCTTGAAAAAAGGCATTTTGCTGTTCAAAATTGGATTTGGTGATGACGATCTTCATGCTGCCCCAACACGGGGGAATAATGGCAGTCTGGTGACACACGCTGAGAAGAACCGCGCTGCTCCTGAGACGTGGTGACCAACCACAGGGCTAGTGCTGCTGCTAAGAAAGGACGACTGCTGTTGACAACTTGTCGCTGTCCAAAACTATAATGAGCGGCTTCGACTGAAACAGGCTCTTATATAGGCCAAATAGCATGTTTTCAATTGCAAGGTATATGATTCTGTCGACCGTGCTTGGGAAGCAATCATATAACGACTAATCAGAGGACGTAATTTTCGTTTAAACAAGGCTTGACAATTATCAATAGTACAATAGTTTGCATAATCAATCAACAATTTTCTACATTTGGGTGGATGCGTGTATAATTTTCCAAACAATTACTGCAAAAATGAAGGAAATCGGTTGAAAACAAACTGATTTATAAGCATTTAAAAAGGGACATATTTCGTCCCCTTTTCGTTAATAGTTTTCCTATTTACATCCCTATGTGGTAGGCTAAAGAAAACCGTAGTTCTACGTCAAAAAAAAACTTCAAAGCACTTCAGGTGTTTCCCGAAGATTTCATTGAATGGTCTCTAGTTCGATGTGACAATCTACCTGTTCCGAAATGAAATTCCCATAGGTATCTGCTGCATAAATGCTGTTCAGAACGCAATGAATAAAAATACACCTCAACCGTCACAGAGCCATAATAACACCCAGGCCCGGATTTAAGGTGTGGGGGGGGTTAAGGGGGCAAATTTGAAAACCCAGTTAAATTTCGTAAACGAAAGTGAGTGAAACCATTGCCAATTAATTTGTTGACCAATTTTACATAAGAAATGCTTTATTTAAGGTATCCAGCCAGCGGCTTTTAATTAGTGAGAATTTGGGTTCATTTTTGCCAGTGTGCGTTGGTCGAAATTTGACATCGCCAACCAGCGTTGCCGGTGCTATCAATGTTTTGACTGGCTGTCGTGTGTGCCAAAAAGAGAAGCACACATTTTTATTCGATAAGTCTCTATATGTGACTTTGTGTAGGTGAGAAGAGGCACGTTTGCCTTTGCCATGTCAATGACAGCAGCCGGCAACCGTTGGGAACGGTCGGCGGCAAAAATAGAAAAGATTCTATTTTTTGCAACAACAACAAGCGACGGTCGACCGCTGTGTTCTGATTGGTCGAAAAACCGCTGCAACGGTTAGTCTGATACAGGCTTTACGCTAGCCGAGCAGTCAGTTTTTTCTTGAATGCTCATGTTCGAAGTCTTCATAAAATTTGTATAACATCGTACCTCATAAATCGCAGAAAAGCAATACAATTATATTACCACTACCTTTTTATGCGATAAATAATATGCATAGAACGCTAATAATTGCAGCAGCATTCTGTCCGATTTTGCTTATGTATTGAACATGGAATTGCGGTTACAGTTTAACCAATGTTTTCGAATCTTCTGCCTCACATACCAAGTAATTATGTTTTGCGACCGGCGTACGAAACAAAAGCAATAAACAACAGGTGCGTGGCCATGGTCTAAGCCAAGTTGGTTGGTATTTAAATCAAGTTAAGAATTATTATTGTTATCACTGAACAACAATGTTTCAATTTATCCATAAAATATGTAGGGTATCGAACGTCTTCGTCAGAGGCTTACTTCGACAGGTTTTTGTGTAAGATTCCTGCAGAAAACCTATCGAAGAAAATCATTGCCGAGGACGACTATTGGAAAAAATGAAAAAGCACCTCAAATTTTTGCGACACACTTTATTTGTGTTACGGTCAAAAATTGGTCAAACAATTATGTGATGGTTTTTATTAAAAAATTGAACCGTGTTTCTTTGTCGAATTCAATTAGAACAAAATGCAGGAAAAATATTGACTCAAGGTTCCTTTTCAACGAATGCGAATTGCCGGACCTTTTCCTGAATTCTTTCATTATTTTTGTACAGCCTTCCTGGTCACTTTGTTCGCCGCGGAACGCCAGTTAGCCTTGAATTGCACCTCATTGACCACATTGACATTCGTGTTTTCTTGAGCATCCGCTTGACGATAGCCCAGTATTTTTCTAAAGGGCGGAGCTGTGGTGTTTTTGAGAGGGTCCATGTCCTCTGGCAACACCTGGACGTTGTTCGCGACCAAAACAGAATGGAACAACTGTGTTGCTTGAGGAAACACAACAGACGTTTCTTTTTCAGGTACTCCTCAACATACATTTACTGGTTGACGTAACCTTTTGCAATGAAAATATTGCTTTGCAAACTTCGATACCTCCATCTATTTTTGCACAGTGGCAACATTAACCGTATCGGCCATTTTTTCCACCACTTCGCCATATCATATGATGTTTTATTTGATTTGCCACGCTTCTTCAATTTATGCCTGACTACCCTAACTAACACGCTGAGAATCCTGAGTAAGAATTCCCAGGATTCCTATAACTCGGTGACGGAATCGTGAGAGGAATCGTTTCTACGATACGTACAGAATCTGTTCGAATCGCATACGGGAAACCTATTCAAGAATCCTCAAAAATCCAAACGAATCGTGAGAGGAATCGTTTCTGCGATACGGACAGAATCTATACGAATCGCATATGGAAAACCTTCTCAAAAACCCTTCAAAATTCAAATGAATCGTGAGAGGAATCGTTTATGCGATACGGACAGAATCTGTTCGAATCGCTTATGAACCTCAATTCAAATGTAGGAATCTCGGCGCCAGAATCGTGAGAGGAATCGTCTCTACGATCAGAATATTTTTTCGCGGTTTTTTACGAGGATATTTTTTACGCGGTATTTTGAATGAACGCGTATTTTTAGGCGCGAGATTTCGAGTTACCGCGGTTTTTCAACGTAAATTTGATTTTCGCGTATTTAACGTGGTTTTTTACGAGGTACGTATTCCCAGCAAGAAAAAACTGAGTGTATAGCATAGCACTGAGGAAAACGTGTCGTAATGTGTCTATCTCTTTTCCAAATGAAATTGAAGAATCTAACCAACATCATAATGAATATTATACTCATCACGAGAGACCGTGAACTTGCTCCCGTTTTGGATCAAATTGCGTTTCTGAGAAAGTTAGTTATTTCTTTCTCAGAGTATTCTACATCCTAATTTAATCCTGTAACTTGGTAATTCTACTTTAGGAGTATACAAAACCTATGTCTGGAGTTGATATTGACCAAACAATCCAGTAACTGATGGTTAACAAATGAAAATTTCTCTCTTAAAAAGATTCTTTTTCAGCAGTCCACATAAGCACTCACGATGGTTATAAGTAATAATCGAAATATGTATCTGCGGACGATTTCAGCGGTATTCGATTTTTTGTAGTACTAGTAGAATTAAATGGAAACATTGCATATTCTGAATATCTAGTTCTGTTCTACTAATACGCTCAATGTAACATTTATTATGGGTATTCATGTCGAGCTCGTAAACAAATACCCAGGCGTAAAAATACTCACCTCCATTGATGAGTAATGGAAGATACACAGTTTACGGCTGGGTGTTCGTATACGAGCTCGATGTGAAGACCCCTATTATATTTCAGCCAAACTAGATACCCCTTTTTTGGCTTCCTCTGATCTGAACCTCAAATGATATGATTCAGAAAGATCAGAAATCAAATATATATGGGTATCACCAAAGTAACACTGCGACTGTACATGGACCTTGCGTCCTTCTAGCATCATCAAGCCGAAGTTGTTTCAACCTATTAGAATGCGACAGAACTTCTTTGAATATGCGAACCGAATTACAAATTTGAACAACTGACTCAAACGAGGACAGACTATTCGACATGACTGACGTCCCGGTTAGAATAAACTCATATATACTTTAGTCGCACCCATAGGTTTAGCATAGATTCCCTAGGATTTCTCACATTGGAATCGTAAAGCGTCCGCAATAAGAAATCCTGACGAAAGAATTCTCAAGAATGCCCTGTATATGGGGTTGGGATTCTTGGGTGAAAATCGTGTTATGAGAATTCTTCGGATACGAAACCTTTCACTTTAACCGTTTTATGCTCGAAATTCTTATATCTGTTGTGATTTTCATTTGATTTCGATGGCACCAAAAGATCCAGTAACCTCTCTACTTTGAAATTAGCGTCAGCGGTGCCCAAGAATTCTCTCATACCCGGAATATCGGATTTCCGGTTCAAGATACATAGATTCAAGATACACATAATTACTTTAACAGGCCATTTGTATGGTTTTGGGTATTTTGGTCCTTCCGGAATAGATTACACTGGCGCTTCTAGTGACCATAAATAGTAGGAGGGTGGTATTCAAGACACGACCGCATGACGTTGACTACCGTATTCTTATATTCCATTGAAACAAATAGTAGAGGGAATTGCAACTCCAGTATTTGAATTGGGTAAAATTTTCCTATCTAAGCAAAAAGCAAACTCAACGAAACTATCTGATATTGGAGACCAGAACGATTCAAGGAAAAATTTTAAATTTAGAAATTGTTTGACAATAAATGGATAAAGCTCATGCTAGGTTAGCTCCAGTCCAGCATATAACTTCATGTATTTAAAAAAGTAGGAGGGTGGTATTAAAGACCCGACCGCATGACGTGGGACTCTATATTTTTCATCTAACAGTGCTCTCTTATTTGCTGACACTAGAGCGCTTTGAACAATAATTAATAAATAATATAAATGACATATATGGATGAAACCTTATTTATATTGGCATCCCCGCTTCCCAGGTATTCGAATTAGAAAAGCATTTGTTCGTTGTTCGAAATGACAAGACAAACATTAGAATTAACAAATTCGATGTATTCCGAGAATTGCGCTTATAGATCATGTTCATGTGTTCGTTTTAGCACTAGACGAAACTGCTAGCAAATTACTGTAGCTGTAAACCTTCATTACAAAAATCCGTATCGTCGGTATGTCACTGGTGCGCTTTTGGAATCAAAATGATGGGGTGAAATGTTCGAACGGTACGTTTTATACCAAGGCTTCGTCAGATAATTAGAAAGAAGGAGGAGCTAAGTAGATGATGGAATGGTAAGGAAAAATTTTTCTTGAAAGCTGCGCCGGCCGCTGTCGTTATATTAACACCAGCACAAACATGCATTTATGCAAGGTTTTTTCCGCTAGCAACAGCATTTTGTAAAACAGAAAATTCAATTAACCGCTTCTATTATAAAACATCGAGGCACCAAAAGGTGCCAGTTGCCGATTATTCTCGTTCACTGGTTATTCCGTCCAGATTTCCAGTCATTTTAGTATATTGCAGTAGCCATGTATTACTTACAGCCACCAGCATTACGGGTGAATCCGGCACGAGATGACCGGTACTCTTTTGTCTTTCCTCCTTTCAGCTGCTATCACCTAGCGTCCGCATGTCACTGGTGCGGTTTTGGAATTAAAATGATGGGGCGCCGGCCGCTGTCGTAAAATTAACACCAACAAAAAGATGCATATTTGCAAGGTTTTTTCCGCTAGCAGCAGCATAAACACCGGAAACAGAAAGTGACAACAACAATAACAACAAAGTCAGATCGATTGTATCCGTTAGTGTCGACTGTGCTTGGGAAGAGAGGTAGTGATTGGCTGCGCGGTATGATTTAGACAATCGATATTGATTACCAATTTTTCAATAGTGTATCTCAAAAAATAGTTTGTTTTTGTTACATAAATTTAACCGTAAAAGAATTTCTGATCGATTGATGCCAAAACCTCGAAAACCTGATTATAGATGACTGCAAAATAAGCGCTCAAAACCTGACCACTTTTCCCTGGTTTTCCCTGGTTGAATTACTAGATTTTCAAATTCAGGGGCCTAACTTCGATATAGACGTTAGTCAACGTCAAAACAAATGAATAAAACAAGGTCAAATACCCTCCAATATTGGTATATTCCGGCCTCGGCGCATCATCCCGGTCCTGAAAATACTCATCTTTGATGGTATTCAACCTTGTTCTATTTAATGGTTTCTAACGGCAATAGAAGCCCCTCTGGAATCTATTCCGGAAGGACCGCTTTAAAGCCATATCACTTAAACACTCAAAAGCTAGCAAATGGCCTGTGAAAGTAATTTTAAGAACTTTGAACTATTAATTGTAAGATTTTGTTCAAATATGCATAAAATTCCCCAGTTTCGGAATATATCCCTTACAAACCGGATATCCAGCTATGAGAAAATTTTTCGGGGCACTGCCAACGCTGATTAGAAAGTAAATAAGTTATTGAATCTTTTGGTGCTACAAGTATCAAATCAGGTATCGAATGAAAATTGCAAAAGTTACAAGTACTTTAATTTGGGGTACCCAAGAACCCCGTCGAGCACTTAACGGTTGAAGCGATTCTCCTTCAAGAATCCTAGCCCCATAAACAGGGCATTCCTGAGGATTCCTTTTTCAGGATTCCTCATCACGATTTCTATTTGAGGAATCCTAGGGAATCCGACGGATTCTCATTACACGATTCCCATTCAAGAATCCCAACCCCATAGACAGGGCAGTCTTGAGGATTTATTTTCAGGATTCCTTATCAAGGACGATTCACGATTCCAATGTGAGGAATCCAAGGGAATCTGAAGGATTCTCAATGCACGATTCTCATTCAGGAACCCTAGCCCTATAGACTGGGCATTCTCGAGGATTCTTTTTGACGTAGGACTACGTCTAACCGCACTACATCGAGATACATTCTGCGGAAACTAAAACCAAGGTGTAACGTCGGAATGAAAGATTTCAAACGGTTATACTGATGGAACCACATGATGGATCACAATAGTCAATATGTCGTTGGATTGATAAAATGATGGACAATTTTGTGATTCTTCAGCTATCATTATCATTTCATTGTTAAACAGTGAAAATTTCATAAAAGTTTCAAGGTCGAATTTTCACGAACAGTATACCAATCACATACGAGCACGCCAGGCACAGACTTCATGAGTAGACACCAACTGCCTGCTGTGATATCCTGAATAGCAGTGGCAAAAAAAAATTTGACAGAACCTCCCCGTCCCAATAGGTCAACTAACGTTTGCTTCTATGAGCCTAGACTATTTTGATGTCTTGAAGGTAGAGCTTTTTTGGAAAGTTTGTAACTACCTCTACTATCAGACAGTTTCACGTTCTGCTGTTAGAATGTTATCAAAACTGATGTCTCGAAAGAAAACATGCTGGAACAGACTACAGTACTGCACCGAGCAATGTATGAATAGAGCGCTGGTCACTCGTCGTCTATCTGTGCAGTAGAACTCGATATTCATTTGTGTGCAGCCAAGTTAAGTAGAGATTTCATTGTCGCTGTCGACGCACAGTGGGGCGTGTTGGATTAACGCGTTAAGTACCTATCGTGTTGCGACCGCTGGAACACAATCGAATTGCCTAAACGGCAATTGTCTTCTTCTTCTTCTTCTTCTTGTTTAGTATAGTAGCAGTAATCTCATTCAATATGATTATTCGGGTTTTAGGGACAGTACGGGACGTCTCGAAATTTTCCGTTGTTCCAGATTTATTGAGGGGAACCGTGGGGTTCCCTTCCCGAGACACAGGCTAGATAGAAGACGGTAGCGAAACATTGCCTGCGACATATCAAACTTTAAGTTTTTGTAAACAACACCGATTCCGGTCATCCGCATCAGCAATAAAACGAACCAAAATACCTTTTTTTTGGTGCCTAAATTGGTTAAAAAAAATCACAGGAGGGTTGTGCGCAAAGCCACGACCGCAAGGTTGAAGTAGAATACTTTTACAAGAGAGATAACCCGGCTGCTTGCGTGTCAGTCATTCTTCCTAGCAAATAAATATTGACCGCTCATTGGCAGTATTGAAAATTCTGTGCAAATGAAGTTGAAGTACTACTCAACTTCAGTTTGCACATATTAATACGACCTCACTGAACAGGAAAAGTACAATCTCTTTGCGGCGCAAACAAGTTTCAACAGTCAGAGTATATTTACATGTGAATTCAAATTAAGATAATTAACTTTAACCAAAAGCTCAGAACAAGAAAATATTAAATCTTAATTTCATTTGTTTGGTTGTCCTAAAAAGGACAGTTTGTTGTTGAATTTAAAATCAGATATGACGCTGATTGCATCTCTGTGTTACGCCGATAGCCGATTAACCTACGGCCGGGCGAAACTGTTCGCGCCGCTTTTCGCGTTTAGCCTGGCAGAGGCTCAATGCGCACGGCCAACAGAATAGAAAGGTGTTTTCACATTGTCTACGCTGCTATAGTCTGTTACTGCTGAGTGCTGATATCTGCTGCTACTGCTGTCAACGTTGCGGACGGTCCATCTAGCTCACCTTCCGACTAATGAATGTAGCTAGTTTTCTCAGAAACACTCTTTTATAGCTGAAGAACGCTACGAAATAGGCCACGCCTTTCTGTTCAGTTTTACCATTTCCTAATGTTCTTTAGAGGAATCATTCCACAATTCGCATTTGATTTTTGTATCCAGCGAATAAACACCGATGGTGCTCTCACACACGCAACGGTTTTGACCCGTATGTTATTGCGGTTTGTAACATCAAGCGATTTCGTTTGCTCGCTGTTGCGTGTTGCATCATGTTGCAACTTGGCAGCTGGGAGACGACGAAATTCTGTTAATGCTGATTGATTGAATCGACTTCATATTAGCTTTGCATGGTCGAACTAACTGTCTTTGTGAATGCGTTCTAACAGGGCAGTTTGTTATTCAAAGTCGGTTATGCTGATCACAGCCTTTGCGCTGCCCCTACAGTGGGGGCTTAACAAAATAAAGTAAAAATTAGACAACTACAACAGAATTTGATTGCACCCCGCACAGAATGTGTGCTTGTGTCGATTCCAGAAAGTTATTAACCTTCAATTATTTGTTTATTTGCCTTGAAAAAGGCATTTTGCGGTTCAAAATCGGTTGCTGATCACAAACTTTGAGCTGCCCTAACAGTGGAGGAATTAAGATACACGGACAACATGCACAGTGGAAGCTATTTCACATTCAGTAAATTAGACGGAGGCGAAAAATTTGAATTGCTAGGATCCAACACAGAATCTTGCTTGCGTTGTCAAAAACTATTAACTTTCAATGACTTGTTTATTTGCCTTGAAAAAGGCATTTTGATTTCCAAAATTGGATTTCATGATGGCAATCTTCTTGCTGCCCCGACACGGGGGGAATAATGGCAGTCTGGCGACACACGCTGAGAAAAACCGCGCTGCTCCTGAGACGTGGTGACCAACCACAGGGCTAGTGCTGCTGCTAAGGAAGGACGACTGCTGTTGTCGCTGTCTAGAATTATTATGAGCGGCTTCGGCTGAAACAGGCTCTTATATAGGCTAAATAGCATGTTTTCAATTGCAAGGTATATGATTCTGTCGACCGTGCTTAGGAAGCAATCATATAATGACCAATCAGAGGTCGAATTTTTCGTTTTGACAAGGCTTGACTATTTTCAATAGTATAATAGTGTGAATAATAAAATTACAATTATCTTATTTTGGGAAGAATCTTTGAAGATTTTCCAATCAATTGCTGCAAGAACGAAGGAAATCCATCGGATACTAACCGATTTATTAGCATTTGAAATTGGACATATTTTTCACTTTTTTCGGATTTAGATATTCATTTCACATCCCTATGTAGCCGAACTTCCTGAGAGAAGTATTCTACTTCAAAAACTTAAAAATATGATTAAACATAATAGCTCGTTTTTGGTAATGTGTGTCGCAATCTAACCGTGCCAAAAGTAAAACGGGCTCAAATCAACAGAGCCTCAAAAGAAAATATAAAACTATTGTAGTCCTACGTCAACTTTGCGGTCGTGTCTTGGATACCACCCTCCTACTTTTTCAGGATTCCTTATCGAGGACGCTTCACGATTGCAATGTGAGGAATCCTACGGAATCCATGCTAATCTTATGTGTTCGTCCGGGTATTGCCCAATATCTTTTGATGGGACGAAACTGTGGGCAGTATGGTGGATTAATCCTTCTTTCGATAACATTAATATTATTCTGCTTCCATTCCAATACATTCCGAGCGTAGTGGCAGCTAGCCACATCGGAACAGAGCTTCACGGGGCATTCGACCATGGTTGATTCAGTGATGAAAACTTTTGTCTTTTTTCCACAGCTACAGATGGCTTGCCAAATCGTCAACTTGCTGGCAAATTTATCCACGAAAACAAATGTGAACCTACCTGGAGCATTGCCCTTACGGTTAGAAAGGTAAATTCTCCGACCCACGATTTATCCATTTTTCAGGTATGTTTCATCATCCATCTAAAAACAGCTGTTGTACTCTGTCAGGACTTGTTCGGGTTTCGGTATCCAGGTTCTGTTTCAGCGTCCTGTTGGATTGTTTGCTGACATGATACGACCGTAATGTATCATGCATACAGATACGACTAACTGTACTATGTGCTGCATTGAAGCTCTTCGCCAAATCACCGTAGGAGACCCCAGGATTTTTCCGAACTGCCCTGATGATGTTTGGATGTTTGGTTTGTTTAGCGCGATCCACCGTCAAAGTGTCTAGGTAACCTTTGAGCACGGTATTCATAGTCGATTTCGGTAGTTTAAGGTCTTTGGCGATCATTTCTCCTGACCATGTAGGGTCTTCAACGTAAGTGTGCACAATTTTTTCTCGTCTGTCGCGTTCCATCCTGGATAACTTTTCAACGCGTGTACCAATCCTGACGAAATTTTCACCACTTTGTAAACAAACCTTCCATATCAAAACGCTGTCATTAGTTTCTCGGTACGAGAACTAGGGGCGCTGCAGGTAATAAAAAGAAACGGCCAAATACTTAGTGGAACAAACCTTAGATCCGTATGAGGTATCCCTAATGATTTATTAGTCTATTGGCCAGTAAATCCTATCCCTTAGGGATAACCTTAGGAAAGATCGAATATCCAATCCCGTGGGGACGACTGGTCGTATGTTGACAGGGAAGAGGGGCTCCTTTCTAGAGCTAACTCGAGCCTCTGACCTCCATGTTAGAAGTGCCTCAAAATAGCGTCTATTCACCATGTTGAGAGCGGCTGAACTACCGTCTTGCTAGTGCACCCAGGACTTTAAACACCAAAGCTAAATGTCCTGGTGGTATTCATGACTCTAAACAGCGGTACTACGTTGGTCCTCCTGCGAAAGGGTAGGATTGGTTGCGGGCCTCGCGAACTTGCACCAGGAAAAACAAACTAGCAACGAACGAAGAACAAAATAATTCGAATCGGAATAACCGCCATGGTCCGGGCGACGAAAACGGGCTAAGGATTGAAAGCAACAACGCTCAGATCGGCCAGGAGGAGGAGTTTAAATCGGTAGTTGGAAAGTTCAGCGTGCACCAGCTGGCCAACGAAATCGGCCATCGACTTCGCCGCCTCCAAGAATATGGCCGTATGTAGTACCTTACGTTCCAGTACAACCTCTCACATCTCACACCTGAAATTAACCAAATCAAACTCGGACATCACCGATGTCGATGTGATTTTGAACAACACTCGATACCGGCGCTTGACACGGTACAATCTCGCGGGATTGAGGCATATCGACGTCATTACAGAACTTCGCGCATTCACTAGAAGCATCGCTGCCGGGAGAGGGCGAGTTGGTGGAAACCCCTCTCGAGGACTGTTGTAGCACCATGAAAACAGTTGTCAACAGCGTAGCGGAAAACGTCCTGGGACATGTGAAATGAAACCGACGGAATGAATGGTTCGACGGTGAGTGTCGGAAGGTGTTGGACGAGAAAAACGCTGCGCGAGTACCAATACTACGTCAATCTTCCCGTCAGAACGTGTAGTAATGTAGACAAAATAGCAGACAACAAAACGAACTATTCTTGAAGGGGAAGCACCACCAAGAAAAGGAGGAGCTCGAGGAACTAGAATAGCTGAGTCACTCTCATTCAGACGAAATTCAACGCATCCCGCACAAGCTTTGTGCCGCGAGCCTCAATATGCCGAGATAAGGAAGGGAGTATTCTGATGGACGATCGTAAGGTGACCGAAAGGTGGGAGCAGCATTTTGATGAATACTTGAATGGCGTACAACAAAAGAACCAAGAAGGCGATGAAAGTGACATCTTCGAAGCAGCAGTGGATGGGGACGTGCTACTCTTAACGATATGCGAAATTAAGAAACGGTTGGAGAGCGAAAAATCGGCCGGCAAAGTTGGTGTCAGGGCGGAGCTTCTTAAGATATTATCGGATAAGTTAACCGAGCACCTGTATCGACTGATTGTTGAGGTTTGGGATACTGAACAGCCGCCGGGAATGGGAGAGACCTATCTATCTACAGTACAGGCGACAAACTGGACTGTGAGAACTATCGTGCGATCACCATCCTGAAGGCCGCCTACCAAGTGCTTTCCCTAGTCATCTTCCAACGTCTGTCGCCAGTAGTCAATGGATCCGTGGGAAGTTATCAAGCTGGCTTCGTGAAAAACCACATTAACGGACCAAATCTTCACTTTGTGGCAGATCGTCCAAATATGCCGAGAGTACAGAGTCCCGCACCACCTATTCGACGCTTTCCTGGGAAGCAAATTCGACTGATTAAAGCCACGATAGACGAAAACTAGTGCTAATTAAACTAATTTTTAAACGATGACATAGATATTGTCGTCCAAAACGAAGTACTGTTGGCTGGTGGAACTGAGCATGGCAGGACCCGCTTAGGCAGTAATGTGACGATCGACGGTGATGGGCTCGAGGAAGTCGACGGATTCCGATACGTATTATCTACAGAAGTACTTTGGGCTTTGAAAGCATCTGCGGTCGAACAGACTCAGCCCACGCATAGAGTGTATCATGTACAAAACGCTTGTAAGGTTGTTCTCTACAGCAACGAGTCGTGGAGACTACTCGTGGGGAGCCTGGGAGCACTTGGAGTTTTCGAGCGACGGGTGTTAAGAATCATCTTCGGCAGCGTGTGGGAGAACGATGTGTGTCGGCGGAGGACGAATCACAAGCTCGAGAAACTCTCTGATGAACCTTGTATCTCGAGAGAGGTCACAGCCGAAATCTTCGTATCGTTTATGAGAGCAACAAATTCTAAACTATGTAGTGAATCTAAACTCCAATATGGATATGACATGCTAAGCAGATTATTCAATTGGTAGGGTTTGGTTAGTTTGCATACACTAATTATCGGTGAGGGGGAAAAGAACAGTTAACTTATACAAGTATAGACCCTAATGCGTAACATGATTCTGCAAAACCACTCGATGCATATTTCCAAAAAGTGTAACACAAACATGAATGATTGGCAATTTTGAACATCATTATCTCAGCAACTACTCAACCGATTTTAACAAAATTGGCTTTAAATGAACGAGCTACTTAAAAAACCCTTAACTTTTGAGTTTCATGAAGGTTGAACGTGTGGTTCAGAAGTTATTTAAAGAAACGTGTTCTGGAGAGTGTTTAATCTCACTCATGTTTCTCAGAGATGGCTGAACCGATTTCCACAAAATCAGTGTCATTTGGAAGGTTTAATTACCCCATAAGACCTTATTGATTTTTTTTGCAATCGGACTATTACTTTGCCTGTTATGTTTAAAAATGTGAAATCCAGCTTTGAAAAGAAACATATTCCGAAGACTACTTAAACTCACTCACTTTTCTCAGAGATGGCTGAACCGATTTCCACAAAATTAGTGTCAAATGAAAGGTCTAGCTGCCTCATAACACCCTATTAAATTTCAATGTAATCGGTCTGTTACTTTGTCTGTAATGTATCAAAATATGAAAATCACGAAACTTCATTATCTCAGAAAGTACACAACCGATTTGAACAATATTGGTATCAAATGAACGGGGTAGTTGAAGGATTATTGATTAATTTTATAGTGATTAAACACGTGGTTCAAAAATTGTGAAAAGAAACATGTTCCGGTGACTTTTCAAATTCACTCGTTTTCCCAAAAATGGCTTGACTAAATTCAACAATCTTAGTGTCAACTGAAAAGTTTAGCTTTCCTATAGGCTCCCATTTTATTTGACTACAATCGTATTTTTATTCCAATCGTTATGTATTAAATTATAAAAACAACAAAAGTCTATTATCTCACAGATCACACGACTTATTTGAACATATCTAGTGTCATTTGAACGGGTTGTCTCTCAAACTCACAAGTAAGAAATTTCATAGCAATTTGATATGTGGTTCAAAAGTTATGAAAAGAAACGAAATTTAAAGACTATCCAAAACTGTAACTGCTTTGATCAAAACATATGGCCTCAACAAAATATAAATTTGGTATTGTGCTATTCGTACGTTCCCGGTATTGCTCGTGATTGAAGTGTACGAAATTCAAAGTCATTTCTTTTATTTCGCTATTTATTCAGCACGAATATTTTACTCCTAATTAATAATTTTTTTAACTTTTTGCCTTTCTCCTAGAAAGGTATAGCAATCACTTGTAAAACCGAAGATATGAAAGTGCCCCAAAGGGCCGAATGGCATATATCACTCGACTCAGTTCGACGAGCTAAGCATTTTCTGTATGTATGTATGTATGTATGTGTGTGTGTGTGTGTGTGTGTGTGTGTGTGTGTGTGTGTGTATGCGCAGATTTTTATTTTCACTCACTTTTCTCAGAGATGGCAGAACCGATTTTAATGAATTAAATGCAAATGAAAGTTCTAGTTGCCCCATAAGACCCTATCAAATTTAATTGTAATTGGATTTTTATTTTAGAGGTTATGTTTAAATATGTAAAAATCACGAAACATCAATATCTCAGAAACCACACAACCGAATTCAATTGGTATCAAATGAACGGGCTATCTTAAAAACCCTTAACTTTTGAATTTTATATAGATTGAACATGTGGTTCAAAAGTTATGAAAAGAAACGTGTTCTGAAGACTATTTAATTTCACTCATGTTTCTCGGAGATGGCTGGACCGATTTCCACAAAATCAGTGTCATATGAAAGGTCTAGTTACCCCATAAGACCCTATTGATTTTTTTGCAATCGGACTATTACTTTGCCTGTTATGTTTAAAAATGGGAAATCCACCTATGAAAAGAAACATATTCCGAAGAATACATAAACTCACTCACTTTTCTCAGAGATGGCTGAACCGATTTTCACGAAATTAGTGTCAAATGAAAGGTCTAGCTGCCTCATAACACCCTATTGAATTTTACTGTAATCGAACTGTAACTTCGTCTGTAATGTACCGAATTGTGAAAATCACGAAACTTCATTATCTCAGAAAGTACACAACTGATTTGATCAATAGTATTATCAGATGAACGGGCTAGTTAAGGGATAACTGATGAATTATGATTTAACACGTTGTTTCAAAGTTTGGCTGCCCTATACGTTCCCATTTCATTTGATTATAATCGAACTAAGCAACCGTTATGTATTAAATTGTTAAAAAAAACAATTGTTCCCGGTATCGCTCGTGATTGAATTGTTCGAAATTAAGAGTCATTTCTTTTATTTCGCTATTTCTTGAGCATTTACATTACGTCAAATTTCATATTTTATACTTCTATTTCAACATCATTATTTTAGAACCCGAAAAGTGAATACACATTTGTTGGATTGAAGCGTTCATGTAAATCTATTTTTACAAATAATAAGTTTGAATGAGAAAGGCTGGGTCTGACAGCTAGGTGGATTAATTTTTTTTAATTATTTTAAATCACTATAAATATGTTCGCAATGTTTACTGGCATAGTTGAAATTAAATGAACCTTTGAATAGCAGTCATCACGAGACATACTCGAAAATGCAACCAAACGTCACCCAATGGGTTTGTGGTTTCTTCACGTGTAAAATATATTCGAATAAATGTAAATTAAGTTTTGCTTTTCTTGTATATACTGTAGACGGTGCACAGTGCGTTGAATGTATGGTAAGACGGAACAAAAATGGAAACTTTACGATATTATCGACCAATCACATTGATGTAATAGGGAAGATTGTTAATTACTTTTAGCGCTACGAAGTACAAAAAAGTCTTCTAAGATTCACTAAATTGCAAGAGTGTCCCAAACGCCAACTTTCTAATCCAAAACCAAAAACCGTTCGTTTTTCTGTAGAAGTTGTCCGTAGTAATGAAATCCGAGATTTATATACATCATTCACTTTTACATAATTGCTAAAATGAGTCAAATGCAATTATAATGAAAATAAAAAAAATTGGATTTTTTTTTGTTATGTATTCGATTACAAGAAAAATACATGTACATACTGAGATTTACCATTGACAGGGACAACATGACACATCAAAATCTTTTGAGTACCATTGCGCATAACTACAGACGGTGTTATAAACAGATACGCAGAGAGAGAGGTCGAAAACTCCAAGTGAACCGTCAAATCGAGGCTCCAAGTGTGCAAAGTAAAAAAATTCATGCGTGTTACTTTTCGTACAGAATGTGGGTTGTAATCAGTATGAATTCTGTGAATCACGTGCAATTATGGTTTCAACGAAAAAAGTGATCTTCGTGCTCAAATTATGAGTAATGCATTAAATATTAATTAATTGTATGAACAAGCTTCGAAACTCAGTAATATATCCTTACAAAGTTTTGAAATTTCATTACACTTTCTAGTGCGTATGAAAAGTCATGCGAAAATAAATGTGGTGTCCAGAATTGTTTAAAATAGAATATTAGCGCAGGGTTGCCATATTTACTGCTTTTCTCTTTGCGTATCTCTTTATAACACAGTCTCTACCCATAATATAGTGCATTTTCAACTGTCAACTGTCAAAACATCATATAAAAAAACGTAAATAGTGGTTGAATAGGCAAGTTTCGACAGCTGAAACCACTATTAGCGTTTAAAGGATACTATAAACGATGAGTGGCGAGAAAATCAGCGAGGTATTTAACCCTTTCCCGCTCATGGTGACTCTAGAGCACCAAGAATTATAATCATCATATCTTGACATAAAATAGTTTGTTGTGCTTACGATTGTTCCATAAACATTTATATGCTGCCTCAGAGCATCACTGGGCATTTTCTTTAAAATACTTCAGTTGACAGTAATTTTAGTTGGTCTACAAAGTGTTCAGCTTGAATTTTCTCGTGAAGCTATAAATTTTAATGATAAACCTTGTGGGCGGGAGAGGGTTAATATATATTTTTGTAATGTCCAATTGAACTTTGAGCATTTTTTTATAAATAATAAATACGCTTATCAATATGACGTTTGTATTCGTACGTATCACAATAAATCTCAAAGCTATGTCTCCAAACGTATTTTTTTCTTTCAGTTCCTAGTTTAGTTAGCACAATGAAAACCAATGAATATTTTCTCAGAATCATTGCGTACATGTTGGGAAGGATTTATTTGGCAGTCATAACATAGAGTTATGACACCCAGTAGTGGCGTAGCGTGACCGGGTGACACCCGGGGCGGAAAATTGGGGTATCACCCCAGTTCCCCTGGGTGTCACCCCCACCAGGTTGCACCGAAATCATCTTGTTATCAAAAATTGTGAGAGTTAGCACGCGCGTTTTCAGTTGCACTAAAGCTACCCGTTTTTTAAAATCTGGTTGAAACTATACTCTTAGAGGCAAATTTATATAATTTTCGGGGGTTTCACCTCGACCTCCACCTAATTGATAATTAATCTCACGGATGTCACCTTTTTGAAGGTGATACGTATGAAAAAATTTTCTTATGGGTGTCACCCCTTAGAGGGTGACACCCGGGGCGGACCGCCCCCCCACGCTACGCCAGTGACATCTAGTAAATATAATGATTATGCGCCTTCGATCTAATTTTTAGTGAACGCCTCAAACACCTTCACTGTGTGATTGGCTTAAATTCCTCTCTACAGTCAATTTAATTACGTCGAAACCACATTGAACCATAGCTCATTGTTAAATTCCTTGCGCAGTATCCGACCGTCACTTTCGTATAAATTATTCACTATCGACTACCCCCGGATTTGCCTTCCCTAGTTGGCAATCATTTCATATTTTGCTTGCACACCGATCAGAGCAGAAAGCCAATCGCCAACGTAACAAGCTTCATTCCCAAACAATCATCCTATTAATGATCCATATAAATTTTTCTCGCTCTTGTCTGGCTTGCTTGGTATAACAGAAGCGGCTGACCAGCCTCCGTCGGTCCTGTAGCTGCTCCCTGCCGCAATCCGGAGAACAAATTTCAAATTCAGGAATTTCAATCACCTCGTTAAATGCAAGTGCGCGCAGACAACCGTCGTTCGCAGTCCAGAGCCGAGGTTCGGATGGCCACAATGGCGCCCGCTGATTGATATCGAATACCATTATTATGCTTAACGGATATATCTTCTTCTGCTGCGTAGGTAAGCCGGGTCAGCCAGACAGGCCGGGAACCGAAAACGTCCACCAGTTTCCGACGATATGTGACGATGACGTTAGAGTTGAATGGCAGCGCGAAACCAAACGGAGATTTTTCCAATGCAATCGCTAACCGGAGAGCGCGGCCACGAGAGGGTGAAGGTAGCAAAATATTTACAACAATAATAATTGCCCGATATATTTTCCATCATGACTAATTGACTATTATGCTGTCCGCTTGGTTCGCGGTGGAAGGCGCACTCGGCGCAACACAGACACACGGCTAGTGCCGGAATGGATTGGCCATGCGCTGACGGGGGATCCGTGCGAGACAACAACGTGAGACAACTCAATCTGCAGTGCGATTTTTCCTCCTTTTTTGTTGTCCTAGCTGATCTTTCTAGTCCCCCCTACCCCTATTATGATGAGGTACGGGGAAGAAGCGATCGATGTCGTTACTGCCCTAGGTTTGGATTTTGCCTATTCATTTTTCGTGTGATAGTACGCGAAATGAAAACTAGGCCGTTTTTGGGTGAAAACCGAGATGCTTTTCGAAGTTAATTAATTTGGTCAGAATCTCAATCGTTCGGGGAAAAGTTTCCGATTTCTACAATAAAACTGCATAATTCAATTTAGTGTGTCCTTCTTAAGGAGGGAAAATCACGCACGCTCAAAATTCATTTATTAGCATCATCGAAGGCGCGTTCGTCGGCACGATCGCGCGCGATCCGTGAGTTCACAATTCCGGTAGAGGAAATGCCGGGCGAGGAGGTAGGAAAATATCATATTAATAATATATTTTTCCTTATAAGTATTGACGTTAATTTGCATTTATCAAACCCTCTAGCCGAAGCGATGTGATTCGGTCGGGGAGAATTATTGCAGTGAATCGAACAGGCACTATTAGGAAAAGGTCCGCACTTTTAACAATCCCAATCGGAGTGTCGTTGGGGCTTTGGCCATAAAAAGACATCATTGTGATTCTCATGTCATTAGTGTCTCACTTTTCCTCGGGTTGCTGTGATCACGAGCATGAGGGGTGGGTGACACGCGATGAGGCTGCGACGGTCTGCCTAAGAAGTAGGCACTGAATGGTGTAGTAATTGGCATCGGATCGTGATATTTGAAGGGTGTAATGAAAACCCGGCGCATTGATAGAAAATATTTCTTCTTCGCTGGAAGTGTGTCAAAAAATAATAAATAGGATTTCTCTTTGCAGGCCCTGAGCCTTGGCAAACTATCAGGGCCGATTGAAACTTTTATGGCAACGGATGAAATAATTTCGAACATTGTATTCGTGATCTTTAATCGCCATTACGCAAGAAAGAAAGGACTCTCCCCTATTAATTTCTACATTTCCTGATTTATGTCGCGACATTGTTTCCCTATGAATTCCCGGAAGACATGCTCCAACGCCAACCACAACCAGCACAGCACCAGTCGCATAAGAATCCCATTTCCTTTCTACTTCCGGGGCTCTCCGGGTTCTCCACATAACCGCCTTTCGCCTAGCAAGGAGTTCACCGCGCCTCGAAGCAAACAGGGCACGGTTATTGAACATGCCAAAAACCATAAAATCATCATAAAAATTCAACCAACTTTCTCGTTATGTCGTAGGGATTTAGCGGAAATGCCCACCCTCGCATTCAGTGACGACGGCACGGTAGTTGCTATCAAATTTTCACACAAAACATTTGCAATGCGATCTAAGGCAAACGCTACGCGTGGTGGGGAGAAGCCAGGGCCTAGAGTAGAGCTGTAAACTTGTTTATTTGGAAAATCATCCTTTCGTTCGAGCATTATCCGTCATGGGTATAACTAGCGCTACAGGGATCCAAATAGGCGCTGCCGATGTCTTCCCGCGGCGAAGGGTCTCGAGTGCGATAATATACCGTAAATACATAAAAGCAGCATCCCCTCGGTTCTGGTGCTTGGCTTTCTGGTTTCGTCTGTAGTTTTTTGGATGGCATAATCTCGAATATCAAATATCCGGACGTTGTTTGGGCTCGGACTAGAAGTTGGTCCGTCATTCACTCATTCGGTTGGAGCTTGCCGAGTGAGCCGAGAATATTTTGACGTATTTCCCTTCCAAACCATTAAACCATCACTTTGGTCGGACTCGCTGAGCATTTCAGCTGAATGTTTTCGAACTACGTTGCTCTCCTTCTCTTTCTTTTCCTTACCGCCCTTCGATCGACGTGAAACTTCACACTCTCGCTGTTGGCTGTTCGTCGTTTGCTGCTAAATGTCGACGTTTGATTCGACGCTCTTGGTGTTGGTAATAAAACTGTAATAAATAATCAAATCGTAAGCAGCAGACGCCGGCTGGGTGTTGGAGTGGGAAAAACGACGAATGAGATAACAGTGTGTGAAAACCGCATCAATCTCCACCCTTTTGTCTAATTGGATACTCTGAGTAGTGGTGCTGTTGTCGGGTGTTCTAGCAGCTAGGGACTACTAGCTTGAGTATAGACTCTTTCGCACTACTGAAATAGACTGCTTTCATAAAACATGAAAGACAACTGAATCAAGCAAGGAAAAATTACTTAAACCTAGCTAAATTGAAACGAAGTGATTTTATCGAAATATCAGTAATGTAAAAAATGTCAGAAATGTCGAAAACCAAAATGTTAAAACTGACGACAAATATTCCAATAACGTCAAAAATGTCATGAATGACAAAAGTATCATATATTTCATATGTCATATTTCATAGGTATGTCAAAAATGTCACTATAAACTATACAAAAAATCTAAAAAAGATCCAATGTTATAAATTTCAAAAAAAAAATTAAACAAATAAGAAATAAAATCATCAAAAGTAGTAAAAAATATCAAAAATACAAAACAAAATATCAAATATGCCATGTATGCTACAAATGTAAAAAGTTTCAGATATATCAAAATTACCTATCAACAATGTTATAAAATTTTGATATGTCAAAAATATCTTAAATGCCAAAAAATTCCATAATGTAAAACACAATCAACAAAGACCAAAAAATTATATATATCAAAAGAGGTAAAACTTTCCAAAAAATAACAGTAACGTATTGTGCATCACTAGACTGCAATTTTACCCCATCATTTAAGCTGAGCTCGAATACCGTTACGATAAAAGTCTTCGTCTTTTGAGTTTTTACACGAATCGTGGCTTTCATTTGATACCTCCAGATGAGCAAAACTTCTGATCAGCCAGACCATGTGCCATCTAACGGAACAAGTGAAAACCGAACGTCTCAATGGGCATTTGGGTGAGGTAGGATTTCCCATTCAAGCGTTCCTATGTAAGTTTAAATGACTTCGGTAATATGAGACCGAGCGTTGTCATGCAATAAAATCATTTTGTCTTGCCTCTGCTCGTACTGTGACTTGTTTTCGAACAGTGCTCGGCTCAATTGCATCCAGTGAAATCGATACCGTTCCCCAGTGACGGGTTCGTTCAGTTTCAACAGCTCATAATGAACAACACCGACTTGGTTCCACCAAATACCAGCATAACGTTTGTAATTAAAAATATGGACAAAAAATGCCAATTTTTCATGGATTTACCTTTACACGCACTGACAAAACTACCCGTGCAACATCAATTACAGTAACCCATAAGTCAGCAGAAAAAATTTGACAGCTCTATCAGTCGAACTCTAGCCGTGATGGCGAAAACAGTGAAGCTACTCCGTTCAGAAGTGTGCGCGTTCAAAAAACGGTATCCGTCGCGTCGAAAACGGACATCGTGCGGCACGTTGTGGACGCCGGATACGCCCGTTCCGGCATCTAGAACATACTAGCACAGCGGTTTTCAACCGGGGGGGAATTCCCCCCTAGGGGGAATTTGGCCGTTGCAGGGGGGGAATTGCGAGTGGAAAAAATTCACATGTAATGCGTTTTTGTGATTGACGGTGGTGCGACATTTTTTTCAGTGTCCAATGAATTAGCTCGCAAAAAACCCATGCAGCAGTTGCGAATAATTTTGCTCTACACGCTCACTCTGGGCTACTCAGCGGTTGAGTTGAATTTTAATCATTTTTTTCAGTTGTTCGAAGATGTCAAATTATGAGTAGAATTAAATTGATCATGGCGGCAAATTTCCTCAAAATTGGGTACCTGGTGCTTGCGTGTTGTTTTTGTTATTTTTTTTGCAATTAAAAGCAAACAGAAAACCAAGCAAACCGTCTGAAAAAAGGAAGAAATAGAAATGTTTGAAATTAGTTGTTATCGGTAGGTAATTCATAATTTGAAATAATTGACTGCAACTAATGCCAATTTTTCTTTTTCACCAGGACTCGTTGGTTGGATATACGGCTAATAAATTCAAAGATCTCCCGTGTCCCAGCGAACAAAGGTAAATTTCTTGAAATAAGCCTTTTTTAAAATAAAATTCATTAAAAAGGCAAAATATAATAATATCGAGTCAATAATGATAATTTTTCGGAAATTCCTTCATTGAAGCTTAAAGTACTCATTTTTGAGTCAAAAATGAGTAACATTTACGCATCGCGCATCAGGTATAATATGGGTAATATTTACTCAATTTTTACAACATTCGGTGGTACTCAAAAATGAGTAAAACAACTTCTACTAAATTTTGAGTACATACGGTTTTAGCGAAACTGATTAGGTTTTGACTCAGTTTTGGGTTATCCAGAGTGAGCGTGTATAGGCATTCATACGTCAAATCTCGCCAAACATGTGAACATCGTCAACAAGCACTTTTCTCGCCAAACATGTGAAAAGGGTACACCTTCACAAGAGATGCTGAATTGTATGCCCGTGTATTGATGTTCTCCTGTTCCTGCTTGAAATCTGATAAAAATTTAAGTTTAAAAAGTCTTATATTTTTTAATTACTACAGCTTTTCTTTCATGGTGCCAATAGGGGGGAAAAGCTTGTGTAAATTATCAAAAGGGGGTGCATGAACTGAAGAAGGTTGAAAACCACTGGTTTAAGAAAATTATTCTTAACTGGATGATGTCACACATCAATGAAAATTCAATTTTTGCAGATGAACAGTCTGGATTTCAGCATGGGCATTTCTCTACTCATCAATTGCTCATGGTTACAAATATGATACGAGCTAACAAATCTGAAGGTTATTCCACTGGAGCTGCTCTTTCAGACATAGAAAAAGCATTCAGTTAGGTACAAAAAAAAACCTATCGGGTACCTTGCTCCTCACGTCCCGTTGAGAGGGGAGCGTTTTGCGCAAATGTATTCAAAAACACAATTTTGTTATTGTTTTAAAACTGAAAAAACAATAGGAACTATCAATAACAATTTATTTTAGTAGCTAACAGGTGACATTGATTTTGTACCATTTATCAATGTTCAGCAAGAATATATTTTTTTTAATAATTTTCATATCGAATGACTTTTTCATATTTTTTTCTTGATTACAACAATACAAGCACGCAGCATGAAAATAAGCTTGGAAAAAAATCGGGCTGTAGGTCCGGTCCTTAATGGGTCAAGTAAAGCCGCGAACTAGCAATACTTCATCAATGACATCACTTTGAATCATCTAATAGGCAGTACCTAGTATAATGCTTAGCATGGAAGAAAAACATTAAAATCATCGTTTCGTAAGTAAATATGGCACTAACTTTATATAGTTCACATTTGCTTGACAAAATATTCAAAATAGATTGATTACTAGTGGCAGAAGTATACATATTAAAAAATAATGAACTAATTTGGGCTTCCAATGGCTGAATCAACCGCCGACTCACCGTTGGAAGCGGCGGCCTCTGACAAGCTAAAAAATAATTTACTAGTGTTCAAGACCAGCTCACTTGTAGGGATATGAAGGACTGTATGACTTCGAACTAAGAACACGGGGTAGCTGCAAAATTCAGCCTAATGAAATTTCGTTTTAAATTGTTGATATATACTAATAATTTGTTGAAAAAGTTTCCATTTCTTCTTCTATAAAAATTTACACCTAGTCACACTACGCCACTGCCATTGCCCCTACGCAAAATATTAATGTTTTCTTACAGAAAGCTTTTCATTTTCTCGGCTCGTTTATTCATTTTGAACGTTTTGATAATTCGTAATTTGGAAGAAGCTCACAAATTACATATTCGCATAATCCAGATTGATAAAAGCATTTTTCTTTGCGCCGGAAGCACTACGGCACACGTTGTGCAAAATAAATCAAACAAAAGACAATTAAAATGCATTGCTTAATTTTTTTTCTCATCATAACTTGCTCACCCCCTTCTCTACAGACAAAAGACAGATAGTCAAACATGTAGTTGCTGCTGTGCTCACCGATCATCGCCGGTAGGTATGTAGATTTAATTAGTCAACTCGCTACGATACGGTTTGCTCGAAGGGACTGAAAATTAATAAAAATATAACCCGCGTGAGATTGAGTACCTCCTCCTGGTCTAGTGAAGAATGGTAGCCACATAACCTGAACTGATGTTTGCACAATGACACACGTCACTTCGGCTGATCCTTTGCGGCCCCGATGGCGGATTCCCAATTATGAATAAATAAAGATTAATTTTTTAATATACATTACGGTTGCCTTCGTAAAGGACAACTTCCGGTGATCCTTGTACGCCGTTTGCTTCAGTTTGCGGCCAACGGTCCGCCACGTGTCCGTATTTATGAGCACAAAGCGATCGCCAGCCGGAGTGGCGCTTTAATTTTGGTGTGATTGTTGTGTTAAGCGGATATTAGCTTGTTTATGATTGGATTGACAAGATTTCACGATTGTCCAAGTCAACGATTGCGGGCCGTCAGCACCGGCTGCCAGATATACTGGCAGCCAACAGCAAAAGCCAATCCAAAAATCAATGACAACACAAGAGGATTAATCTGTCATCCGCTTTATGACCTTGTCTAGGAAATTTTTGCTCACCCCATATTCGAGCCACCATCATCGAGACTCGTCTTAATTTCATTCACCCGATTGATCTCGAACATAAGTCTCCCGTATCGTATTTCCATTAAACAGTGTTTAGCCTAACGAACATCGTAGTGTGTGCCATTCCCCCTTCAACCAAAATCTACCATAATCATAATCGAATTTAGCCGAGGGGTGACCCGATACAGTGGCCGAGCGATTCGGGAACGGGAAGGAAATTCAATGCTTACTACAATTATTTATTGGCTGCCGGCCCCCGAAATAGCTGCGAAATCAGATCGGAACGGAACGGACGGAAAATTAATGCTAGTTTTTCCTCTCGTTGCCACCAATAGTTGTGCCGGAGGAATACTACCCCGTTCGCATCGAAAAGATCCGACACCGACACGTACTGTGAATGAGGAAATTCGATTCCTTCGACAGTTTCCGGCTCGGAGTGGTGAGAATTCGTCCGTGCAGCAGTGTTGTGATTATTGCGCCAAGTTTCGGGTCTTCTGGGTGGATAATTGGGTATAGCGCTTTGACGGATTGAACTTAATGCAATCTGTCAGCTTGAGTGATTTATGTCTATACTTGGTGGAGGAGGATTCTACTCCAAACGACGGTATCGGTTTGTGCTGACGGGCTATCGACATGAAAGCGGAACTTTGCCTAACTTTAAAAAGCGATGGTGCAGAATATTGTATTTAGCAATAAGTTTAATCGGTTGTTGACATGATGTGAGCCTTAAATAATAATATTTCTAGCAGACGAAATATCATTTTCCAATGAAAAGCGTAGAAAAAGTTGTAGAGTTTCTGTATTATACACGAGCGACAGATCAACGTAGAATTTCGACAGTCTGTTTTATACCAATGTGTTTCTTGCAATTGGTTAGGGGTTAACCAATTCAATGGTCTGAAACGGTCAAATTCAGAAAAAAATCTTCTGAAACTTTTTCTTTTTTTAGATTATTGGTAATCTTTAGGAGGGAGCTATTAATTGGCTTAAAGTCATTTGAAAATAATGTTGAAGGTTGATGGAACACAGTTTTCGGTAGAGCACCGTTTTACTGATAAACAGCATGGGTGGAATTGAGTTCTATTCGATAAAAATGTTATGTGAAATTTTAAATTAGTAATTAGAAGTAAAAAGATGAATTTTTTTTTCAAACATTTTCTGATAGTTAAGCATTTACCCACAAAAACATAACAGAAAACTGATTCAATTTTTGTTGTGTCCTCGTAAATCATGTTTGAAGCAGTTGTATGCAGACGTCCTGAAGATGTACAAGATCATCCCTTCCATTCTCGATTGTTTGGCTCTTCAACCGGATATAGACAATCTACTACAGTGATACGAAGAAAATAGAATAAGAAACAATGTCAAGAAATGAAAATTATCTGTACCTCCGTCAATCACCAGTACACCCTGAAATCATCTTCGTTGGAACGCCAAACTACTGATCAACGACCACGTAGCAATAATTTCATCGAAGGCATATGTAGTTCTTGGATACATCCGGTGATATTTTTGGCATTTCTTGAATACCTAAGCTCTGAAGACACTGTACTGCACTCTTGTTCGTAGCCTTCATGAAAACACTCCCACGTTAGGACCAACGTTAGGAGCCAGGTGACAGAGGATCAAGATAATGCTCATTTTCGACATACTTGACGGGAACATCGATTGCCTTCAATTACTTAAGGAAATTCCACTCTATGCTCCACCCCGATAACTAAGAAGATCTCCTTTTTTGCTGTTTCTATTCACAGGCCCGAACAATCCGTTTAACCGTTGCCTGAGGGCCTTCATCGACGTTGGTATGTACTTCAATTTTATTATCTCTAACGATTTATAAAAAAATATAATTTAGAACAGGTAGAGTAGTCTGTACGATATATTCGAAGACGAAACACTAAATACGGGGCAATACTTGAAAAATGAAACACGGAGACGTTTTTTGGCCAAAGTCGGTTTTATTTTTCAACATACATCGTTGGACTCGTAGTATTGACCTAAAATACAACGAATCCAATGATTTTCTAGCTTCTTGATACCCTCCGAAAAGTATTCGATCGGAAGGTCTCCAAAATACGCTATGAGTTTCTCATTTTAGTAAAACGCTAACCTCTTCAGGTTAGGAAACAATAATAGTCGTTGGTTGGTAAACGGCTGGGCAATGCGTACTTGCGTACCAGCAGTACACCCGTACTAGTTTTATGTGTAGACTCATCACTGCGACCAGAGATTAGATCTATTGTGATATTGCCCAGGTGTTTTCTGTACTCCGCAGTATCACTATTGAAGTAAGTGATACGCTTATCATTCATATTCGTGCTTGTGTGTAAGTTTTACCTTTTCCATTCAAGCTTACTGCTCTACTATACCGAGCCTCTGTCCATCCTAACAATATCGCCTAATTACAATTCCCTGGAGAGAACTTTCATACGTTTCATAAAATAGGGATTAGTTTTGTTCAAAGGAGAGTCAACAGGGGGGTACCGTAGAATTCAGATTGATGGAGAGGTACGTGGTGGGGAGCCTGAGATAAGCCCATGCTTAAAAGTACTTTGACAACCAAATGGCCTGATTCTACTGAGATTCAAACCTACGACCACCTGCTTACCAAAGCGGACTCTGTAACCTCGAGGCTACGGAGCTCCCCCAACTAGTTGGCGTAAAATAGACCCCAGTGTGGTCCATTGCATAATGCCCAGCAACTCCTATCCCTAGCTCCACGTGGTACAGACTGGGATACGAGCAACCAAGGGAAGATCGGTGAACTGGTGAGAACTTGGTCGTATGCTGATTGGGAAGAAGGAGCTGTTCTCCTTGGAATAACAGCTTGTCTGAGCGTCTGTTCCCTAGGTTAGGGGTGGCTCAAACAGCGACTGATCCGGAGCGGACGGCTGAACTATGAAATGCGGTGTCTCACCAGCTACACCCAAGACGGCAACCCCGTTGCGAGACTAGACATTGCAGCCCTACTAAGGCAGCATGCTGAAATAAACATACTATGAATAATCCAGAGAATGACACGAATCGGAACAATCGGTATAGACCTAGGCAAACGAAAAAGGACAACGATTGGAAACTTGGCACTTCGAACGTTAGGACTCCGCTCGAACCGGCACGCGCGGGAATCTTGGCCAGAGAGCTACGGAAGGCAAAAGTGGAGGTAGCAGCCATACAAAAGGTGCGTTGGCCTAAAACCGGAGAACGTGGATTCCGGGCGGTTGATCTGACTGCGGGCACTTCTTTCAAGTATCACATCTACTACAGTGGCGGCGACAGAGCGGAACGAAGCGCCGGCAACTGGAAACCAAATCGTGCTACTTGAAAACCAAATGAAGCGTGTTATTAGATGAAGGCCTATTAATAACCCTCTATGGGTATTGAGAATCTAGGACAGATTGTTTAACTACAGCCTTATCAACGTGTACGCGCCGACAAACGATAAAACCGATGACGTAAAGGAGGAGTTCTATGAGCTCCTTGAGAAAACGTATGGAGAGTGTACAAAGCATAATATAAAGATCGTCATCGAAGATACGAACGCACAAGTCGGACGAGAGGAGTACTTTTGTCCCGTTATTGGTAGGGAAAGCCTTTACTCTACCACCAACGACAACGGCTTGAGGTTAGTGGACTTCGCCGCGGCCAAGGGAATAGCCATCTGTAGTACCCATTTTGCACGTCTGAACATTGGGAAGCACACCTGGAGACACCCCAATGGAGAGGCCAGCTCCCAGATCGACCACATGCTGATCGACGGTCGGCACTTTTCAGACGTCAGAGATGTGCGGTCCTTTCGGAAGCCAAATATCGACTCGGATCATCATCTCGTGGTAGGCAAGATTCACGCCCGGTTGTCCAACGTATTTCAATCGAGATCGGCGAGAAAGATACGTCTGGACATCCAGAGGTTATCAGCGGAAGGAGTTGCTGCAGAGTACATGCTTGGCATACACAGCACAAAACACTGAGTTACACACAAAACGACTCAGGTCAGGCCATGCGCAGTAACGGCCCAACTATTGTGTGAGTAATTTTTTAATTCTCAGACACAAGGACACGCAGATGCATCTTTCACTTTTTTTCTAATGAAGAAATGGTCCAAAGTTGCACTATCGTCCCCTTTTTTCCAAACAAACCAAGCAAACTAAAGCGTACGGTTGAAATTTAGACTTTTTAATTGTGCACAAGCTGTACGCAGGTTTGCCTCTCTGTTATTCGCGTGGATGCGTGTGTGCACAATTTCAATCGAAAAGAGAAAAATAACAAAATTCTGCAAAACGCACGCTCACTCTCCGCTCTTGCAGATATCTGTGCTCAACATTAAGCAACCACACAGTTTTGTTTCTTCATTGTGTCTGCGTTTTCGCCCAGTTAAAGTGTGAGAGGTGGCACATGAGCAGATTATGAGTGCGTGATGCCAAGCATGGTAGAGTATACTCGGAAAGCTGATAGACGAATCGGTGAACCAGCTGGAGTGGACCTGAACGAGCAGTGGAAGCACATCCATGATGCGGTCAGCGAAACAGCGCGAGAAATGATAGGCATGACAACGGGAACCACGCATAGTGGGTGGTTCGATGCTGAGTGTCTAGAGGTGACGGAGGAGAAGAACCGAGCCTACGCCAACACGTTAGTAGCAGCTAATTGTGTAACGCGTCACATGCGGGAGAAATACCGGGAGGCAAGAGCTGCCGAAAAGAGGCTTCATCGCCGTAAGAAACGTGAGCACTGGGATCGCGTCTTCGCGGAGGCGGAGAATTGCTTTACCAGGCACGATACGAGGAGCTTCTATAAAACGATCAACGGAAACAGGAACCGGACCATGCCAGTACCTGCCATGTGCAATGACAAGGAGGGGAACCTGATTACCGATAAATCGCAGGTGACCAGGCGTTGGAAGCGACATTTTGAAGTGGTGTTGAACGGTGAGGAAGGTAGGAGAGTCGTCGAGGAGAACAGGATAGAAATTGGGGAGGACGGACAACATTGGACGAGGTGAAGAATGCTTGCAAAGAGCTAAAGAACCACAAAGCCGCTGGGAGGGACGGCTTACCGGCCGAACTTTTCAAAGTTGGGCGCTAGCGACTGTGTAATGCAATTCACCAGATTATCCTAAGGGTATGGTCTGAGAAACAACTAGCTGTGGACTGGTTGGAAGGGCTCATATGCCCTATCTACAAGAAGGGACAAAGGCTCCATTGTAGTAATTACTGAGGCATTATTCTCCTCAATTCCGCTTACAAAATTCTCTCCCGTATCCTGTTCCAGCGACTGAAGCCGTTGCAGGAAGCCTTTGTTTGAAAATACCAATGCGCTTTTCGAGTGGGACGATCTACAACGGACCAGATGTTTACGTTGCGACAGATTCTCGACAAGTTTCGAGAACACAACTTGCAGACGCATCATCTGTTTATTGACTTTAAGGCGGCGTACGATACAGTGAAACGCAACTAGCTTTGGTGAATAATGCTAGAACATGGTTTCCCAGCAAAACTAATTGAACTGTTACGTACGACGCTTGACTGTTTCACATCATGCGTCAGAACAGCGGGCGAATTTTTGGGCGCGTTTGTGACGTTAGATGGTCTGAAGCAAGGTGACGGGCTTTCGAACTTGCTGTTCAACATAGCTTTGGAAGGTGCAATACGGAGGGCAGGTGTGTAGAGAAGCGGCACCAAGCCAAGCCAAGCCTTGGTGCTACATTCCGGATTCGGAACTTGACCTTCTGTTTTTTTATACACAGACTTCGCAGCCGACTGTTTAGTGTACAGGACAATTGCGGGGCTAGCGCTACGACTGACACTAACTAACAGTCTCTCCCGAGCCGAGACTCGAACCTACGACGACTGGCTTGTTAGGCCAGCATCGTACCTCGAGACCATCTGGGAGAGAAGCGGCACCATCATCACTTAATCTCATTGATTTAATTGGTGTTCACCGTAGAGCAGTTGAGAAGGTCTTTAGGGCTCTCAAAAGGGAAGCTGCGAGAATTGGAATCACCGTAAACACTGCCAAAACGAAGTACATGGTGGCTGGCAGAGAGCGTGTTAGTTCTGCGAAGTTGTCGACGAATTTGTTTATCTTGGCTTATCGTGACATGTGACAACGAGGTGAGCCGCGATGTGAAAAGGCGGATTGCGGCGGCGAATAAGGCTTATTATGGATTGCGTAGCCAGCTTAGGTTCCGTAACCTACAGATCCGTACGAAATTTGCGCTCTAAAGGACTCTGATCCTCCCGGTGGCGCTCTACGGACATGAATAGTGGACGTGGAAGGAGGCCGATCGACGAGCGCTTAGGGTCTTCGAGTGTAGAATTCTGCGATCAATACTCGGAGGCAAACTAGAGAACGGGGTGTGGCGCAGGCGCATGAATCACGAGCTGTACGAAGTATACAAACCCGCTGATATTGTCAAGCTGATGAAACACGGCAGGTTACAGTGGGCTGGCCACGTAGCACGGATGGCGGATGAGCGACCGGCAAAGATAAAATTTAGCACGGAACTGGATAGAGGCCGACGACTTCGAGGCAGACCTCGCACGCGCTGGATGTGTGCTGTCGTCGAGAATGCCAGAGCAGCGGGTGTAAGGGGAGACTGGAGAGTAGCAGCCCAAGACCCAGTTTTGTGGAGACGTATTCTGGATTCGGCATAGGATCTCAACGATCAGTTGCCATAAAAGTAAAGTAAAGTAAGTAATAGTCGCTGGTGAATACGCTGCCTGAGGAACCAATTCAAAGCCGATTTCATGCAATTTTGCTTGTGCAATTAAGCATGAATGAACAGGCGAATGCGATTTACAGTCGGTGCAAAAATGATGAATAGTATACTCCGGTTATGGTTTTACCTTTTTTAAAGATTGTCCACGAATATTATGCCATGTGCATCCCAAAATACGGAGGTCATAACCTTTCCGGTCCTTTGTTGCGTTTTTTGACGCTTCGGAGCACTTTGGCCCGGTAAAACCCACTGTTCTGCCTGTTGCGTTGACTCAGGAGTGTAGTAATAAATCCAGGTTTCATCTTTGGTTATGAATGCTTACGCGCAAATTATGCCAAATTCTGCTAGGAAGTCGTCACACGAATTCGTTTATGGTCCACTGTGAGCAAACGCGGCACCCATTGCGCTTCATGCTCAAAACTAAATGCACGATATTGCCCACGCATTCTAATGACATGCCTACAGCATTAGCTACCTCTCTCGTTTTAACTTTGGGATCTTTCAACATCATATGATGTAATTTTTCGACGGTTCCTGGTGTAGTGACCTCTTTTGGGCACCCAGATCGTTCAGCATCAACTGTACTCGTAAGGCCACAGCGAAACTCGGTAAACCACTTTCGTATCGTTTCAATCGACGGTGTAGAGTCCGGGGAATACTTATTGAGCTTGGCCTTGGTTTCGGATATCGTTTTTTTGCGTAGAAAGTAGTGTTTGATTAAAATTCGAAACTGAGATTTTTACATTTTAAAAATAAACTCGGAGATTAGTCGTTTTTCAGTACTGTAACTTGTAAATGCGTAAACATCATTGGCTAAAGGCGTCTCGTTTGGAGAATCAAAATTGACAAATCAGTGAAAACTAATGCCATCTCTTAGAATTTCCAGGTACTATCAGACTGCCTAGTAAAATAAAATAAACACAGCATGCCGACGGTATGGAACCAAACTGTAAATTCGGTAGGGTTTGCAATCCCGGGAACGATTTCCCGGGAAATAGCTTTTCCCGGGATTCCCGGATCCCGGGAACAGAACTATTGATTCCCGGGATCCCGGGATTCCCGAGTTCCGCGAAAAATTTTGTTACATTTTTTATAGTTTCTTATGCAATAGTGCAATAAAATTAAATACGTCAAACTGGTGCGACCTGAAATAAATCATTTAATAAAACTCAAAGTCAGTATAGTATTTTAACGTAAAAATCATGTTTGCATGTTAATTATTAGGCTTTCATATGCTCTAAGACTGACTTATTTTAAGTCGTATTGAACTGATTATTCAGTATTCTATCGTTTCCTTCCGGTTTGTGGATCGAATAACGAAATAAGGTAGTTAGTTAGTTAAAATTCTTTCTTCAAATCTTACGCTCTAATCAACGGTGATATAAACTCCAAAAGGGTTTGAAATGTTGTTCTGTCAATTTGAGACTAGATTTGAGACGCAGTTAATTTAAAAAATCGTAATGACATAGCAAACATATTTTATAAAAAATAGCGAATAGATTTGCTACCGCCCAAGTAAATCGTAAAGGTTTACTGTAGTGTAAAAAATATTTTGCCCAAAAATTCCGTACCAAATATAGCAAATATTCTCCTCGTTCCACTCAGTTTTCTCTTCAATAAACTGAAAGAATCGGACACCAGTTTTCAATTAAATGTAGCAAGAGCTGTAATCGGTGATTTGAAAGTATTCTAGATTCAGCAGACTTGTGCAAAGTTTTACAGAAGACATATATATAACTTTTTTGAGCTTAAAGAAAAATAGTTAGCGGATCTGAAGCGATTGTTTGACGACATAAAGACCCTTAATCCTCCTCTCCTGCAAATATATGCTACAAAAATCGATCACGAATTTCTGATGTTATTCAATTCATATTCAAGTGTTTTGTATCTCATTTGTTTTTTGTACTTCATGCGAATTTAGAATGAAATTGAAAACAATTTCTTGTTGCTTTTTACTGATAAACTTCATTGAAAATCTCATTCTTGTTAAAAAAAAATTCCCTTCCCGGTTCCCGGGAATTCCCGGGAAATGAGATTTTTTATTCCCGTTTCCCGGGAAATCGATTCCCGGGAATATTGCAAACCCTAAAATTTAGGCTTAGCAGCGAACGCAAGCAACAGCCATGATCTTGAGCTCCTACCGTGCTTTCTGAGGAGAAGGAAAAACCTTGCTTGAATGGATCATAAGGATTTCCGAGGACAAAATACCGGTTGAGTCGTATAATAACCATCTATTCGAAGAAAGAGATGAATGAATTTGAAATCTTTTTAAAATAATAAAAAAAAACCTATTCTAAGAACAATCTCGACTGAAAAACCTTTAAATATGGCAAACCATGTAAGTTATGTTAATATTTCCGCATTTGTAGCATCACAATTGACCATTTGATTAACCGGTATTAAGAATGGAATAAAGAACTTTCCATCTGGACCCTGGATGGTGTTACAAACATGTAATGCTACGCAGAAAGATTTACGTGGATAGTTTGGGGAGGTCTGCTCAGAAATGGATGCTAATGGAGCTGCTATCCCGGGATCCACGTAGGGTGCTTAACTTGGATCCGTTAACCGACAAAGTTATCGCCTTGCGTGGAGAACGCAATCTTTATAAGGTTGGCCAAGGACCAGCTTAGTAGAACATTAACACTACGTCTACTTGCTCAGCTGACGGATATCAGCATCCTCCAATGATTCTGTTGTTCTATAACAAATTCCGATCGAGGTGACCCGGAGTGTATCTTCGGTGTAGGGACTTGGAAAGACACCGAGTCCGGTTGGAGAAATGCTATAAACTGGAAACCATTTAGGTGGCTTTCTACCCGAACTACACTAGGATTCTTCAACCCTTCGATGTAAACTATAACAAGCCACCGAAGACAGCGTAGCTGAAAACCGTTGAGAACTGTGGAAATGCAACAACCCAGATGAAGATCTGAAAACTAAGCATTTGCCTCGCTGCTGAACAAATCTCTGGAAGAAATTGATGAGTACCGAAAGCCAATACTTCCGTCGATGCGAGTAACGTTAAAGAAACGAGAACTGATTCTAAGAAGGTCACACTTTTCTTGTCATTCGTTCCCAGGCGGTAGGGTTAATGAAGATACCGGGAAAGCATCTCGTGTCTCGGTACAAACTCTCAGAACAGAGGTTTGGCTCTAATGATGATCAAATTATGTGCATATGCACAGAATGCTGGAACTATTTGACCCTGGTGTTTATGGACTAGACTCTCAGATTTCTTGGAATCACAAACCCCCAAAACTTCCCATCGAAAAAGAAACTCAACAGCTCTAGCATCGAAGACCTGCCCTGCTTGCCTCTTGTCGAAGATTAGAATACCATAGACTGATAACTGAACGGAAGGTTTCCTCAGATGCTGAGAAGAAGTTTAAGGCTGAACTGAGGGCTCAGGAAGAGGCTGAAAACCGAGATATTAGGTAATTTAATATGTTAACGGTTCGTACTTACGTTCCGGGCATTCTGGTATCGCGAAAAAATAAAATAAAAAACCTGATTTCTCTGGTCTCGATCACTACAGCAAGCGCAACGTTTAGGAGAGTCTGTGGGAGTGAAATCGGAAATGTTTGATCTTATTTAATAAAATTGTTTCAATGCCCATTAACCGATGCGGGTGAGCTGCGTTCGGCTATCCTCGAACGTACACGATCGCACTCGATTTAGAAGGATCAAGAAAAAAAATGCAGCTGTTAACTAAAGTGACTCTCGATGGAGAAGAATGCCATTCTGCTTTCGATTGCCGTTTAATTTTAGCGAAGTCTATTTTTTTAAACAAATATGACATACTTTACGTTCGGACGGCGTTTTAACGGGCAACAAATTTTCAGTGTACCAAACAAACACTGACTGAGTTTGATCGGTGCACAGAGACACGAGGCAAGAAACAATCATCATGTTCAACATTATAATGCACTCGATCGGCGGCGATACCGCGCTGCTCAAATTGTGATTAATGAGTTATAAATTGTAAATCAATACCTGTGTGTATGTTTGTTTATGTGACCGCTGCTGACCTCTGAAGGTGGAAAGGTGGAGTGAGCTTGATTCAATTATTTTTTTTTTCGACTAAACGGCTCACTTAGCTCGCAAGACAAGAGAGATGCGGCGGGGCAGTCGCGGTTTCTTTTTACTTCTCGCTAGCTCGCTCGCTAGGTAGGGAGGAGGGAACACGGCAAGAACCATCGGCCGGCAGAAATGAAAAGCCTCCGAGCCAAAGTACCGCCAGTACGATGAAGAGATTTGTTTCCGCGGGATATTTATCATTTACATACACACGGTTCTGTTTTCGGGCAGAGGGCGCGAGTATAGTGCGCACAGAGGCCCATACCTGGATCAGTCAGTCAGTCAGTTGGCCGTTTGGTTGCATTTGTTTGAGCTGCCGTACAATTTTACCAGAAATGGTACAATTTTCTTGATGTTTGTAGTTAAAATTAAATTAAAATATTACTTTTGGATATTCACAATAAAAATATCATATTTATTTTAAGCGGTTAGTTTATGATTAACGTAAATTTACATAAAAGTATGTATTTTAAATATAAACAGAAATTCTGTTCTCCAGAAAATTTTGAATTAATTTTTGCTCTGCCTTGTAGAAGTTCTAAACGTTTTTAGATGACATCAATTTTACATAATTAAAGTAAACCCAAAGAAAAAGTTTTTTTTTTGCATCAATTTGCTACAATTTTTCCTTAGACAGCAGTTTAGTAGAGATTAAAAGCTTTGAGATTTAATTTTTCAAAAATTTTACATGCTAAAAATAACTCTCAAGTCAAATCGAGTTTTGCCTTCAAGGCTTCTTCTACCAGTTGTGCAGCAAATCCACCGCGATAACTTATTTTAAGCTGAATAGCAGCTGTCAGATTGTTCCCAGTTGATCAGAAGCAACTGCTATTTTATGATCTGATCATCGTGTTACAACATATCTTTATTTTTATTTTCATTTGAATAAGCAATGGGTGAACTTTTGCTGCGAGATTTTCTATTATTTATCGAACACAATAACGTTCTTATAGCAGACATTCGTTCAGCACGATTAAGTCATGCTTCTACCAGCCAAACTGCCATAACTGTGCGAAATTACGCTTCCTTATAGCGTTACGATCTTACCACTTGAGGTTATTGCACAAATTTTGATGCGCGCCTGTTTGTGGCCCAGAACTTGGCTCGCCTTCTGGCGTTACCATCGTCAGCAGCACTGAAAACTGTTTTCCCATCTCTGCGCGCCGGTGGGCACGGGAAAATGAAGCTCAAAATTGCGCACCTCCAATTGAAATCTCCGGAACTCGTACAAAATCAGGTGAAAGTGGCGTTGCCTGGCATGGCAAGAAGGGCAATTTTCATCTTGGAATTTTATTAAACCTCGGAAGGTGAGAACAACGGCAGCGGCAGAAGGTGGTATGGAAATCTATTTTTTACGATTATGAATTTTGTGTGCGCGCTCCGGTGGCGGCGGAGCAGAAATTGCCAGCACCATTGTGCGATATATTAAATTTTTACGATGCCATTCCGAATGGAAATAACACTTGAAATGTGTGACGGTGCGATACCTGGCCTAGCACCGAGAGAGAGATAGAGAGAGAGAGAAAACGCCTAGAATGGGGCGCTGAACCACGAGGGTCTCTTCGACAGCCACTTATCACCCCGCTTTTTCGCTGGCGCCACTATTGCCGCCTACAACCGCTGCAGCAGCGTCTTCCTTTGCCACTGTTGCAGAAATAAATCAAGTGGCTTTTTGTTCGAGAAATTAAGTTGTCATTTACACTCTTATCTTTTGAAAAGCCCGATCCTTTACTTATCCTTCTGTTTTTATTTTTTTTATTTTCATTCAATGGCATGTATGTTTGGCTTCGGTTATAAGCCACTTTACGAACTTGTTAATGAGTTAAGAACGCAAGCTAAACGTTGCAAGGTGCGCCCTTTACACTGGTGCCGATAGGTTTTGTCGGTTTTGTTGTTCCTTCCCGTTTATGCCTCGTTCAAACAAGCGGCTGAATCAATAACAGCTTACCGAACCCGAAAGGACGCCGCCAAAGCCCAGTTTGTTCGTCCCGTTGTTGTGCTCCTCGTGCGCATCGGCAATATGAAGAATAGAATGGAAGCTGTGATTAGATTATCGTTTATCTTGCGACATGCCCGGGGAATCCTTTTCTAATCCTTCTGTCAAACATGAGCAAAATATTATGTTTTTTTCTTCAAATTTCGAGAGCGAAAGTACCGCTGTGGCCACCAAATGGCGGCAGATGCCGCTAGGATATTTTATTTGACAAGTCAGGTTAGCGAAGAGAGAGGAACATCAAAGGATCGAAAGCTCCGCGGACAGATGTCACCGGTACAAAGGTGGAAAAAGCGAAATCATGTATCGCAACTGCGTTCCCTCTGATCTGGTTTGTTTAATGAGTAGAAGTGATGTTCCACTCGAGGATCAAATTGGCCGCCATGCCGATTCGGCAGCTGTGATGTGCGGCGCCGGCCGCCGCACTTCGCTGTCTTGCAGTAATTTATGCTTTGATACGTCGTTGGAGGGCCTTGTGTAAAAAGTTTTCAATATGAAATATTAATGATTATATTTTCGTCGAAACAATGTAGGTTTTTTAATTAGCATATGAACAAAAGAAAATGAATCATGTTGCCGGAAAACCCGCTAATCTAGAACACAAGTTCAAAATCTGAAATATCATCCACTGAACCAGCATATTTGAATACTTGATGCAATTCGAGATTCAAGTGTTTGTGCCACAATTTGTTAATAAATTAACCACCAAACATTGCACGCAGCTGATCAATCCACTTCCGCCAGCGTTAGTGTTCGACATCGGACCGGGTAGGGTCCGGTAAAAGTCCGGTCCGGTCCGGTCCGAAGTCCGATCGAACCGGAACCTTTAAAGTCCGATTGTTTTTCGGACCGGACCGGAACGGAGCCATCCGGACTTCGGAACGGACCGGGTAATGCTTTCCGGACCCCGGACATTTTTGGTGAAAAAAAAGTTGAAGAGGTTGTTTATAAGACACGACCGCAGAGTTAACGTAGAATACGACAGCCGGTCTTATGTCAATGTCTTTCTTGGAATAGGTTTGGGAATACACTCAATTGGGGGTAATTAATTTAATAGTCTCTTTGCTCCAGATGACGTTTACCTCTGTAGCCGGCACCGCAGTTTCACTTGCTGCCGTATCCGAAACAAAAATGAAATTGAATTGTTTTGTGGCTGTCTTTTGTATCAAGTAGCACTAAGATATCTTAATATAGGCAGTGGCTACGAAGAGGCTATAGACAAGGGCAAATAGTACATCTATGGTCTATGATATAACAGTTCAAATAAAAATTTTCTGCATTTTACGATAACGTAGATAATTTTTCAACTGATTGCTGCAATTAGTAAGACTTGCGCGAAAAATAATGTAATTCAGGCTCACTAGCTCAGAAATTCTTCAGATATACTTTGAGGTTAATTGTGTTTGTCAATGTCATTTATTGACAAGAGAATATTTTTTAAACATGGCAAATTTTTTATTTAGTTTTGGATGATTTACAGTGATAAATAAATTCTACATGAGGTGATTTATTAGCAATTATGTATACATGAAAATTTCAATAGCTATACTGCTAGCCACACACGCTACATAGCATACCTCACATGCTATAAACTATATAGCATATATAGCAAGCCACCCACGCTAGCCGCACGTTATATAGCAAGCCACACACGCTATATAGCAAGCCACGTACGCTATATAGCAAACCACACAAGCTATAGACATGTACATACACGCTATAAACATACACTTACGCTATACAGCTAGCCACGGACGCTTTATAGCAAGCCACTCACTCTAGCCACACGCTCTATAGAAAGCCACACACGTTATATAGCAAGCCACGCTAGTCTCTTTCAGTTTCGGGTTGTATTCACCCACAATATCTGAATTTGATTAACGTTGGTGGGGTCCAACTCAGATCGAAGGAAAGCCGAACTGAAAGAGGCAGGAACTGTAGCTAACCACTACCACCGCCGCTGCTGATCCACTTCGCCTACTGCCATCGGTGTTGATGTTTGCTGCTGTTGCCTGCTGCTAGTAAACTGTTTTGCTTGAAGAGAAACAGTCTCTTATATAGCCCAAAGACATACGCTGGATGATGGTTGCTTCTCAAACGCCATAACATACACACACGCTATATAGCAAGCCACACACCTTATATATTAGGGATACACGCTACAAATATTCACACACGTTATGTGCACACACCCTACATACGCTGGATGATGGTGGCTTCGCAAACCACCTGGCGGTGCGAGTCTCTTTCAGTTTCGGGTTGTATTCACCCAACGATATCTGAATCGGATTACCGCTGGTGGGGTCCAACTCAGATCGAAGGGAAGCCGAACTGAAAGAGGTAAGAACTGCAGCTAACCACTACCACCGCCGTTGTTGCCCGCTGCTGATCCACTTCGCCTACTGCCTTAGGTGTTGATGTCCGCTGCTGCTGCCTGCTGCAATTAAACTGATTTGCTTGAGGAGAAATAGTCTCTTATATAGTCCGAAGAGTGCATTCCCGGCTAACTAGGTACTCCATTCTGTCGTCCTTCTTAGGGAAAGGCAGCAAGCGACCAATCATCAATAGTCGACATTTGCGTTTCGACAATGTTCAACAATCAATATTACAATAGTTTGAACAATCAGATTACAATTTTCTGCATTTGGACGGGTGCTTAAATGATTTTCCAATCGATTGCTGCAAAAATGACAGAAATCGGTTGGAAACAGATTGGGTTTAAAACGTTCGAAATTGGACAATTTTTGTGACGCTCTCGATGTTTTCAGTTTTGAAATTGGATCCCTGTATTGAAATTGGGTCCCTGTAATTGTTGCCGTAAGACATATTCTACGTCAAAAATTATTCAATTTAGGTCATAGAACGCAGCAAGTTGTTCATTCTTTTTCATATTTTTCGCTGCTTTTACTAAAGTCAACCCCTATGGCCTTGTTTGCCTTTTTAACCTGTAACATATGCTTTAATTAATCACATGGTTCTTATAAAATTAGAAAGACATTGATTGTTACATTTTTTTTTTGCAATTTCAATTTTGCTCCTGCTATCACTTCGAAACTAGTGAACAACTAATAGACTCGCACAACTTGTTCTGAGTTTGTGTTTAATTGAATGCCATCGGCATTCATGCTCAATCAGTTTAAGACGTCCTGTGTGTCTCTGCGTCGAGTGTTCCACTCGAATACAAGTTTTTTTCGGGACGGGACGTCGTCACATCACGCAAAGAATCCGGCAGTTACTTTTACTAAAATATTAGCTCAAAGAGGAATGATAGCATGTGTTTAGAGACTTGGTCTCTATTTTTAAGCTAGTCTCTAAAAAGTCTTTTTTATCAACGAAAGGTCTTTAAAGTTTCTTTTTCACCTAAAAGTCTCTTTTTCCATTTCTCGTTCAAATAATCAGGCGATATTGAAAGAGGTATCTGTTATGCAACAGAAAATGACATCGGCAAAAACGGCAGATACAAATTAGCAACATATTCTGAAAAAAGGCAAACCCTCTCATCACATTTTTTTTCGCAGCGATCAAAAAAGTAGTTCCCGGTGGCCAGGAGTGCATTGCTTTTTTAAAGCAAAAGCAAAGCCCAGGTAATACACTCCGCTTCGGAACTTGACCATCTGTTTTTATTCGGATCAGACTTCGCAGCCAACCGTTATAGTGTACAGAACAATTGCGAGGCTAGCGATCTTATTGACTCTAACAGTCAACAACAACAATATCGCACGCAAGCCTGGGGGGCTTATGCGGTCTCGATCAACTAGATAAGTTGAGAGAATTCGTTATCAATATTGTTTTTGGCACATTTTGCATGTGTAGGATAAGAACAACGATACACCGTACCCCAGTGCTGAGTCGAGAAAATTTCCAGCTCGAAAAGATCCTCGACCTGATCGGGAATCGAACCCGATATCACAACCGTGTGGGAGAGCTAGCCGACCGACATCGCTAACCACAGAACCACGGGGACCACCACTCTAACAGTCAATCTCTCCCGAATCAGGATTCGAACATACAACAGCGCCAAGCGCTCGAGTTCAACTGGGAAATTTTTTTAACGCAATTTTTTGAACAATTCGAGAGAACAGTAAAAACATGTGACAAAGTATATAATTTAGGCCAGGCCACTCTACCGGGAAAGCAGAAAAAATGGATATTTCAAATCACTAAACCGAAATGGGAATCGAAATTTTTAAATCACCGAGACATGCAAACCGGGAGATTATACTTCACACCGGGATCATCATCTTTCTGCATGTCTTTAGTTCTATTTATTGAACCATTTCTTTCAACGGAAGTATCGAAGTGAAAACCTGTGAGCCAATTGGCTTGATTCTGCCTGTTCTGAAAAAGCTTGTTGTTGGTTTCAACCAAAATCGACAGCGGCTTAACAGCAAGACCTGCTTAATCAAACTTAATTCTGCTGTAACAGCTGTAATCAAAGGCGCCAACTTTGGGGGTCTAAAAAGCACTTTTTGCCCTTCCTCCTCCCAGTAATTTTTTCAACGTATCATTTTACCACCAAGCACTTCCCGTCAGCTCAGAATTTTCTATAACAAAAACAAACAGTAGCCACACGAAAAGGAAGAAATCTATTTTATAGCCAGCTTTGGTTTGTGCAGAAAAAAATGTAAGCTACGAAATTGTCAATCTGATTTAAAAAACCTATTTTGAAAAAAATCTGTTATGACCGAATATTTTTTAAATACTACTTTTTGTTTTTGAAAATAAAATCAGTGTAGGATCTCAAAATTTATTTTTCCAATGTTTTTAAATAAAAATTCAGAAACTCTTGTTATACAGAACGGATATGGTTTCAGAGGCAAAAAACGTGAAACCGTAAAGCAAAAAGGAAAAAAAAATTGTCAGAGATTTTTTTCTTTTCGAGAGTGCCCACTGTTGCTTTTTCAGAAGTGTTTTAAGCAACTGAATTTTCTAATTAAAAAACTTATTTTAAAAAATATGACAAGGCCAATTTTTTTGAGGTCACTTTTTGTGTTAATTTGTTTTAAAGTGTAGGATCTTGATTTTTTTTTCAATATTTTCAAAAGAACGTTCAGACAATTCGTTAGAAGTCATTTCTGAACAACTTATATTTAACTCAATAAGGTAACACGGGGCTAGTTGAAACAATTCTCAATGTTCAACTTGAAAGTTACCTAAAAAATTCCAAAAAAAAGCAGTTTAATTTATTGGTTCTAAACATTAATGATGCTTTTTAACTATCGAAAAAATAGTAGGGTAAATAGCAACACTGAATTTTGAAGTGGTAAATCTCGCAAATCGATTCGGACCATGATGGATTCTAGATGAAGATAATCAATTACGATAAAGAAATAGTTGATTCGAATCTGCGTTTGAACTTGCCCCAGAGGCTAAGATGTAAGGAGCAAACTGAAATGATGGAAGTTCTTGCCGAAATAAAGACTAATTGCGCATTTTTTAATATAGGGGAACTGCTCCATTATTCATCTCAGCCCATATATTCATCTCATACAACATGAAAACACAATTGAAAACAGAAAAAACGCATATTTTCTAACTAAATCGATCTGCTAATCCATGGAATGGATTCTTCTTAGTTCACTTTAGATTTCTCATTAAGTAGAATCCTCAAAAACTCACTTAAAAGCTCTAAATTTGATATAATAGTCAGGCATCTTCACTCGAAAACTCATTTATTTCAATCACCTACTTCAGAAAACGAAATCCGCGCATTGTTCTGTACGGCTACAACGAGACTCGTTCAGCAGCCAACCAAAGTTTTTCTCATCACTAGCGGACCATTATTCATTTTAATCACTAAACAAAATCACTCACTACACTAAGAATACTTTAATCTTTGAAACGTTCACCTCAAATTTCCAAAAACCAGCTTGAATTAGCAGAAATATATGAAATAAATTTCTACAATTTCTAAATTTCAACTGTATGTATTTTCATCTGTTTTCACTGCCTTGAAGAAAATCAAAAGTTGCCAAATCTGTTTCTGTTAATCCGAACAAACCAAACTGAAAATGTTGAATTATTCCGACATAATTGATATAAATGGACAGCACTGCAGTGGTTACCTAGGTTACCATATTTGCACGTAAACAACTACAGCGGATATCTAGGTAACCTACTACGACGGGCTGCGGCTACGTTCATTCAAGATGATTTACAGTGCATTGCAGTGTGATGAATATGGGGGCGTCGTGGGATGAATAATTGAGCAGTGATTTTAGTTTTGAGATGGATATGGAAGCGTTGTGCAAAATGCTTTGTTTTACAAAATTCAGGATAAATCTAGCTAAGTTTACTTAATATACAATACTGAACGATTCTATAAGAGCACGTAAGCGTATTTTGTTTATTTGTTCAATGATTTCATTAAAATTTGTTGTTTAATCCGTGCATTCTTCGTGAATATCGGCTTAATGAGAATAATAATGGAGCAGTTCCCCTAATTACACTCAATCAACACAGAATGTTCAACTGGCTACCAGTTTTTCGGTAAAAATGTATAACATGATACTTTCCCCAGCAAATTTGTTCTTTTGTAGAAATGTTTTCACTGAATTAACTAAGAGTTAAGAGTAAACAAAAATACAACTTGCGCATAGTAACTTCAAAGTCTTTGAACGACTTTGACAGTTGGATGCACCATCAACGACCGAAATGTCTCCGTGTAACCTACCGTACTTCCAGAAGGACACAAACAAATTGCTGAAAAAAAATTTTCTTTGTTCAAATGAATTCAAGGCAACTTAATTGTCAATCTAAAAAAGTTATTTTGCAATAAATCTGAAAAACTCGTTTTTTAACATAACCTTATGTTAAAAAAAATTAGCATAGGATCTTGAATTCAATGCTAACAATATATTTCTTTAAAAGTTTAGTTACTTTTCTAAAAGTCATCCCTTGACAACTTTTCTATATCTCTTGTTGTAATTCAGAAATATCGATTTATCAAAAAACATCAGCCCTTTACAAATGTTAGTGCACCAAACATTTTCTAAAGTTACTTCGGGTAGTAGGGCTTCACACCTATAGTGGTTCATTGACTTTTGAGAGGCTACACGCATGCCCTCAGTCGAGTTGACGCGAAATCCTTCTCAGATTTAGTGAGTTCTTGAGAAACTCTTATTTCGTTTCCTTTTTACGAAATTTTTGGCGTGGTTTTTACCCGCCTTTTTAACGCGAATATTGAAATTTTTGTGGTTTATCACGCGGATTTTTAGGTTTTCTCGAAAAATTTTGAATGAGACTTTCTGTAAATAATCAAAGTGTCGGATTAATTTATGGAAGCAAGAAATCGTGAGAAGGCGAAAGTTGCAAACGGTTTGGAATTAAAAAGAGCGAAAGTTGTGCAGAACTTTATGCAGGATCTTGCTCAAGTCGACGAACAACTAAAAGCGATAAAGGTGAAATAGTTTTCATAGTTCTATAACATTAGTTTTTATAGTTTTTTTCGCTTCTAAGCCTGAGTTTCTTCTTCATAAATTTATTTTTATGGGCACATGTTAGTCTCATTTCGGTTTCTTTCTAGTCTCTTTTTCGTCTCTTTTTTTTCAGACATGTTGTCTCTGAAGTTCCTATTTTCGAGATACTCAGTCGCTACCAGCTCTGCTCAAATAAATGTTCCAAAACTAGGAAAAAATGTAGAACCAGCTTTTTTTGTTACTACACTCCAAATTTTTCAATTAAAAAAAAATATAATAAAAAAAAATAGAAAAACAAATTGCAAAATATAGTTTGTATTATTCTGATTTAGTCAAACACTTTCCAACATGCATAAAAGTCTTTATGTTAATTTTTTCACTAAAATAACGCTTTCGAAAAAACTGGCAACTTTTGTTCCCGGACTTCGAACCGGACTCCGGACCGGAACCGGAACGAAGCCAATCGGACCGGAACGAGCTGGTTCCGATTTTTTACCGTAACCGGAACGCGGACCCAACGTTTTCGTTCCGATGTCGAACACTAGCCAGCGTCCATGAAACATGTCTGTAAAGAGTCACCAGAAGGATCAGCGTTTTAAGTGGCGCTAATTTTGGCTTGTGAAATATGAGATTTAAGGGGTTATATACCTTTTTAGTTTAAAAAAACCCGGAAAATTTTTTATTACATTATCTTCAAATACAACCTCTTGAGAACATTTCCACAAATTTTCATAAAGATCTGAGCAATAGGAAGAAATTTGCAACGCGCCTCGCCACGGCCGCATAAGCTTAACTTGAAACTTTACACGCGATTATCTCGGAATAGTTTTTTCCGGAAAATGACTTTGCCGTGATCCTGATTGCGGGAAAACTACTGAACCGATTTCCTTCATCTTTTTTTTTTAAATTTCGTTATAAAATTCGCCGGTCCTTGAACGATCGCTTTTTGAAACATACAGTTACATTTTGCCGCAAAAAAATTTTAATTCAATTTTTTGCGCTCGAAACGTGCATTTTTTGGGAAAAGCGGTCCCGTTTGCACTGAAAACAAAATACTCATAAAAGCGATCGTTCAAGGGCCCGACACACTTCTAAACTAATGAAATAATATGAGTTTTTTGATTACGGTTGATCCACTGAGTCTCTATCAGGATCACAGCAAGCCTCTGCAAAAAAATAGCGATTCGGAGAAACGGCCATTACTCCAGTAATAATTGGTATATCTCAAAATCAAACGTATTTTCTTGTTGTTGATAAACTGTACTTTCAGAAAAATACCACTTTGATGCAATGAATTGCATGACCATTGCTATGCACTTAACAAAATTCAAACTTCCCTAATTTTTCTCGACCAAAAAGGTATATGACCCCTTGAGCTGACTGGCTGAAGGCTGCTTCAACTATACGTTCGACTTCACGGCTGACATTGTTATCACAAGTTATAAGCCTACCAAGATGTATGGATTTCTCAATCACCTTAAATCGTTCCCAATCTATATCATCCTTAGTGCCAACATCACTTTCGTCTCAATACCAGCACCGCTCTATTTCTGGTGCCGACATGGTTGCTGAATAGAAGTGATTTCGTATCCTTACGACGTGACCGGCCCACCGCAACCTATTGTCTTTTGCTAGGTGTGCAATGGGGTTCTCTCCAAGCAGCGCATGCAGCTTATGGTTCATGTGCCGGCGCGATTCTCCGTCGTCGGTCTGCACTTCACCGTAGATAGTCCGCAGTACCTTCGTTCGAAAACTCCAAGAGCGTTAAGGTCCTTCGTGAGAAGCATTGTTGTCTCGATTACGTAGAAGACTACAGGTCAATCAGGGTTTGTACAGGTTTCGTACAGCGTCAACTTCGTGTGTCGTCGCACTCGTCTCGTTCGAGCGTTAGTTTCTTCCGCCATCGCAAAGTCACGTGTTCTAATGTCAAAGTCATCCGCAATGCCCAGAAGCTAAGCAGACCTTGTGAAAATCGTCCCCCTCGTGTCAATCCCCGCCCTCCGGATCACACGCTCAAGAGCGATGTTAAACAGCAAATAGGAAAGTCCATCACCTTGTCTTAACCCTTTGCGCGATTCAAAGGAGCTCGAGAGTATCCCGAAACACGTACGTAGCACATCACTTGCGCCATGGTGGCCTTGATCAATCGAGTCAGTTTATCCGGAGTATATCTGGTACTGGCCCACGAGCCTCCTGGTTAAAGGTGATAGACGACGGAACAGGATCCGTGAAAGTATTTGGTAAGCTGCATTGATAAGCGAGATACCGCGGCAGTTGCGGCTCTCCAGCTTGTCGCCCATCTTATAGATGGGGCGAACGACTCCCTCCATCTAGTCGTCTGGTAGTTTCTCCTCCTCCCAAATCCTGGAAAAGATCCATTACAGCGCTCTACCCAGTGCCTCTATCCCATGTTTAAAGAGCTCGCTCGGTCTGCGACTTTGTTGTTCTTCAGCTTCCCGATCTCACAGAGAACTTTACGGACAAGAAGGCGGATATTCGGCCATCTGCTGCTAATGGTCCAAGGTCAGTTTCTGCTCCATTTCTGTTTACTGTATCACCATTCAGGTGTTCATCGAAGTACTCCTTCCACCTGTCGATCACCGTACGCCTTGTTGCACATGTCGCCTTGCAGCACCTAGCCTCAGCGAAACTGGTTTACCTTTCCATAGAACTTCCGCGTACCACCGGCACGGTACAGCTGCTCCGGCTCCTCATGTTCACTATTCTCTTGCTGGCGCTCCTTTCGTCTAAGAATCGTGGCCATGTCATTCCGTTCCCGTTTGTAATTGGCCTTGTTCGCTCTCATTGACCCGCACAGGTATATCGCCCAGTACCGGTTTTCCTCATTCACCGCTGCTTCGCACTCCCCGTCATACCAGTTGTTCCACTCCTAATATCCCCATTGCGGCCTCCCCGATAGCTGTGTGAATGCTGCACCAGCCGTCCTCAAGAAGCGTTGCGCGAAGCCCCTCCGCCGTGGGTAGTACCGCTTCGAGCTGTGGCACGTATTCCGCAAACTCTGCAGTCTCTGATCTATCCACCTTGCCCGTTGTGCAACTCTCCATCTCATCGCTGAAGGATTGGTTTCAAGAGCAATCTGTTCCGAGCTGTCGTCTAACATCCTTCCAAAATGTCCGACTCACCGCAACCAACCAATCTTAGCGGTGTGAACGATAGATGTCTCCCTCAGGCAGGGCGTGGTTCATTGGCCTTTTCCACGTTTCATTCTTCATCTGCAGTCCACCGAAGATGATACGGTATACCTTTGGTTCGAAAACCGCAAGTTCACGTTGGTCCTCCACAAGTATAGTTCTACTCAGTGTCCTATAGACGTTCAACATGATGCGGTGGCGAATTTTGCTCGTCCTCCGGTGTGTTCATAGCGCGCGGATGAATTTCGCTGCAGATATCGTTGTCGACAGTTACCGGTGCGCCCATTTTGAACTCTGGGTGGGAGGTTAGTACTGTCTTCTCTTGAACCTTTTCCTTTCACGTATTTCGACTTCGAACCAGTCCAATCCTTTTGACTCCGGCGTTTAGTCGGAGGTACGTATGCGCTATTTGCAGAAAGGTCCGAGTCAAAAAGTCGTACCGACTTCTGGAATATCGTGCTACTCGTGTTAACCCCCGCTCTTTGAATTACAACGTCCAGGGCAATATGGAACAGTAGTCACGAGACACCATCACCTGAAACCTCTTCGAATTTCGTAGAAGCTCGAACGTGCCGCTAAAACTAGAAACACACATGTCACTCGATCCGTTTGTCGTTTGACCAGTCGCGTTATTATAATCCCGCACAATCTGCCATAACAGTAAATATCTGATCCGTGGTGGCGTAGAAACCCATGCATCCCGCCTGATAGTACCTCATGAACTGCCTCGCAAATGATGATAGCCGACAGCAGAGGATTTGTGAGAGTACCTTGTAGGTGGCGTTCAGCAGAGTGAATACTCAGTGAAGGTAGCAATCCAGCTTGACAGCGTTTTTGTGGCTGGGACACAAGTAGTCTTTGCAGAGGCTTTTCAGCTACTCGTAGAACTTCCGAGTGTCATTGGCTACAGCACCACCTATAGTGAATCGAATGCTCCTTCAGCCATCGAGCTGCGCGTATTCCTGTGCGACTCCGGCGTTCCGTAGTTGCTCAACATTTGGTAGCGGTAGCTTACAACTCCTAGAATCTTCTAGCTAGTCGCGAGGTACGATGCTGGCCTAACAAGCCTGTCATCGTAGATTCAAGTCTCGGTTCGGAAGCGACTGTTAGTGTCAGTAGGATCGTAGCGCTAGTCCCGGAATTGTCCTGTACACTTTAACAATTGACTACGAAGTCTGTGTATAATAAACAGAAGGTCGAGCTTCGAATCGGAATGTAGCACCAAGGCTTTGCTTCGCTAGCATACAGCTACCAGGCAGTAGTCAGAATCTATATTCGCACTGCAGTAGGTCATCCTGTTATCGATTGAAACGTGGACCATTTGATACCCTGTCTATTAGTCGGGTGAAGTCCAGATGGTTTTATGGTGATCTTTGCGAATAAAAATGCACTTCGGACTACCATACCATGGGAGGCTGCAAAGTTCACGCACACATAACCGTTACACGACGTACCACAACGTACGTATACACGTACGGGGTGTACATTGCATCTCGTACTATCTGAGCATTCATGTCTCCGATGACGATTTCCACATCCCATCACGAGCAGTTGTCGTGGACCTGTTCCCACTACGCGAAGATAGCTTCCTTCACGTTGTCTGGACTCCCTTGATGTGAATAGTGCACGTTAATAACGTTGTAGTTGAAAGACTAGTTCTTTATCCTCAACTTGCACATTCTTGCGTTGATCGGCTGCCACCCCATCACGCGTTAGCATATCTTGCCCCGTACTATGAAGCCGGGTTGCAGCACGCTAGCGGTGCCACAGCCCTGGTATCCGCTCTTCCATACCTTCTGTCCCGTTCAACAAAGTTCCTACAGCGCTAAGACTTCGAAGTTGCGTGGACCGGTGCGGCTTGCTGGGCTTTCCCCTACCCCCTGTCTCGCTGGGAAACCATGGTATCGACTCTATTCAGAGTTCCAAGCTAATACCAGGACGATTATAAGCCGCTTCTAACATGGAGGGTATATACTGATTTGAACCGCACCATTTTGGTGAGCAGACGCTCGGTTTGGCGAAGCATTCGCTTTATCACCAAAACACCGACGAAGGTAAAGCCGATGACGTGAATAAGAAGTTCTATGAGCTTCTAGATAAAATCTAAGGGGAATACCTAAAAAATTATATAAAGAACGTCATCGGGGAAGCAAACGCACAGGTTGGATTGGAGCAGTTCTTCCATCTAATCATTGGGAAACACAGCCTCCATACTACCAGGTTAATGACCTTTCGCCGCAGCCAGAGGTATGGCAATCTGTAGCACATATTTTCAGGGATACCATCCGTCCTAATTTAGCAGGACATGTCCTGATTTTGAGGCCCGCTTGGAGCGTCCTGATTTATTTTTCAGATATTCAGATATGTTGAAGATTGTTCAATACTTTTTTCTGGACTCCGGGAGAAAGGCGACTCTTTTCAAACGTAGGTATTTTTTCTTTGGTTGAATCTTGAAGGGAGAAATTGTCTAGTCGTTGGAACCGTTAAACATCTGACAATTGTTAAATATAATTCCAAACAGTTTACGTGTGCTACATTCTAAAGTATCTACTAACGCCTGATAAATCAAAGTTGCAGAATTTAATCTTCCGAGAAATACATTAAATAACTAAATGAGTGTTTTTGCGTATGTAGTAGTGCAAATATCAGATAACGTGTTTTATTTATTGATATCTCAAAAAAAAAATAGCTTAGACAAATTTGTGCCGCAAAAAAAAGTCCTGATTTTTAACTTTTGTTTATTGATATCTCAAAAAACTAGCTTAGATCAAATTTGTGCCGCAAAGAAAGTCCAGATTTTTAACTCCGACCAAATGGTAACCCTACATATTTTGCACGAAAAGATGCCCGGAAACACGCATGACAACACCCTAATGGGAAAGCCATTATTCGGGCTATTATTATTGTCTGGTGGATGGTCGGTATTTTTCAGAAGTCATAGATGTAAGGCCTTTCTGAGGCTCAAACATCATCATCTCGTTAATGGGCGGATTAGAGTTACCATCTACTTTAGCAGAGAGCGTGGAAGTGCGTCGAGTTTTGGTACTGAGATTGTGATAGATGGGCATATTTATGAAGTAGTCAACGAATTTATTTACCGTGCTATTCTCGTCACGTATGGCCTCGAAGTGAAGAGACAGATACCAGCCGCAAACAAGACCTTCTACGGTTTATGTAGCCATCTGAGATTCCTATGTTTAATACGTAGTAATACTTTAATTTTTTTATTTCTCTGTTTGTCAACATCGAGAGTTTGTTATAACAAAAGATTCCACAGACTGTAAATTTTTCTAAGATCTTAATTTTATACTCAAAAACTTGTTAAGAAATATTAAAATCGAATACACAAGGGACACCCTTAAATGAATGAGGACATCCAGAGGATTATTAAAACCATAGGAAGTTCTATGACGTCTAACAAACGATAAGTCACGCTCACGCGATCGTCAATTAGGAACATAAAACAACACATTATATAACAATGAAAGACTGTGAAGATTCTCCTGAATCGAATTAAACGCAAAAATACTTTGCAAAAGAGTACATCTGGAATCAAGCGTCTTCAAAGCGATAAGTATACAGCGGTTATCACAATTCCGACCAAGGCAAGTGGCGAAGGGCAAATCGGATAAGGCAACGCCGGCGACGGCGACTACACGCATTTCGCATGCTCCAAGATGCTCCGAATACACGAGCCAAACAGCGCTTTGAGAGCATAAATGTCGTTGGAGTCTTTAGTGGTCGAATAAATCCTTGTGCCGCGAACGCTTCAGCGGTTGTGATAGAGATGTGTTCGTCGAACTTGAGTTGAGTATCAACGATGAGTCCAAGGTAATCGGAAAGAAGCATCGCCGCACAGTGCGTTGAATGTATGGGAACGCGGGACAAAAATCAAAACAGCCATTCTATTCTAGTTTTTTTTTTCAATTGGTGTGACCAAAGATGACTAGAACAAGATACCTGACTCTTGCAGAATTCATCGGACATGCTGCGCGTGAGCAAAAGTCGAACTAATTTATACACTGTTAATATGATGCATACTTAACGTCAAAATCAACTGACGACAAGGCCAGGACATGATTGCTGAAAGGTGAAACAATCTTTTCAGTATCCATGTGGACGACTGTACGGTGCTGCCATCTGAAAAATGGTAATAACGTGTACGAATGTTTAGTTCTCAAACATGAAACTTTCCGGAAGAATCAAGAATTATCGGCGCATCATTCACAATGAAGCGTACCATCAGAACTTCCTGATAACCGCTATGGGCGAGCTCTACAGCCAAGTTTTCCACTCTTGCCGAGGTTAACAAAGCAAAAATCGGGCATCCCAGTAAACCTGACCATATGCACAATGGTTCTGAAACCTGGGGTGACATTGCGCATTTCGTTTCGAGCAACTCGAACAAAACTAAATGATCGCTGGGGGGCGTTATGTTTCGTTTTTCGTATTTTTTTCGACTTTGCGGGTTAGATGAGCCGCAGGACAAATGACAATGACAGCTCCTTTCAAGCTTAAAGCATAACTGGCAGTATGTGACCTACTCGAAAACAGCGAAAATCGTTCGAATCGAACCCCTGGTTTGCGACATATCAAACTTTAAGTTTTGGTAGAATGAGACCTGAAAATAAATATAATTCCTCAATATAAACTCCCACTCTGACAGTCAACTTTCTTTCGTACTTTGAAGTGCAAAAAAACGGCAATAGCATCCCGATCAGAAAGAAAAAACAAAAATGTAACAGAAGTTGTTAGTTTGTTACGGGAAAAACCTTACAGGCTGTGTTTTCAATTTGGTCCCGTTAGGTGTTAAAATAACAGAAATTATAACAGAAATGATTCTACTAATATCAAACACATATCAAAATTAGTTACTAATGTATCAGCTTTCTAACAAAATAAGATAGTATATAGAACAATATGATAACAAACATTATTAGAAACAACAGGTTTTGATAAAAACGAAATATTAGTTAAACTTGTTTCAGAACTACTTCATTTCACGTTTTGTTATAATAACTCATTCAGATTCAATTTTGTTATCAAAATTATATGGAAAAATACAAAATTGTATCAAAATATGTTATTTGTCATCTCACGTTGATATAATTTTGTAATTTTTTAGTTATGCTTTTCTGATCGGGATTAAGTGCAAAAAATGACAATAACATTAATCTGCATATTATCTTAAGCGTCGAGCTGACCAAACTGCTACACCTTTTTCATATACAATCTTGAACAGCTTAACGATCGATGACGGACTATGCACGATAAATCGGTTTTGCTCATAGTGACAATTTGATGAGAATTTAAGTTATCAGATGGCAGCACTAACCGTCGGAAATCGGTTGTGTTCAAAATGTATGAAAAATATGGAAGTATCTTGTTCTAGTTATCTTTGGTGTGACACGAAAAATGTTTAGTTCAAAAGAGAGCTACTATTTGCCTAATTGGCGAATGTCAAATACGGGATCGCAAAAATGTCTCAAGCGCCATTTTTGCCTTTCTCCTAGAAAGGTATAGCAATCACTGGAAAAACCAAAGGTATAAAAGTGCTCCAAAGTGTCGAATCTCGTATATCAATCAACTTAGTTTGACGAGCTGAGCATTTTCTGTATGTGTGTCTGTGTGTGTGTGTGTGTGTGTGTGTGTGTGCGTATGTGTGTGTGTATGTGTGTGTGTAACGCTCTCCCAATCTCACTCGATTTTCTCAGAGATGGCTAGACCGATCTTCATGAAATTAATTGCAAATGGGAGGTCTAGTTGCCCCATAAGACCCTATTGATTTGTTTTGCAACTGGACTTTTACTTTGCCTGTTATGTCCAAAAATGTGAAATCCAGCTATGAAAAGGAACATATTCCGAAGACTACTCAAACTCACTCACTTTTCTCAGAGATGGCTGAACCGATTTCCACGAAATTAGTGTCAAATGAAAGGTCTAGCTGCCTCATAACACCCTATTAAATTTCAATGTAATCGGACTGTAACTTCGTCTGTAAAGTACCAGAATGTGAAAATCACGAAACTTCATTATCTCAGAAAGTACACAACCGATTTGATCAATATTGGTATCAAATGAACGGGCTAGTTAAAGATTAATTGATGAATTTTATATTGATTATATTGATTATATTATATTGATTTTATATCAAAAATTGTGAAAAGAAACATGTTCCGGTGATTTTTCAAATTCACTCGTTTTCCCGAAAATGGCTGGACTAAATTCAACAATCTGAGTGTCAAATGAAAAGTTAGGCTTTCCTATAGGTTCCCATTTTATTTGACTATAATCGTATTTTTATTCCAACCGTTATAGTTTAAATTATAAAAACAACGAAAGTCTATTATCTCAAAGATCACACGACTTATTTGAACATATCTAGTGTCATTTGAACAGGTTGTCTCTCAAACTCACAAGTAAGAAATTTCATAGCAATTTGATATGTGGTTCAAAATTATGAAAAGAACCGAAATTCAAAGACTATTTAAAACTGTAACTGCGATCAAAACATATGGCCTCAACAAAATTTAAATTTGGTATTGTGCTATTGGTACGTTCCCGGTACTGCTCGTGATTGAAGGGTACGAAATTCAAAGTAATTTCTTTTATTTCGCTATTTCTTCAGCACGAATATTTTACTCCTAATTAATAATTTTTTTAACTTGTTGCCTTTCTCCTAGAAAGGTATAGCAATCACTTGCAAAACCGAAGATATGAAAGTACTCCAAAGGGCCGAATGGCATATATCATTCGACTCAGTTCGACGAGCTGAGCATTTTCTGTATGTGTGTGTCTGTGTGTGTGTGTGTGTGTGTGAGTGTATGTGTGCAGATTTTTATTTTCACTCACTTTTCCCAGAGATGGCTGGACCGATTTTAATGAAATTATATGCAAATGAAAGGTCTAGTTGCCATTGTAATTGGATTTTTATTTTAGAGGTTTTGTTTTAAAATGTTAAAATCACGAAACATCAATATCTCAGGAACCACCCAACCGATTTCAATAAAATTGGTATCAAATGAACGGGCTATCTTAAAAACCCTTAACTTTTGAATTTTATATATATTGAACATGTGGTTCAAAAGTTATGAAAAGAAACGTCTTCTGAAGACTGTTTAATTTCACTAATGTTTCTCAGAAATGGCTGGACCGATTTCCACAAAATCAGTGTCATAAGAAAGGTCTAGTTACCCCATAAGACCCTATTATTTTTTTGCAATCAGACTATTACTTTGCCAGTTATGTTTAAAAATGTGAAATCTAGCTATGAAAAGAAACATATTCCGAAGAATACATAAACTCACTCGCTTTTCTCAGAGATGGCTGAACCGATTTTCACGAAATTAGTGTCAAATGAAAGGTCTAGCTGACTCATAACACCCTATTGAATTTTACTGTAATCGAAGTGTAACTTCGTCTGTAATGTACCGAATTGTGAAAATCACGAAACTTCATTATCTCAGAAAGTACACAACCGATTTGATCAATTGTATTATCAGATGAACATGCTAGTTAAGGGTTAACTGATGAATTATGATTTAACACGTGGTTTCAAAGTTTGGCTGCCCTATACGTTTCCATTTCATTTGATTATAATCGAACTAAGCAACCGTTATGTATTAAATTATCAATAAAACAACGAAATTCTATTATCTCAAAGATTACAAGACTTATTTGAACATTACTAGTGTCATACGAACGAGTCATCTCTTAAGCTTACAAATAACAAACTTCATAACAGTTTGATATGTGGTTCAAAAGTTATGGAAAGAAAAGAAATTCAAAGGCTATTCAAAACTATACCTGCTTTGATCAATATATGTGGCCACAATATAATTTAAATGTGCTATCGTACCATTTGAATGTTCCTGGTATCGCTCATTACTTTTATTTCGCTATTTATTGAGCATTTACATTACGTCAAATTTCATATTTTATACTTCTATTACAACATCATTATTTTAGAACCCAAAAAGTGAATACACATTTATTGGATTGAAGCGTTCATGTAAATCTATTTTTACAAATAATAAATTTGAATGAGAAAGGCTGGGTCCGATCGATAGGTGGATAAATTTAGGTTTTTATACATAGGCATAAAATGATAATTTTCCAAGAATATTATCGATTGCGAGATAAAAGGCTTGAAAACCATATTCAAATAATTTATAGGCGATGAAAAAGTGACCTAAACGCCATCACAATTAGTTTTTATTATTACTTTCATTTAATACCCTTATGATTATGTTTATATACGGTTTACTTTTGCTAAACATTTAGACATCATTAATCTAGGAATCTTCTATTATTTTACACATAAATTACGTGTTATACATAAAAATAAGGGACATATGTACGATAAACTGCTCACTTTTGGTTTCATTCGAAAACGCGAATTCCGGTTGAAAGAGCAAACTTGAGCAATGAGAATCACTTCCAAAGTTTGAAGGATATTCCAAATAAGGGGAAAAAGTGAAATTCAGAGAGGTACTTTGGGGTACGTTTTTTGACGATCGGTTTTAAATCGAAAGTGTCTTTTTTCTTCAAGCATAAAAGAGCATGACCAAGAAGCCATTAACTTCCAATTGCGATACGTTGTGTCTCAAAAGTAACATGTAAAATGTAGTAGTTACATGCCTCTACCGTTGCCATATTGGTTATAACTTGAAAAGATATAAAGTATATTAAAAAATTAGTTTGAAAACTATGAGTATTTTTCAAAAATAACGTATCTTTTGAATAGTTGAAACCACTTCACAGTAGATGCGTTTCACAATCGTATGGGTGAATTTACGAGGTTAATAATATCATTACAGTACGTCTCAAACATGTATAAAACATATCAGTATATATCATTGGCTCAATAAAAAATCAACTTTTTTGATTTTTGTCTATGGAACGTTGCATTGTTCGCCGAATTGCAAGGTTTTTGCTACGATAGAATAATCGAGTTCGATTCTAGTTTGTCGGCGAGAGAAAGCTTTGATTCCATCCTGTTTTCAAGGCACCAACGTTGTAGCTCGGTCTTCACAATGCGATAAATTTTTAAACCTTCCGCGTACAGCATTTCAACAGATTTCAAATAAAAGCACAGATCGTTGATGAATAATATAAATATGAGCGGACCTAGAACCCTACCTTGTGGAACACCAGATGCGATGGAGAAGATGCGAGAATACGAGCCGGTAACGTTGACGAAAGCATTCCGCTCTGTCATGGAGAGCCTAAGTAATTGGGTTTAGCTATAGCAATATTGTGTGGCACTTTATTGAACGCTTTGGCGAAGCCGACATTTAACCAAATATGCCTGCCAAATATTAGCAATACCGCTATTGAAAAGTGGCATTGCTTATTATTATTTTTTTATTAGTGCTTGTGTGTAATGTGCTACCCTTCCTTTTTATACGCTTACTGTTCTTCTGTACCGAGCCTCGTTCCTCCTGCCAATTATCGCCAATTATAATTCACTGGAGAAGTTTCGTTGTGCATCCTTCTGGCCAGTTTTATTGATAAGAGGGAATTATTTCTGTTAAGAGGAAGTCACGCAAAGGTATTGTAGATTTCAGCGTAAAGGAAGGTTTACTGGTGGGGAGCCTGAGAATAAACCCAAAAGACTTTTTTGTCATCGAATGGCCTGATTCTACTAAGAGTCGAACCCACGACCATCCGCTTGACAAAGCGGACTCTGTAACCTTGCGGCTACGCAGCTCCAATTTAACATTGATTTATTTTTTTTTTACTTTTAAAACTCTTTGGTATATGGACCAAAAGTAATTTGAGAATTCTATTACCCATTATTTCTCAGTATTGACTTGGAAGTTCTCTGGGATAAAAGTCATGCAAGAATGCATTGAATTTCGTTCATTTCCCGTCTACTGATCTAAGAAACAGTAATGTCAATGATGGTAAGAGGTTTTCCATGCAATCATTGAAGACAGGCTTCAAATGAATAATATTCATGAGAAATGGAAATAAATCATCAAATCAAAACAGAACCGTCGCTGTTCGGGAGCTATAGGTTCATACAGACTGCCATATTAAAATTCATCTTATCGCCAATCATCGGGTTGATGGATTTATGAAAGAGGTGGCAGCACCTCAAGAAGACTGCACCTTGGATCGGGTAGAGCGAAACGGAACCATATCATTCGGTAATGATTGCCCCAAGCTCAGTCCGGTGCTGGGAGCATTCGAAAAGTTGTGAAATGCGAGGTGTTTTGATGGAAAATGTGAGCTTGAGAATTTACCTCGCTGTCTGCTGCTAGTAAACAGAACAACAATAATGCAACGCTGGAATGATGAATGGGGCGGTTCAATGGCATTCCAAATGGTGTCAAATTGAGGTATGGGTATCTGTTACGTTGGCCGGAACTTGGTTCGCCAAGAACAACTCCACTTTGAAGCAGTTTTCAAGCCAGGCAATATTTTATTACAATTTTATCGCTAAAGCTAATAAAAAATCAAAACACTTCTTGATCAGTTTTTTCAACTTTATAACCTTTGTGTTTTTGGATTAAGTTGAGATCCACACGGGAAAGGTGCCACTTTTTCATATGCAAATTTTTCTAAGGCAATCAATTGAGCTGCAATTTCTAATTTATATGCTAACAACCGAAAGAACCGCCAAGACGAAGCCGCCTTACTTCCATTCCTTCTTGATAACGTACCTAGTTATGGTACGTACCTGTACAGAATCCGGACAACCTTGACACGTGAAAATCGAAACTTTACTCGCTGGTACGAAATTGCTTTCAATTCATATTCAAATTTAGCACGACGAATCGGGCTCACTCAAGCTTTCGTTTCGTTTCGTGCCACGCCATTCCCGAATTGCTTTTCCGAATCGTACTCTCATTCGAGAAACAGGTTTGCCATTTTCCTCGAATTTAATTTGCCATCCATTGGGAAAATCTGAAGGGGAGGCAAGAAAATGTAAATTTTCGATCATCTCTGAACTCTCAATTGCCTCACGCTTTCTACTCCAATCGAAATTGAAATTTGATTTGAATTTATTTCTCTCCCTCTACAATCGGCGCCATATTGTTCGGATCGCGTTCTAAGAAAGTCAACCGTCACAGTTTAAGTAAAGAGAGAGAGACAATTGATTCGATTTATCGTAGGTACCCTTCGTTGTTCAGCCGAACAAAAATTGAATTCGAATTTCCGGCTGCCGATCTGTGCAAACTTCTCCAATTTCCAAAACGACAACACTGTGCTGTAGATACGCCAACCACGCTCACAGGCGGCTGTAAATTTGACAGCTAATGGCGGTAATCCTGAATAAATACACCGTGGGCGAAACGTGCCTTGCCGAATGCCGTGAAAGGAAGCGCCACTTTGCTTCCTATGAATGACGTGAGTGGAGGAGGATGAAGATTTTCGAATCAGAAAAGCAAATAAAAATAATTTAGAATCAATTAAGGTTTATTTTTCGGCGGAGATCTACCGAACCGGGACAGCACATCCCGAGCAAAGATGGCGGCTGCGGTGGCTCATTAGCGCAGTTTTTCGTCGCGCGAGGGAGGGATTGAGTGCCAAGGGGAAACCGCGCGTCGGTAATCAAGCTATTAATCACGGTAGGACTGATGAGCATAGAAGGAAAATGGGAATATTTTTTTTTGAAAATATATGTGGGTGTGTGAAACATTAGAAGTTGAAGTTTGTTTGCACACACTAGACGCGCGTTGCTTCATGGGAGCGTGATTTAGCAGCTTGGCGTTTACTTCCATTACGGGAGCCCTTTAGCTCACGGGATGGCGTTATAAATGAAATTAAAAGCGCTTTCAATTCTCGGTTAGGGGTTCGAAAACTGTGCGTAATTGATGATCGACAGCTGTGAATATGACGTTGAGAACATTTGAAGAAGCAGCTGGAAGCGGTGGAAAGAACTGCAATAATGGAGACGTATTATTTTACTAGCACCTTCTATAGCAATTTAATTGAAGACTTTCGCACATTATCTTTAACTAATTTTTTTATGGTTTAGAAAATGTTTTAGCACCTAGCAATAATTCTCCAAATGTAAACTGCACTGAGTACTCACACACAAGAAAATGATTCTTGAGCCTGGTAATGCTACCGAGATGTCGGCTATTTTGTGCCGAAACTTCCGTAGGTTTAACAGAGATTTGCGAAAAAATGTGGCACATGTCTACTGATTGGTTTTAAATTACTGAGATACGGCAGTAAATTCGAAGTGCGCAAGAAGGTGAGATAGATAATTTAATGATAATACGGTAAAAGTTTGAATGTTTTAAACTACCGTCTGCCGGGGTGAGATTGTGCCGAAAAAGGATACATTTTTGTTCCTTAGCTTGTAATGTACACATTTAGGTAATGAGTTTGAACCAAATCACGTCAATGCAAACTTAAATGTTTAGTTAACGACAGCCGCAAATATGATTAAGTTACAATAAACTATAATTTTGCTAAAATTAAATGAACTTTGGCCTAATCTCACCCCTTCTACGGGGTGAGATTGTGCCAAAAACAAAAAGTTGAATTTAATACCATTTAAATTGACAGTAGTGTATCTACGAATAATTCGCATGAATAACATGATAAAACAGTAAGTATAGGGACGACCATAAACAACGTGGACTATCAGGGGCTGTAGGGGGTTGACCAGAAACTACGTTTCATATGAATTAAGGAAAAATGTACGACTGGATCAAATCGATATCTGGAGTAACCAGTTATGAGAACGTGGCTTAGGGACAGTCTCTATACACATAGTGGCGTCTCCAGGAAGCTTAGAAAGGGAAAACGTTAAGACATAAAGCCGAAGAAGACTTTTCGTTTCAATTATTATGTGTCATTGACCACTATATATTTCATTAGAGATCTCAAAACCGCTGGAAACGTACCCACAATCCTCCTCCCTCGCTTTAAAAGTCATCAGTTTATATAGAATAGGTGTAAAAAATTTTGTTACATTCCATAAGTAATATCAGTCATTGTAAATTTCCATCTAACAGTTGTTAGCTTACTGTTCTCAAGCTTTAAATCATTATTTCAAATAATAATATAGCTAGACAACACACCCTATGTAAACAAAACAAGTATTTTTGGTGTATACTGATATAATTTTGTCGTGAAGGTCAATTCCGCACACTGTACCGTTCATTATAGCTTGGTACAATCTCACCCCAAAAGGGCTCGAAAAGTGTACAGTTTGGAAAAACATTGTTTTCTGAGCCAACACAGGTTCAATGCATAATATTCCCTCAACACATTGGAGACGACATCCTAACGTACCAACTGAGTAGTAAGTTGATGTGATTTCTTGATCGGGTTGGTTTCCAAGGGACAGTTTTCGATAACATTATTTGCGCATGTTTTTCACCCTGTACTTCGAAAAATTATTTAAGTGAAACATTTTACTGTTATTATCTATATTTCATTTGAAGTTGTGAATAAATATGTCACGTTTCATAAAGCATTGAATTTGAGTTATTAGGTTCTAGAAATCTCAAGTAATTTAACTTACAAACATTTCCCGTTTTGGCTCAATCTCATCCCCGTGGCTTAATCTCACCCCGGCAGACGGTACATCAATATTATTCCAAATCATCCCAGCGTTTGAATAAAATTTAAAACCTCGGTAACAAATGTGTCTTTCTCCTGTGAAAATTTTTCTGTAAAGTATTTATAAAACTGTCTAAAATTTGTCTCATATAAGAACAATAATTTTTACTATCGCCAGCCAAATCATCTCAAACAGAACAAGTGCATCTGCCATCATATTTCGTCCTCGTTGTGGCGTGGCCTGCCAATCGATACCATCAAACTGCAAACTGCCGCCGCCGCAACAAAACGGCTGCACTCCCATGAAACCGTTTTCGGGGTTGGGAAACGTTGCTGCTCTTGGTTTGTTTTTTTTTATGACAATCGTTCAGGTGAAGGCTTTTAAGATATATGCAGCTATCTGTTTTCCCCGAAAGTGAAGACGCCTCACTGGGTAAAAATGGGACGAAATAAAGCAATCAAACCGTTTTGTTGTTTTGGGCTGCGACCCGAAAACGCATCAGATAACGATCGGGGCCTTTTGCCAGTCAGTAAAGCATAAATATTTAGAGCATTCATTCCGCGAGATTACCTGAGATCCTGCCACAGGAAAGCTCGGGAGCTAATTATCGGCCCTCGGCAGGTCTTGGCGGTAGCGCAGCGGACTGTCTGCACGAGGGCTGCGCGATGTAATTTATTTACCTTTTAATTGCAAAGCAACGCTCGCCTTGCTGGTCGCTGTCTGGTTGGCCGGTGCTGCTACTGCCACGCCACTCAATCCTCGTGGACCGGCAGGGAGGGAATTTGTCCACTTTAACGATGATTTGTAGTTCCATTTAATTGGGAGTGGATCTCGTTACGTGCCCCATGAATATAGTAGCAAGCGAAACAACAAAAATTATGAAGTGGGAAAGTGTGTTTAGTGTATAACATTTTACTACCCCCCGGCGGCAAGCGGGATCAGCCCATCGACGCTGTGAGAGAAGACTTTGTGAAGGAAAAAACTGACGATTCTAGTTGTATATTAGCTATTTTTCGGGACAAACGGTTTTGCTAACAGACTTTACAAAAGAGTAAATTGTTCGCATCACCTTTTCTTTGTTTGTCGAAATCATGTCAATCACAAATGGTCTGATGCAACGGATTCGGTGAAGGTAAGGTGCATCCTTGCTTACGCTACGAGTTATACCGGACAGGTAGATTTGTTCCGCCACCGGTAGGATGAAAGGACGGCGAAAGTTAAAAATTGTGACAAATTGTGGATTTTCTGTGTCATTTGGGAAGCAGAAAGAAGAGGCGGTGCTTTCCCACGGTTTTTACCATCAAAAAGATGAAACTGTCGTAGAGGTTAGAGCAGAATCACACACGGGTAAAGAGAGGATAGAGGAAAACCTGTCTATCCTCGTTATTTTGGCTCCGATTTGTGTTTAGGTTGCACTAAAATATGCAATAATAAAATTAAATGTGGAAATAAACAATAATCAACGATCTATTGGCTCCGTCGATATTCTAGATGTTGAATAAATACACTGATAGGAAAAATGACGATCAGGCATAATTGCAGTTTTAATTTATTATGTGATTTTGACAGTGGTGGGCACCGCTAATCGAAAATTTAGCGACGCTAATCGCTAAGTCGCTAACCGGAAAATTGTCTGTCCGAGAGCTTTGGATGATCTTGATCAAGTATAACGGAAAATTGTGTCGAAGCAGCTTGTACACCAGGCCATGATGCCACACATTGTCAAAAGCCTTTTCAATGTCCAAAAGCGCCATTGCTGTCGTCTTGGACACCGACTTGTTCCGCTGGATGATGTTCGTAACTCGATTGAGCTGATGGCTGGTGGACCTGCCCTTGCGGAAACCACACTGTTCCTCAGGGAGGAAACCATTCTCATCGGTGAATGAAAGCAGGCGGCTCTGGATCGACTTTTAAAACAGCTTGGAGAGGGCAGGGAGTAGGCTGATTGGACGATAGCTCTTAGGAAGGATCTTTCCCCGGCTTCAGTACTGGGATGACTTTAGCAAACTTCCACATTGAAGGGAAGTAGCCAAGCTCCCAGCACCGGTTGAAAACACATGCTACAAAAGCAAATGAGCCGTGGCTCAAGTGCTTGAGCTCGAGGTTAAATGTGTTATCAAAGCCGGGGCCCCCAGCTTCCTAGATCCCCTCGCTAGACCGATGAGCTCATCCGCCGTAACTCGCGTTCCTCTGGGACCAAACTGTTCGAATTGTCGACCATGGTAACTCCCTCAGAAACAGCCAGCTCGAAAGGGCTGACGATGTTTCGCCCCAAATTGTGTGACGACACGAACTGCTGCCCCAGCGCGTTTGCATTTTCAACAGGTGTTATGAGTAGTTCACCCTCCCCGGACGGAGCAAGAGGAGGAATGGGTTTTGGTCTCTTTTTCAGAATTTTGGTTAGAGACCAAAAAGGTTTTGAGTTTGGTGAAATCTGGCGGAGCTTTTGGCCAAACTCGCGGTTCCGCAGATCTTGAATGCGTTCCTTGATAACCTTGGTCAGTCGGTTGCTCATGGTCTTCTTGTATCGGTCACCCGTTCGTTGGTACTGGCGCCGATAGATGTTGCGCAACCTTATGATGTGTTTAGTGGTGCTGTCGATATGGAGGGCGGTACTCACCTGAGTTTGCTGTACTGGGACCGCCGAGTCACGTGCGACGGCAATCGCACGCTGGAGTGTGTCCAACGCCTGGTCGATCTCCGCTTTAGTGTTCAAGGGGTGGTCGGTGTTGGTGTTCTCGTCGACGATATGCTGAAACTGGACCCAGTCGGCGCGATGGTAATCTCGTCTGGGCTGTTTGGCCACCGTCTCAGCAGTGGCACCTAAGGTCGAGCTTCGTAGCCGCAAGGTTACAGAGTCCGCTTTGACAAGCGAATGGTGATAGGTTCGAATCTTAGTAGAACCAAACCATTCGTTCGCAAAAAGGACATTAAGTATGGGTTTATTCTCAGGCTCTTCCACACAAAATCTTCTCTCCAGATTTAATAACCTCTCGTCTAAAGCTTCGATAATATCATAGACTATAGCACGTTATATGCTTTTTGAGTGATAGCCTGCAGGAGGATATGATAAGGTCGATAAGGAAGGTAGTAGATCACTAAGTCTGAAGAAGAAGACAAAAAGCACTATAACACGGAGCAGGGTACTTCGCAATAAGTAGCACAGCAAAATGGTTAAAAAAAACAGCTAAAACGTCCGGACAATCGGACAATGCCACAATAGATCAAACAACTACTGGTCGCAGTGAGGTCCACACACAAAAAAAAGGTCAGCACCACCGGATAGTGGTCCGACGAAAGCTCCTCGAACACCACTGGAACCTCGAAGATTGCCATGTTGGACAGGAATATGTCCAGGACAGAGTGAACCCCGGACCGGGAGATTCTGGAAGGGCACTCCGGTGCCAAGATGTTGTAGTGCCCGGTCTCAAGGTCTTCCGCCAGGATGATGCCGTTCTGGTTTCGTCTTCGGTTGCCCCACACCTCGTGCCGAGCGTTCAGGTCTCCAGCAATGATGTACTTCGCTCGCCGCCGAGTCAGCTTGGCCAGATCGTTTCGTAGTTGAGCAACAGTACCGTCTTGGGTGGTGGTTTGCTTGGGACAGTACGCTGCGATGATGATGATTGGGCCGAGTGAGGTTTTAACTTCGACCTCGATAGCTTCGATAGTCTTAAGTTGGAAACTCGGCAGTAGGCGACGCTTGACGTTGCTCCGCACAGCAATAGCAACTCCTCCGCCCCCGGCACTGATCCTGTCTAGTCGTACCAGCTGGAAGCCCGGAAGAAAGATGTTAATTTCCGGCTTCAGATGAGTCTCTGTAATGACGGCAATATCGATCTCCTTCTCGCCAAGGAAATCGAGAAGCTCAACGTGTTTGTTCCTAAGGGAACAAGCATTCCAATTCGCAATAACGAAGGGCTTATGGTCCATTGTTGGAGATTAGGGCGACGATATATTTACGCTGGATTTCGAATGCAGCGGAGATGATTTTGACTAGTTCCTCTGTTGATAGTGGATGGTCATCTTCAGTAGAACCAGCAAACGTCCCAGAGGTAACGCCAGCGTATGATAATCCGGGAGTCGGGGTGGGTCCTTGGTTCGAAAGAGCAGCAGCGGCGGCGAGACGGGGCACATGCTGGGTGTGTGTAATTGAAGGAAAATTTGGTCAACCTATTTGTCAAGGAGAAAAAAAAGGAATAAAACGAAACTTAAAATAAACTTAAAACTATCTTACTGACTATAAAGTGAGCTTGTCGGAATTTTTTGATATTTTCGCTTGACATATTTTCTAATGTTTCTACATTAGTGAGCCTATGTAGTTCGTTCGTTCTAAACCAGGGAGGACGCTTCAGAATCATTTCCAAAAGTTTATTCTGAATCCTTTGATGTGTCTTCTTCCTGGTTGCACAACAGCTTGTCCAGATGGGAACTGCATATAACATTGCTGGCCTAAAAATTTGTTTGTAAATTAACAGTTTATTTTTGAGACAAAGTCTAGAATGCCTGTTGATAAGAGGATATAAACATTTGATATACTTATTGCACTTTGACTGGATATTTTCAATGTGCTCCTTGGAAGTAAGATTCTTATCATAAATTAGCCCTAAGTATTTATTTGATCAGACCAATTTAAGACCACACCATTCATCTTAATAACGTGGTTATTGGTGGGTTTGAGAAATGATACTCTTGGCTTATGAGGAAAAATAATTAACTGTGTTTTAGAAGCATTAGGGGAAATCTTCCATTTCTGCAAGTATGAAGAAAATATATCTAAACTTTTTTGTAGCCGACTGCATATAACACGAAGGCTTTTCCCTTTTGCGGAAATGCTTGTATCGTCACAAAACAGAGATTTCTCACAACCTGGTGGTAAAACAGGAAGATCAGAAGTAAAAATGTTATATAAGATTGGGCCCAAGATACTCCCCTGAGGCACACCAGCTCTAACAGGCAATCTATTAGATTTACCATTTAGATAGTTAACCTGAAGAGTGCGGTCAGTTAGATAACTTTGATAATTTGACATTTTAGCTATTGAACCTTTATGCCAAACACTGTCGAATGCCTTTTATATATCTAGAAGCGCAGCTCCAGTCAAATAGCCTTCAGATTTATTAGTTCGAATCATATTTGTTACTCTAAGTAACTGATGAGTAGTGGAATGCCCATGGCGAAAACCAAACTGCTCATTTGCAAAAATTGAGTTCTCATTAATATGTATTATCATTCTATTAAGAATTATTCTTTCAAAAAGTTTGCTAATAGAGGAAAGTAAACTAATTGGTCGATAACTTGATGCCTCAGCTGGATTCTTTTCGGGTTTTAAAATTGGAGTGACTTTGGCATTTTTCCATTTCGTAGGAAAATGTGCTAGTGCAAAGCATCTGTTAAAAATTTTTACCAAGAAATTTAAAGAGTTTTCGGGAAGTCTTTTGGTGAGGATATAGAAAATCCCATCATCTCCTGGTGCTTTCATGATCAAAATACTCCTTAATTTATAATATGCTTACTAGTAACATTCTGAAAATGTTCGTTTCGTGTGCCTTAACTTTCAGCTTTGTTGGAATGAAAGTTTATGTGTTGTAAAAATGTAAGAGACTTTGCAATTAGTTCTACTGAGGAGGTTTTTCTGAAAGAATTTTCGCTAAAAACGAATTTAAGAGAATCTTACCGAAATTCTCGTTACAATTTGAGAGATGAATTATTTTTATATTTCAGTATGATTTCACAGGTATTTTGGCGAAGTATTACCGAGGAGCTAGTTCAAGTTATTTATCGACTGACACTCCGGACTTCTTAATAGATGGTCAAACATTCGATTACAGAATTTGTCGAATAGTGTGAAATAAATCAATTTCTAGCGAGGTGATACACGATACGGGCTGCTTCGTAACACTAGACGGGACTTTGGTGGAATTTAATATCCGTTTCGAGCCACGTGCCGCGGCTTATCGGCGAAAATAAATCCAATTTTTTTTACGCGTGAAACCAAACTGCATTTTCGTCAGCAGGATGAGATAAAAACGGAAATTGGGATTTTTTCGACGCACCACCTACGCATACAATACGACACTTCTGGAACCTGTTCCCGGTGAAGATGATGAAGTCATAAATTTCCAACAAAAAAAATTGGCCTTTTCCACTGTCGCGGATGAGTGATAGATGATAGTGGGAGCAGATTGGTGATTTGCATAGAAAGTGATTTTGGTGGAAATGAGAAAAACACAGGTTTGCGCTTATTTCCAGCTCGAAACTTTGCATAAATTCAATTAACAACAAGGCCAAAGCGGAGAGAAGGAACAGTGTCGGCTTCCAATGCTTCACAAGAAGGCACCGGCTGTTTGTTTTCGTGAACCGTTTTCCGAACATCACCCAAAACAACAATTAATAGTCAAACAAGCAAACCATCATGATCGGCATCATCATGAGGTTGAAGGGGTTTCAGTTTTCCTCTTTCGAACGTCGACGGCGGCGTTGATCAGGAGTGTTAATTGTTAATCTCTTGGACAAACAGAAAAGAATCGACCGGCCGGTACGGGACGGGACGAGCCGGTCCGAAAGTTTACACCAAATTTGAGCACGCAACAACAAACGGCAATTGCCGCACTTGGGCGGTCTTTTTTGTTTTGTTCAGCCGTCAAAGTAAAGGTGTTTGCTAGCGAATTAGAGATCATTGATCAAACAAGTTCTACTAATTGATCGGTGGGTCATGCAGCAAGGTTAGTTGTGGTGATTAAACTCGTGAAATGACCGAGAACAGCAACTTCTCTCTGAGCTGCTGTCCCACAGGACAGCAATTGATTTCCATTCAATATCATCCCTAATGACGGTTCCTCAAACAGCAAGCAGCCGCAGCCGCAGTACTTAATTTACATACTGGCACTCGTGGCGGTGAATCCGAGATCATCCAAACCTGTTCCCGTTGCCGGGGTCCGATTTTGGTTGTCCACTGTAGGAAAACAATCGATCCTCGCAATTTGACATTTCGCTTCACATCATTATTATATGTTTATGCTTGCTTGGTTGCCATCCAGACAAACGAATTTTCGACTCCATACAATGGGACTCGCTAAACTTGTCACAGCAGCAGAGCAGGCTTCTTCGGCTTGAAAATCCGCGAATTGAACAAATTGACAGGCAAATGAATTATGACCGTTAATTTGTAGGGCCTGCGCTTCGTTCAGTTTCCGTTTTTTCCTGGAGAACTGTCCAATTCTTCCTCTCCTGTCTCCCACGGTCGTGCGTTGTCAGAAACAATTGTTCATGTTTTGGTTTTCGGTTGTCAAACGCTGATGTAAAGGCCATTTTCGTATGCGCAGCAGGCCTCATTAAAAGGGTAAAGGTATTGGTTTTAATCTTTTTTTGTTTGTTTGTTAATTGGCTATATAAACAACAAAATAACAATTGTCAAAAATTTATGATGTACTGTAACTGCACGTAATGCAGTGTTGAAGAAATCAATCACTAATCATGCGAGCTGGGAAAAGTTATCTCTTGAGATCTCGTATTTCTTTATTAATAAACTTCTTGGTATGTAATGATTATACTATAGACACTATATATATATAGACCTGCGGACTGAATCGCAGCGAGCCAAAATAACAGTCAAACGTGCGAGCCAAAATGAACATAACGAAAAATTTGTATCAAAACAAATAACAAGAATATAAAAATACAGCGATTCCAGTGCTGCTGTCATTCACTACGCAGGTCGATATATATAGTGTCTAAAGATTATACATGTGCAAACTGATATATAAATCTTCAAAGCACTCTGAAACATGCATAACAGTGTTAATTCTTTATATTTGTCAATCGTTAAGGTGAAACGGTGTTGAATCCAAAGATGGCCGACTTCGAGCCACCACTTCGAATTTTCAGAAGCACAAGACACGGAAACAGTTTTAACATTTCCTGTGAAAACGCTATTTTATATTTGCTTCACCGCAGCAAACATAAAATAGCGTTTTCACAGGTGACGCATTTACTGTTTCCGAGTCTTGTGCTCTTGAAGATTCGAATAGGTGGCTCGAAGTCGGCCATTTTTGGAATCAACACCGTTGCACCTTAAGATAACAAGAACCAATTCAAATAGTCAGTTACAAGCAAGTACAGTGACAGTGAAAATGTCGTTAACAGAGATGCCAGATGTTTTTGAAAAATGTCTGCAACTGGTCGAAAACCCAGAAAAATCTGCTCAAATTTTCAAAAACAATTATACATGATTCGAAAAAAAACGCAGGCAAACGCATTTTTAAAAAGACTGCGCAAATATAAAGAAACTCTGACAAAACTCTGCAGAAGCTATGGAAAACCTGCAGTTTCCTGCGATTCAATGAAAATCTGTATATAGACTGTTCCGAAAATTATAAATACATCTTCTTTCTTGAATAAAACAAAAAATACAGGATTTTTCGGGTCATTTTATTCTGAAATATAGATAATAAGTGTTTTCTTTCCAGTTTCAATTCAAGTTGGGATTATTTTTCGTAGGATACGCGAGTTCTCTAACTTTTCTCTTAACACTACTCATAAGCTTTTGCACAGTGTGTTCTCCGACCATTTTTACCACTTTAAGCCAATCTTTTTTAAATTTTTCAACATTGTCCGCTGGTTTGACATATTTCCTCAGCTTTGCCTTCATCTCCTTTGGGACACGTGTGACATTATTTGTTTTATACCACCCTAGTGCATCCTTAGAGTAATGGCAGGAAGCAAGATCGGGCCAAAAGATTGGATTGTTATGCTGCTTAACCATGGGTAACAACCTTTTCTGCAAACACTCTTTCAGTAAATTTTACCATTCATTGTGTCATTCGTAATGAATGGACGAATTATTTTCCCACATCCACAAATGGCCTGCCAAACCATTACCTTCTTGCCGAATTTTTCGGTGTAAATGGCTTTCACTGGTCCAGGGACATCCTTTCTCTTCGGTAATGTATAAAATGGCGGTCCTGGCAGAGTCTTATAGTAGAGTTTTATGTAGGTTTCGTCATCCATGATAACACACCCCATTTTTTTGGTCAGAAGTTTGTCATAAAGCTTCCGAGCTCTCGGTTTCACAGATTCAGCTTGTTTTGGATTTCGTTTTGGCTGCTTCTGCTTCCGACGGGCCTGCTGACCCATTCTTCCCTTGGCACGCATAACGTTACTCGCCGAGATTCCAAGCTTTCTCGCCACATCTCGTACTGATACTGAAGGATGCCGCTTGTAGTATTCCTTAACCTTTTTGTCCATTGTGGGATCAACAGGCCCGGGTTTTCTACCACGTCTTGGGGCATCAGTAAATGTGCACTCTTCACAATACTTCCGCAATGCGGTTTGAACTGCTCCGACACTTATAACTTCTTCTCTGGCTAATTTTCTTATAGAAAGACCACTCACGGTGCCCCATTTGTGCACAATTCGCTTCCTTTGCTCGGGAGAAAGGCCACGCATTTTCAAAATTTCGCACTGAATGTTAGAAAAAATGACAGCATCTATTTCTTTTGGATGTAAACAACAGGACGCAGCCAACGTTTGGTTGAATACTGCACGTTATTTGAAATGACGGTTGATCGTAAGTGTATTTATAATTATCGGAACGGTCTATACGAACCCTAAAATTCTGCGTTTTGCAGTCAAATCTGTACATCTTGCATCCCTGGTCGTGTATAATCAAGCCAAATTATTAATAATAACAATAATGTAATATTTTTCAATATTAATTTGCATGCAATTTTAAAAAAACTTTTTATTCACTATTATAATAGTTAATAAATAAGATTAAAAAAAAATTCAAAGCAGTTATTCAGCTAATAGTAAAATGTCAAACGGTTATTTCAACCGTTCTATCACTATCACTAGAATAATCGATTCATTTTTTATTTCCTGATTAACAAAAATACATTGCCTAAGGCTATATGGATGTTTTTAAATAATACATTCATAGATGACTATTATTTTTTATCCTAAATTAATTCATCTTGGTCGACTTTCTAACGGAATGTTATGAAGCTACAGCCGAATGCCAGCACAATCATTCCGGTCGATAAATTGCAACAATTAGCCTTACTGCCAACCGAAGCACAGAAGCAATATTCGCGCAATCGAAATCGATTACAGTTCAAATCGAGAAGAGAAAAAAAACTGTATCACAATTTCCAATTAAAACATCAACACGCGTAACGAGTAGGGCGTAACCGTTCGACAATACCAATCGGAGACCAATAAATTCTCACTTCGGCAACGGCCGACGGCAATCGGCTTCCTCCCGGTTGTGGTGGATCCGTAAACAATTGACCGTCATGGCATGGCGCAGAAAGAGAAGAGACCCCGACCGGACGGTCCAGACCGCCGAAGGCAATAAAGTGATAAATTCATTCATTTTCTTCATTCATACGATTTTGTTTCCCTTCTTTGCCACACTATCGTGTCGTGAATGAAAGATGATACCGCCGAAAGTCAGAATCTCATTCAGCGGTGAGAAAATCACTGATCGTTGTTTTTACTGCTAAGTTCCGCGATTATTAGCCCTTCGGCTTGCCATGAGAAAATCAATTTCGCGGCCAACCTTGGATATTAATTCCCAGCCGACTGCGACAGTTCACACGTTTCCTGCGCCCCGATCAGATCGGAGCGGACGGATGAATTGCGCCGATTCATGGTCGACTCTTGGGCGCATAGCTCACGCATAGCACCGTCCGATGAGGGTGGTCTTCAGTGCATCGATCGATCTGATTGCGTATTTATTCGTCCAGAATGTCCAACACCGGTCAAAGTCGTGCGTGATTTCTTTTCGATGAAGTAACAAAAATGAGGAAGGTTCTGTATCAAACACTAATTCGATCGTCCCTTCGTCGGTGTCGGTGTTATTTGCAACTCATCGCCGACTCGGTCACCGTCGGACCGCACACGGATCGAGAGCGATGCTTGGCGAAATGAATAGTTGCCTCACGGAAGTGATGACCGTTAATATCATCGTCGCCGACGCCTTCGTTTTTTTTTTTTGTAGCTCGTGGGACTTCGATGAATTGTCGTGCACTCGTGAAACCAACTGGATAGATGTTGTGAAGCTTAAAGCTCTGTCGGACACATGGGTTATATCTATTTCTATTTTTATTGTTCCGTCGAAGTCTAAAAGTATTTCACCTACATTTTCAGAATAAATTCTCTTTTTGCCTTTCTCCTAGAAAGGTATATCAATCACTGAAAAACCAAAGGTATAAAAGTGCTCCAAAGGGTCGAATCTCGTATATCAATCGACTTAGTTCGACGAGCTGAGCATTTTCTATATATGTGTGTGTGTGTGTATGTGTGAGTGTGTATGTATGTAACGATCTCCCAATCTCACTCAATTTTCTCAGAGATGGCTGGGCCGATTTTGATAAAACTAATTGCAAATGAAAGGTCTAGTTGCCTGATAAGACCCTATTGAGTTTTATCGCAATCGGATTTTTAGTTTCGAGGTTATGTATCAAAATGTGAAAATCGTAAAACTTCATTATCTCAGAAACTGCTGAACCGATTTCAATAAAATTGGTATCAAAAGAACGAGCTTGTTTTTTGAACCATTTGTCAAATAATTTTATAAGGATCGGACATGTTGATCAAAAGTTATGCAAAGGAACGTGTTTCACAAATTGTTTAAACTCACTCACTTTTCTCAGAGATGGCTGGACCGATTTTCACAAAATTAGTGTCATATGGAAGGTCTTGTTGCCCCATAAGACCCTATTGAATATTATTGTTGTTGGACTTTAACTTTGTCCGTTATGTATAATAATGTGAAATCAGGCTTTGAAAAGAAACTTGTTTCTAAGACTGTTTGAACTTACCCACTTTTCTCAGAGATGGACGGACCGATTTTCATGCAATAAGTTGCAAAAGAAAGGTCTAGTTGCCTGATAAGACCCTATTGAATTTTATTATAATCGGACTGTAACTTTGTGTATTATGTATCAAAACGGAAAAGTTATGAAGCTCCATTAGCTTAGAAACTACGCAACCGATTTGAACAAAATAGGTATCAAATAAACGGACTCGTTTTGCCAAACAGGCTGGACTGATTTCAACAATCGTAGTTTTAAATTAAAGGTTTAGTTGCTATATTGGTACCCATTTCATTTAATAACAACACTGGTTGATAAAATCGAAAAATAAATGCTGCTCCAAAGCTCGCAATAGTTGCTCTAGAAAGAAAAAAATCACAGGAATGGTTAAAAAGCTATAATTTTTCATTTTTCTCAGTTTGACCTTCGGGACCATACTTGTATTGATTAGTGTATTCGAACTTTTAGTTTAACCATTATGTGCTGAATTGTAAAAATATTAAAAGTCTATTCTCTCAAAGATTACACAACTTATTCAAAGAAAAGAAGACAAGTGTCAAACGAACCCTTATTGGATTACATTTGGCAATTGAAGGATGTTTTACAGAAACCGGGAGTCGCAAATTCGGATTTCAAAATGAAGAATGAAGTTGATTCCTGGCCTCTGAGCATCATCCCGGGTACTGAAAAACTCACATTGGGTAATGTTTGTCCCTCTTTTAGACTGGTTTCCAGAAACCGGAAGCTACTGTCTAGAAATTTAAAATGGCGCCTGAAGATGATTTCTGGCCTCCGCTTCCCCAAATCGTGTTGGATGATATTTGTCACTTTAGGCTGTTGATCGGAAACTGTCGCCATCTTCGCCATCGAAATACCCAGATTATGCAGTTCGGCAATTTTATGATTTTATGTGGTCATCTGTATTTGAAATGGGGTTTGAGGTCGGATTCTGGCCAATGGGTATAATCCAGGTTTTAAGAACCCATATTGATTGGTATTTGGCCATTCATTGGATGCCCCTCAGAAACAATCAGTAATATAAACTGCGTTAAAGAATTTCATTTTCACTGATAAGATCATTCAAATTTATGTATTTGGAACAACATTTAATTATGCATTATTTGAAATCTACTCACTAACGTTGACTTAAAGAATCTGAATATTTATAGGCAGTATATGAGTACAAATCGATTATACCACGATCAAAAACAAAATCGCATCATATATTTGAAAGAATTTAATGGTATTTGCATGTATATCTGTTAATGTATGTTCATATGTGTGTGAATGTTATATTTTAAATGTTGGGTATAGTTGTGCTTGTTGGCTAACAAAAATTTGTTGTTTAGAATGAATAATAAATCCAGCAGAAATTATCAAGGTGTATTTCTTAAGTGTTGGTGTAAATCTATTTCAACAAATAATAAGTTCGAATGAGAAAGGCTGGGTCTCACCGCTAGGTGGATTAATTTAGGTTTTATATGTTCAATCCAGTATCCTGAAAACATGATTGTAATGAAGTCGACATCTTCAACCGTTTTTGGGTTATTGAAAAAAGCAAAACCTGACAATATTGTTGCTTCACCATTGTTAAATTTACAATCATTACTGTAGACAGGCGGTTGGCAAAAGGTTGGACACTAGGGTGGAACAAAAAATAAATGTTAGCTCCCATGCACTTTTCGTGTTCCTTATGGGTCCCATAACAACTGTGTAACTTTTCAGATCGATCGGTGAAACGCCCGATTTGCACCCGATTTTTAAAGTTTCCATACGATTTTATATGGGAAAATCCACTTTTTCAATATTTATTCCCTAGAGATGTCAAGTTGGCTCTTAAAAAAATATCAATACATATTTGTAGGAAATATTCCTGGAAAAAACTCTTCTGAAGACCGTAAGGCGCTACGATGCTTGTAGAAACAGCTATTCACCCCAAACTGATTGAATGTCTGACTGACGGCTCACCATTGAAATTTTCCAGCAACACTGCTACAGCGTGCTGCTATTGCAAACTTGCTTATGTATGAGAAATAATTCCACGTGGAAAGTATAGTATCTTCGGGGAAGCCTCCAAGATAAATTTAAGCGATATCATTTCTCATCACATGGTTAAATTTGCAACAGCAGCATGCTGCAGCAGTATTGCTAGTAAAATTCAATGGTGAGCCGTTCGTCAGATATTCAATCAGTCAGGGGTGAATATCTTTTTTCACAAGAAAGGTAGCGCCTTGCGGTCTTTAGAAGAGTTTTTCCCAGAAAAATTTCCTATAAATATCATGTACTGATTTATTTTTAGGAGCCAACTGGACATCTCTATAGAAAAAGTTTTGAAAAAGTGGTTTTTCCCATATAAAATCGTATGGAAGCTTTAAAAATCGAGCGTTTCACCGATCGATCTGAAAAGTTACACAGTTGTTATAGGACCCATAAGGAACACGAAAAGTGCATGAGAGCGAAAAAATAACACCATCGCTTTTTTCCCATATAACCGTGTCCCAATCTATTTGACACGCGTAACTTGAGACACTAATGTGGTCATTCATTTCTGTCCAGCAACTTCTATCCCAACCTCCACGAGGTGCCGATCGGGATACGACACAACAGCGTCTGACCGGGAGTGGGCGGCTGAATAATGGAATCCTGTATCCCGCCAGCTACACCTAAGATGACAGCTCCATCAGCAGGATGTAGGTATCGCGCACTGGTAAGGTAGCACACCGAAACCTTTCTACAACCACGAACAACGAAATTAGAAATACGGAACGGATCAATCGGCAAAGACATAGGCAACGAACGATTGGGAATTGGGTTCTTGGAACGTCCGATCTCTCAATGAACCGGTGCGGGCTGGCTTGCTTGCTCGAGAACTGCAGCGGCAGGAAGTCGAAATCGCAGCGATTCAGGAGGTTCGGTGGCCAAATTCCGGAGAAAGGGAATTCCGTGCAGTAGACTCTATTGCATGCACTTCTTTCAAGTACCACATCTACTACAGTGGCGGCAAAGCAGCGGAACGGTTTCGGCGTCGGTTTCGTAGTGCTGGGAAATCAGAAAACAAGAGTTATCCGGTGGAGACCCGTAGATGACCGTATATGCGTGATGAGGATTAAGGGCAAATTCTTCAACTACAGTTTAAACAGCCTTCTACGGACATCGTAACAAACTAAGGTCCGGTAGTCTGCAAACTCGCACAAAACTAGCGGTGTATAGGACGCTGATACTCCCAGTGGCCCTTTACGGACATGAAGCATGGACGCTGAAGGAAGCTGATCGACGAGTGCTCGGAATTTTTTAGCGTGAAGTTGGCGGTAAATTGGAAGATGGAGTGTGGCGCAGACGCATGAATTACGAGTTGTACCAGGTATACAAATATGCTGATATAGTGAAGGTAATACAGCGGGGCAGGCTTCAGTGGGCTGGACATCTAGCCAGAATGCCTGACGAGAGAGCCATCAAAACTATCTTCTGTAGAGAACCAGGAAAGGCCGTCGACTCCGTGGAAGGCCTCGCACGTGGTGAATGTGCGCGGTGAAAGAATATGCACGATCTGCTGGTGTACGAGGAGACTCGAGAACGGCTGCCCAAGACAGAAGAAGCTGGACATCCCTAATTCGTTCGACCCTAGATCGGTGAACGGTCCGTTAGCCAACAAAGTAAGTACTGTAGGCAGGCGATTATAAAACTTAAACACCTAAAATCAAATATACTATATTACACTTTATACTACCTACCTTGTTTTTAATGATTTTACAATTCCAAATCGTTTATTCAGAGCCACGGGTCCCACGGCTGGCTTTAAGAGACCGCAAGAAACTAGTGAAACCACCTGGAGAAGCTAGTACTAATCCCCGTCTTCCGAGTGAAGACTGCCGTTTTTGCAGCTTTTCGAGAAATTTAATTTTGAAAAAGTGAATTTTTTTAACTAAAATGTCCTAAACCCTATGAAAAAATTGAAAATTTTCCCAAGGTATGTTCGGCAGAATGATTTATTTATTAAATATGAAATAATATCTAGAACATAGTAGGCCTCTAAAATCACTTCATAAAAAGTTATTTGGTATTTTTCGATTTTTAGAAACTTTAAGGATGTCTGTATATAAAACTACCTGTATGTGGTCGATTTTCAAGAGATAGAACCAAAATGTCTTCAGCAAAGTTTTTCTTCATAAGATTGTCTACAACTTTGCTGAAGACTTCGTTTTCATTTGATAAGTAAATGAAAAAATTGTTTTTTTTCTCACTTTTAGGTGAATTAATCAAAAATTTATTTACATAAAAAGATGCCTCTCAAGATCTATGAAAACTTTGTCGAATACACTGTAGCATTTAGATGGCATTTTTATACTCAAAAGGCTGACGATCACGTTTTTCGCGTTTTAAACCACTGTGCAGGGATCCAATTTCGAAAACCGAAAGCATCGAGAGCGTCACGAAAATTGTCCAATTTCAAACGTTTTAAACTCAGTCAGTTTCCAACCGATTTCCGTTATTTTTGCAGTTATCGATTGGAAAATCATCTAAGCCCCGTCCAAATGCAGAAAATTGTTATCTGATTATTCGAACTATTATACTATTCAAAATTGTTGAACCTTGTCGAAACGCAAATGTCGACCTTTGATTAATCGCTTGCTGCCTTTCCCTAAAAAGGGCGACAGAATGGAGTACCCAGTTAGCTGGGAATGCAATCGCAATTGCCATCAGCTAAACCTTCTGCCTGAGGTTATACGAAGCTAGAAGGGCTTACCTGATTCACTATCCTCATTTAGTCTTTGAGGTATAGTTCACGTGCCAAACACTAGCCTTTTCTAGGCTTCTCTGATCTTCAGTTCCCCAACTGCACTGAACTGAACTTATCGAACGATTTACTTACAATGGCTGACGATAGCTCGCCAAAATCGGATGTGCTTTTTTTTTTTCTTCACATAACATTTATTTGACACGGCACAAATACAATTTAATGTTTAACGGCGCCAATTATATCTGATGACTTAAAAACTAAAGCAAATTTTTTATCCTCGCTGCCGACTACGAGCTGAAATTAAGTCTAACTTAAAACTAGCATGGGATTTCCAATCAGTGTTTTGTTGTTCAATGGTCGTCTGATAATCGTCGAATGGCATGTATGGATTCGTTCTGCTGAGCCACGATGTCGTGAGTTGGGACAGAGGCTCGTAGTCCTTGGGTCCTGGTTCTATTGTGCGGGGTCTGGTTGCTGGTTTTGTGCTTAAGGTTCAAACGTGTTCTTGTCGTTTTGTTGGGTGTAGACGGAGGGGAACGGGACTAGACTGGGGCGTGGATGGATTTCAGGAAAACGTATATAAGGGACATGTAGGATAGGTCACGGCTCGCCAAGACATCACGAACAGGAACAGCCGGCTGTCTACCCTCGGCCTGCAGGGAAGCTATTAATTTAGACCTGGCGTCACGGTGTACAGGGCATGACCAAACCACATGCTCTATGTCGTGATAACCTTCACCACAGGCACAGATACCACTTTCCCCGAGCCCAACACGACGGAGGAGCGCGTCAAATCTATAGTGATTGGACATAAGCCGGGACATCACGCAAATGAAATCCCGACCTACATCCAACCCCTTGAACCACGGGTTCGTCGATACTTTGGGGATTATGGAATGTAACCACCTTCCCAATTCCCCTCTGGTCCAAGCATTTTGCCAACTGATGATCGTATTCTGACGTACAAGTGCGAAAAATTCATTAAAGGCAATTGGTCTTTCATAAATATCACCGTTTGTTGCGCCCACCTTAGCCAAAGAGTCCGCTTTCTCATTACCCGGTATCGAGCAGTGAGAAGGGACCCACGCTAAGGTAATCTGAGTAGATTTTTCGGATAAAGCACTCAGATGTTCCCGTATTTTCCCCAGGAAATACGGAGAGTGCTTAACATCTTTCATCGATCGGAGAGCCTCAATGGAACTGAGACTGTCCGTAAAGATGAAATAATGGTCCGTGGGCATTTTTTCGATAATCCCTAGGGTGTACTGAATTGCAGCTAATTCTGCGACGTAAACAGAAGCAGGATTATCGAGCTTATGGGAGACGGTTAAATTGTTATTGAAGATACCGAAGCCAGTGGACCCATCAAGAAGTGATCCGTCAGTGTAGTACATATTGTCGCAGTTGATGTTTCGATATTTATTGGAAAAATTTTTAGGGATCTGCTGCACGCGTAAATGATCCGGGATTCCACGAGTTTCTTCTATCATGGATGTATCGAAAAACACAGTAGAATCAGAAGTATTTGATAAGTCGACACGATTTGGAATATTCGAAGAAGGGTTAATATTTTGGGACATGTGATTGAAATACAATGTCATAAAACGGGTTTGAGAATGAAGTTCGATTAACCTTTCAAAATTTTCAATCACGGGACGGTTCAAGACCTCACATTTGATTAGAATACGAGAAGACAGGCTCCAGAAGCGGTTTTTCAATGGTAGTACTCCAGCTAAAACCTCCAAACTCATCGTATGGGTCGACTGCATGCAACCTAAGGCGATACGCAAACAACGATATTGTATTCGCTCCAGTTTGATCAAATGTGTGTTTGCTGCGGAGCGGAAGCAGAAACACCCGTATTCAATAACAGACAATATCGTTGTTTGGTAAAGCCTTATAAGGTCTCCTGGATGGGCTCCCCACCATTGTCCGGTTATTGTACGAAGAAAATTCACTCTTTGTTGACATTTTTTCATCAGATACCTCACGTGACAACCCCAGGTGCCTTTAGAGTCGAACCAGACACCAAGATATTTGTGTACCAAAACCTGAGAAATCGTTTTACCCATTAATTGTGTTTGAAGCTGAGCAGGTTCATGCTTCCTAGAAAAAACTACTATCTCAGTCTTCTCCGGAGAGAATTCGATACCTAGCTGTAAAGCCCAAGCAGACAAATTGTCCAAGGTATCTTGCAATGGTCCTTGCAAATCGGCAGCTTTGGCTCCTGTAACAGAGATTACACTGTCGTCTGCAAGTTGTCTTATCGTGCATGAATTTGCCAGACATTCGTCGATGTCATTTACATAAAAGTTGTAAAGAAGGGGGCTTAAACATGAGCCCTGGGGAAGACCCATGTAGCTAATGCGAAAAGTTGCCAAATCGCCATGCGTAAAATGCAAGTGCTTTTCGGACAACAAATTGTGCAAAAAATTGTTCAAAATTGGAGAAAATCCTTGTCGGTGAAGTTTACCCGAAAGAATGTCAATAGAAACGGAATCAAAAGCCCCCTTAATGTCCAAGAACGCAGACGCCATTTGTTCTTTACGAGCATACGCCAGCTGAATATCTGTTGAAAGCAACGCAAGACAATCATTCGTCCCTTTGGCACGGCGGAAGCCAAATTGAGTTTCTGATAGTAGACCATTTGATTCGACCCAGTGGTCTAAACGACGGAGTATCATTTTTTCCATCAATTTCCGGATACAGGATAGCATTGCAATCGGCCTATAAGAGTTGTGATTAGAAGCTGGTTTACCTGGTTTTTGGATGGCGATCACCTTCACTTGCCTCCAATCCTGCGGTACAATGTTTTGCTCCAGGAACTTATTGAACAAGTTCAACAAGCGCCTCTTGGCATTGCCGGGTAGATTCTTCAACAAGTTGAATTTGATTCTATCAAATCCAGGCGCGTTATTGTTACAGGACAGGAGGGCAACTGAAAATTCTGCCATCGTAAAAGGTGATTCTATCGCGTCGTGGCCCGGAGACGCATCGCGAACAATATTTTGCTCAGGAACAGAGTCCGGACATACTTTCCTGGCAAAATCAAATATCCACCTACTTGAAGACTCCTCGCTTTCGTTGACCGTTACGCGATTCCGCATTCTTCGGGCTGTGTTCCAAAGAGTGCTCATCGATGTCTCCCTCGACGTCTCGTTCACGAACCGACGCCAATATCCACGTTTCTTTGCTTTAGCCAAGCTTTTAAGCTTGGTATCAAGCTCCGAATACCGTAAATAGTCGCCAGGTATACCTCCCGTCTGGTAGGCCTTAAACGCGTCGGATCTTTGCGTGTAGACATCGGAGCACTCTTGGTCCCACCACGGAGTGGGAGGCCGTTCTTTGATCGTTACGCCGGGATATTTCTTCGTTTGGGCTTGCAACGCGGCGTCGAGAATCGAGCCCGCGAGGAGGTTGTATTCTTCAAGTGGTGAATGATGTTGAATCGACTCGACCGCTTTTGAAATCATTTCCTCGTATAACTTCCAATCGACATTTCGTGTGAGGTCATACGGAATGTCAATTGGTCGCATGCGAGTTGACCCGTTAGTAATTGAAATAAGAATAGGCAGATGGTCGCTACCGTGAGGATCGAGGATTACCTTCCATGTGCAATCCAACCGTAGCGACGTCGAACATAAGGATAGATCCAAAGCGCTTGGGCGCGCTGGAGGTTTCGGGATACGTGTCATTTCACCGTTGTTTAAAATAGTCATGTCGAAGTCATCGCAAAGGTTATAGAATAAAGAGGAGCGGTTATCATTGTATGGGGAACCCCAAGCCACGCCATGAGAGTTGAAGTCTCCCAAAATCAAACGTGGCGAGGGAAGAAGTTCTATTAAATCAAAGAGCAGCCGTTGCCCAACCTGTGCTCTGGGGGGAATATATATTGAGGCAATACAAAGCTCTTTACCTTGTATTGTCATTTGACATGCGACAACTTCGATGCCTGGAATCGAGGGGAGGTTAATACGATAGAAAGAATAGCACTTTTTAATCCCTAAAAGTACTCCTCCATATGGGGTGTCTCGATCAAGGCGAATAATATTAAAATCATGGAAGTTGAGATCAATATTTGAAGTAAGCCAAGTTTCACAAAGGGAAAATGCATCGCATTTGTTTTTATTTATCAAAACTTTAAACGAATCAATTTTTGGTAAAATACTTCTACAATTCCACTGTAAGACAGTGATAGAATCCTTCATATACGCAGTTGAATTAGGCATCGAAGGATACAATCGCTGCAAGGAGAGGCCATTGGGCAGTCAACTGCTTCAAAAATGATCTAACTGTTGGGAGGAATGCTGTAAGAAAAATTTTAATTGGATCGGGTACATTGAAAGTTTCAAAAATCCAGTCCACAATGTCAGAAAATTTCACTAATCCAGAGTTTGTTTCATCAACTGGGAGTGTAAAAGGAGCAACTGGGGTTTTAGATGTTCCTGGCAGTGCTGGGAACTCCTTCTGGGACTTTAAATTTGCCAGCCCAGGAGGAGTTTGCTTCGGTTTTTCCGCAGCACTGTTTGGTTTGTTTGTAACTTTCATTTCACTTTGAGAAATCTTAGGACCTTTTCTGGGAAGTTTAGGAGAGGAAATATTTTTCCTCTTTCTAGACTCCCCAGGATTGGCGTAAGATGCTCCCGCTGGTGAATCGTCAGAATCGGTTTCATCAGAGGACAACAGATCGAAGGGGTTCGAAGTAACGGGAGAAGTGGTAACGGTCTTCTTCAGCATGTCAGCGTAGGAACGCTTTGAACGCTCTTTGAGAGACCGTTTTATTTTATCCCTGCGCTGCATGTACACCGCACATGTCGAGAGCTCATGCAGATTTTCTCCGCAGTGAATACACTTTTCAGCGTTAACACTGCAAGAATCTTCCGCATGAGACTCCCCACACTTGCCACAACGTGCCTTATTGCAGCGGTAAGCGGCTGTATGGCCTAACTGCTTGCAATGAGTGCAGTTCATGACGCGAGGCACATAAAATCGCACAGAGAGACGAACCCGGTGGATCGAGACGTGGCTTGGTAGTGCAGACCCGGCGAACGTAACTCGAAACGAGTCTGACGGAGTGTATACTGTTTTGCCACCGATGATCGATGCTGACCGCAATTGCTTGCAGTCGAGCACCTTTACTTCGGGACACGTTTTGTTCTTAAAGCACCCTTTGGCACTTTGCAGTATACACTCGACGGACAGGCTCGAATCGGTTATGACACCGTCGATCTCCACGTCTCGTGCGGGTATGTAAACGCGATACTCGCGTGTGAAGAGCTCAGAGCAAGCTATATCGTTGGCCTCTTTCAGGTTACCGACCACGACACGGAGCTTGTTAGGCCGGACCTTGGAAATTTCGGTCACGCCCTTGTACTCCTTCGTCAGGTCTTTAGAAATCTGCAAGAGGTTCAACTTTTTCGATTTCGGTCCTGCCTTTGGCCGGAAATAAACAGTATAGCTGCCCTGGGCTCCGTCTGGGTAAAGCCTGGGGCGAGGGGGGACTGAAGAATGAACAGGGGAGGGGGTAACAGAAGGGTCAGGGTCAGAGGGGTTCGGGGATGGTGGCGCGGGAGGCGAGGGATCTACATCCATCGTGCTAAGTCTAGCGCACTAGCGCTGACAAGAACACGTACCTTTTTATTTCTCCCTTCCAGTAAGGTTGGTTGTCCGATCGTTCGAAGTAGCAGCCGTTACAGCCAGCAGCACCAATACAGCAGCACCAAACAGCGACCAGCAGCGAGCCAGGTGTGAGATCACTCCACACAGCGATACAACTCGCTGACACTGATGGCTTCTTCTTTTTCCTCGTTTGTGTCTCGTCCACTGCTGTAGCACAATCCAGCCAGCAGCCAAATCGGCTTACGCACCAGCTGGCAGTCACGATGCGAAACAGTTGCACAAAGGCACGACCTTGAACCCGGATTTATTTCACTTGACCAGGCAAACAATGCCAACACTTGTTCACACGTCTTTTGTTTTATACTCTATCGGACCGATCACCAAACACGTCCAGTACTGATGCGTGTTCGGCACAGAATGAAAATCGGATGTGCTTGATGATCGTTATTCGCCACTGCTTCGGGTTTTACCGGTTATGGTTTTAGCATCGCTGTTCTAAATCCAGGTGTGCATTACGGCAGTGCGGTATTACCGAGCCCCATGTGGTACTTATAGCAGTTATCTGCGACGGCTTCCGACGACGGTTACAGGAGATATGGTATGCGGAACTAATAAAGGTAAGGAACTCCATCGAAGAAGTCATTCTTTTTTGGGGTGAAATGCGAAGTCCTAGTGCGACTATCACTGATACCCATAGTGATGGATCGAACTGACAGTGCAAAAAAGTAACGCGGAGAATACTACAATAGTTCAAACTAATTGTAGCAGTGGTCATAAGCTCCTACAGGGAACAATAAGGCTTTTTAGGTGTTACTCTACCCTTAAGACCTTGTTGATGAAAACTATTTCGTACTGTTTGAGGAGTCACACGACAAAAAACTCACTCTTAATTTGTTTTGACATTTTTGGTGCTGATAGGCTTCGCTTTTGTTTCGTTTTTCTCGCGATCGCCTTGTCAATTCGGGAACTTTTCCTTGATAAACGTCCTGATCGTTTTGCTGGTTTGAAAAAAAAATCTCTTTTTGAACTTTCGCACAATTTTTGTACGTTTTTACTAAATTTTGATAAAAAATCTTCTAAACAGAGAAACTACAACTGTATAAATCATTTCACACAAAAATAACCTTATTTTTTGACATTTCCCACGGGTTTGTTTACAATTTTGTTAGAGTCCGCAATGTTTGTTTTTTTCCTACTCACTCTCAACCTATGCGAATTCGTTACTACTTTACTAATTTTTAGTATCTACGAAAAATCTCTTTTTGAACTTTCGCACAATTTTTGTACGTTTTTACTAAATTTTGATAAAAAATCTTCTAAACAGAGAAACTACAACTGTATAAATCATTTCACACAAAAATAACCTTATTTTTTGACATTTCCCACGGGTTTGTTTACAATTTTGTTAGAGTCCGCAATGTTTGTTTTTTTCCTACTCACTCTCAACCTATGCGAATTCGTTACTACTTTACTAATTTTTAGTATCTACGAAAACAATACAACGGAACAAACGAAAGACAATATAATTTTTTTAACATATTATAGGTGCTGACATTTTGCTGTCGGATGGACCTTTCGGTGTGTTTGCAGTAAACTGCTAGTGTACTAAATAATTGCGAACCTAGCACTACGGGCACCTAGTGGATTATACAAACCAAATCTAATATTTCATTCACTACTTCGGAATTAATAATACTTATAGTGGCCGCATTATGGGTCACCATGAACCCTTGGATATGTTCAGCAAAGTTCAAGAAGGTAGCAAAACAATCAATGGTCCTATAAAATACTCAAAGCTTGATTTAGAAAACTATTGATAAAGTCTACATATGTTAATACACACAATAGAACGTAAATGGAAGTAATTAATAATACCCAAAAGTGAAGTGCAGATTATGAACTTCTGCTAGAGCTAGCGGAGTTTTTTTTTCACTTATGTTGCGGATTTGGTTAAATGTAAACTTTTGCCCCGCAGTACTTTGCTATCTTTTTCTCGCGCATTTATTATGTTGCCCGAATAAATGGAATGTTCTCAGACCCATGTTTTTTAGTTAGGTTTGTATTTACGGCCTAGATCGATTCGCGATATGTAAAAAAACGTGGCTAAATAGAAAAACAAAAGTGTGATCACATAAAACAAATATGTACCTATGCCAGACGGAAATAAAAAATCACAAGAAGGTTGTATGCAAAGCCACGACCGCAAGGTTGAAGTAGAATACTTTTACAAGAAAGATAACCCGGCTGCTTGCGTGGCAGTCATTTTTTCTAGTAAATAAACGTTGACCGTTCATTGGCAGTATTGTAATTTCTTTTTGTCTGATATTTTGAATGAAGTTCATTGAATATTTTTAAATTTTGTGCAAATGAGAAGTTGAAGTGCTGCCGAATTGTAATATGCATTTTTAATACGACATCATTAAACGGGAACGGAACAAAGGCTACGGTTATGCATAACGCGAATGACGGCGCGATGCGATTCGCCTTACCGTGGTGAAATGTACAGCTTTTTTTAAGGCGAAGTAGAGCTATACATTTAAACAGACTTCGTCTTGCCGAATCACATCGCGCCGTTATTTGCGTTCTGCATGACACTAAGCGACGCAAACACGTAATAATAATCAGAGTATGCATGTAGATGAAGATAATTAACTTTGGATAATGGCGCAAAACGAGAATATATTAACTCTTCAAATAATCATTTGTGTTCTTCAAATTTCAGTTGTTCAGTTTAATATCCGATGAAATGTTTGTTCATTATCTGACGAAGCGCTTATATAGGCCAAATGATGCATTCCCAATTTACTAGGTCCATAACTCTGCCGACCGTGCTTGGGAAAGCGCGGTATAACGACCAATCAGAGGTAGAATTTTGTGTTTTGACAAGGCTTAAGAGTTTTCAATAGTACAATAGTTCGAATGATAAAATTGCAATTTCATGCATTTGGTAGGAATCTTAGAAGGTTTTCTAATCGATTGCTGCAAAAACGAAGGAAATCCATCGAAAACTAACCGATTTATTAGCATTTGAAGTTTTTCTCACTTTTTTCAGTTTAAGATTTTCATTTCACATCCCTATGTAGCCGAACTTCCTGAGAGAAGTATTCTAATTTTAAATTAAATCTTCATTAATTCATTTGTTGTCCTTATAAGGACAATTGTTCAATTTATTATAGGATGTAGTGTTTATCTTACATCTCTGTGTTACCTTGATAGTGAGGACTAAGGCGCACGGTCAACACAATGAGAAAGGTGTTTTCACATTGAAAACTAGACACGGCTTTACTGGAGGAAGTGTTGGCAAATGCATCTACCGCTAATACCACCGCTATCATACGAAAGCGCGTCGTTTCATGTGGGGAATATCAGCAACGAAAAATGATGCGCGTCTAAGCATAACCCGAACTGTTTCGCCGTGCTGCTCCCATTTACCTTTACATCGGCCTCAGGGAAGTACCGGCTGCATCTGCATCCACCGCTGAGGCTGTCACTATACTGCTATTGGTACCAAAAGCTATTAACTCTTCAAATAAGTGTTTTATTTGTTCTCAAAAGAACAATTGTTGAATTCAAAATCGGATTTACGCAATCGCATCTCTGTAATATTACCGACAATAATATTCTTCTGAACAAAATGATACAACTTTCCCATTAGGCCTCTGCCATAAAAGACGCGAAAAGCGACGCGAACCGATTCGCTCGGCTGTAGGTTAATGTACAGCCATCAGTAGAGCTGTACATTAACCTACGGCCGAGCGAATCGGTTCGCGCCGCTTTTCGCGTCTACTATGGCAGAGGCCTTAGAGAAGTTGCTGGCTGATGTATTCACTTCATGCAAGCCTGCTGCTTGATGCTTCCCGCTACCACACTGAAACAGCATTTTAGTGAAGGGAGTGTCATTGCATCAGCTGACCCTGCTACTATCGATGCTGATATACCCCCTGCAACAGCTACGCTATGCATAGCCATGCCACAGTTGTGGCCGCTATACGCTGGCCCAACTGCTGAGCAACTGCAACGCTATCCGTAGCCATGCCACAGTTGTGGCCGCCATTGGTATCCGCTGTACCTGCATCTGCTGGCCCTGCTGCTATCGATGGTGAGATCCGCTGAAACTGCTACGCTTTTCCGCAGCCATGCCACAGTTGTGGCCGCTATCCGCTATCGATGGTACCCACTGCTCGCTCCCGCTGCTGCTAAGGGAGGACTGCTGTCGTCACTGTTCAGAACTATTATGAGCGGCTTCGACTAAAACAGGCTCTCATATAGGGATGAAAATAGGAATGAATTATTTTTCGTACGTGGTGGAATGATTTAACTTGAAAAATATGTGTGACTTCATTCCGGCTCAGAGCGATCATTTGATAAGCTCCACCTCTTTTTTCAGTTTCTAAAGTTTTTCCTCAGTTTCGTAGCACGGATGCACAAAAATGATTTCTTGTCGAGCCGGACCGATAGCACTCTCATTGAAGCAACAAAATAACATGTTTTGTGTCGTGTTATGCAGCTTGGTTGAAGAAAATGTTCCCGTCCCCGTGTCGCATGTAAGCAGATTATTGCGTTCAGTAGACAGTAGATAGTGTATCCAGCGAATAAACACCGATGGTGCTCTCACACACGCAACGGTTTTAACCCGTATCTTATTGCGGTTTGTAACATCAAGCGATTTCGTTTGCTCGCTGTTGCGTGTTGCATCATGTTACAACTTGGCAGCTGGGAGACGACGAAATTCTGTTTATGCTGATTGATTGAATCGACTTCATATTAGCTCTGCATAGTCGAACTAACTGCTTTTGTGAATGCGTACTAACAGGGCAGTTAATTATTCAATGTCGGTTATGCTGATCGCGCCTTTGCGCTGCCCCTACAGTGGGGGGTTTACTAAATAAAGTGAAAGTAAAAATTTGACAACTACAACAGAATTTGATTGCATCCCGCACAGAATGTTGATGCCAGAAAATTATTAACCTTCAATTATTTTTTTTATTTGCCTTGAAAAAAGCATGTTGCGGTTCAAAATCGGTTGCTAATTACAACCTTTGAGCTGCCCTAACATTGGGGAAATTAAGATACACGGACAACATGCACTGTGGAAGCTATTTCACATTCAGTAAATTAGACGGGTGCGACAAATTTGAATTGCTAGGATGCAACACAGAATGCTGGCTTGCGTTGAAAAAAATTATTAACTTTCAATGACTTGTTTATTTGCCTTCAAAAAGGCATTTTGATTTTCGAAATTGGATTTCCTGATGGCAATCTTCATGCTGCCCCAACACGGGGGGAATAATGGCAGTCTTGCGACACACGCTGAGAAGAACCGCGCTGCTCCTGAGACGTGATGACCAACCACAGGGCAAGTGATTTGTTTAATTTGAAGGCAACCACAGGCGCAACCGGCTGCTATGGTCTGTTACTGCTGACTCAGCAGTAACAGACCATAGCAGCAGTGCTGAGTGCCGATATCTGCTGTTACGGTCCATCCAGTTCACCTTCCGACTAATGAATGTAGCTAGTTTTCGCAGAAACACTCTTTTATAGCCGAAGGGTGCTACGTAATAGGCCACGCCTTTCAGTTCAGGTTTACCATTTCCTTATATTCTTTAGACGAATTATTCCACAATTCGCATTTGATTTTTGTATCGAGCGAATAAACACCGATGGTGCTCTCACACACGCAACGGTTTTAACCCGTATCTTATTGCGATTTGTAACATCAAGCGATTTCGTTCGCTTACTGTTGCGTGTTGCATCATGTTACAACTTGGCAGCTGGGAGACGACGAAATTCTGTTTATGCTGATTGATTGAATCGACTTCATATTAGCTCTGCATAGTCGAACTAACTGCTTTTGTGAATGCGTTCTAACGGGGCAGTTTATTATTCAATGTCGGTTATGCTGATCGCAGCCTTTGCGCTGCCCCTACAGTGGGGGGTTTACTAGATAAAGTGAAAGTAAAAATTAGACAACTACAACAGAATTTGATTGCAACCCGCACAGAATGTCTGCTTGTGTTGATGCCAGAGAATTATTAACCTTCAATTATTTTTTCATTTGCCTTAAAAAAAGCATGTTGCGGTTCAAAATCGGTTGCTAATTACAACCTTTGAGCTGCCCTAACATTGGTGGAATTAAGATACACGGACGACATGCACTGTGGAAGCTATTTCACATTCAGTAAATTAGACGGGTGCGACAAATTTGAATTGCTAGGATGAAACACAGAATGCTTGCTTGCGTTGACAAAAATTATTAACTTTCAATGACTTGTTTATTTGCCTTAAAAAAGGCATTTTGATTTCCGAAATTAGATTTCCTGATGGCAATCATCATGCTGCCCCAACACGGGGGGAATAATGGCTGTCTGGCGACACACGCTGAGAAAAACCGCGCTGCTCCTAAGACGTGGTGACCAACCACAGGGCTAGTGCTGCTGCTAAGGAAGGACGACTGCTGTTGTCGCTGTCTAGAACTATTATGAGCGGCTCCGGATTTTTTGGATTCAATATTCTTTATTTTTCTTACGGTATTTTCATTATACATTTGTTTTTTGAACATTGTGAGGGATTCAATTTTATCAACTTTTCAACTCTGATGTTTTTAATGTACTATAAGTGTTACTACTTTTTCCTTTTCTACGTACATGATTTACATTTTAATGCTCGGCATTAGAGTTTTAATTATTAAATAAATATACCTAGCTACTTATAAATAAAGCTCACGAATGAGCACCGCACTAGAGTTAAGTGCATTGTTTTGAGTGTTTTCAGCGTGTGCAGAGATTATGTTTTCGGTCATATCGATACCAGCTATTTGATGCACTTCTGATGTTCGGGTTCCGAAGGGCACGTTCAAGATCATTTTCAGGAACTTGTTCTGGATCCGTTGAATCTTTTGCAGGTGGGTTCTCGCGCAGGTTCTCCAGATCGACGAGGCGTATAGAAGCATCGGCAGAATGACCTGTTTGTATACCGTCAATTTATTCACGACGGATAATTTCGATTTTCGGTTGATTAGCGGGTACAACTTCTTCATTAGCACTAAGCTTTTCGTTACTGTTTGTTCAATGTGGGGGCGATAAAGTAGCTTATGATCATAGGTCAAACCAAGGTAGCGAACATTTGACGACCAGGGAATATCCACATTGTTCAACCGAATCTTTGTTGTCGGCACCAAACGTTGACTATTCCGATGTGGGAAGACTATGGTCTGAGTTTTTGCTGCATTCACACAAATTTTCCATGAGGTGAGGTAATTCACAAAGACGTTAAGCCCAGTTTGCAGCTTTTTAACTATTTGGTTGATCTGTCTGCCCTCGTACATAATGGCGGTATCATCAGCAAACAGCGACAGGATGCCTCCATTGGGTAGTTCAGGAATATCTTATGTGAATAAGTTGTACAGAACAGGACCAAGGATGCTGCCCTGTGGAACACCAGCTCCTACGTCGTATGGATCAGACAGGCCACCCAGCACACAGACCTGAGATTTGCGCAGCGTAAGATAGTTTTGCACAATCTTCACTAGATAAACGGGATAGTTGTAGCGCTGTAGCTTGTAGATAAGCCCGTCGTGCCACACGTTGTCGAATGCTTTTTCTATGTCCAGGCAGGCCATGGCAGTTGTTTTAGATAGCTCCTTGTTCCGATTGATGAGTTTTGTTACTCTCTGCAGTTGATATATTGTTGAATGGCCTCTGCGAAAACCGAACTGTTCGTCCAGGAATATGTTGTTCACTTCTGCGTGGCACAGAATACGGCTGTAGATGCATCGTTCGAATACCTTGCTGAGGGCAGAAAGCAGACTGATGGGACGGTAGCTTTTGGGGCATGTGGGATCCTTTCCTGGTTTCAAAATGGGAATCACTTTCGCCAGTTTCCACTTTGTTGGAAAGTACGCCAATTCAAGGCATCGGTTGAACACCTTTTCCATCACAGACAAGGCTGTTGGTCCAAGGTTTTTGAGCACAAGGTTGAACACTCCGTCAAATCCGGGAGCCTTCAAGTTCCGAGAGAATTTAATGTTGTTTTGTACCTCGTCCACTGTTATCCGCTGATCAGGTGGTAAGATATTCGGTGTGCGGGCCAGAATTACTATCGATTCACTGACAGCTGGTTCGATTCCACTCACAATATCACGACCAAGATTGTGTGAAGCGGCAAAATGCTGAGAGATAGCACAAGCCTTTTCGCGGGAAGTTAGCAAAGTTTCACTATTCACTATTAATGGCGGAATGGGTTTTGGTTTGTTCTTCAACACTTTAGCCACACGCCAAAATGGCCGTGAGCAGTTGGGCAAATTACGTAATTCGGTTGCAAACTGTCTGTTTTTCACTTTCTCCAGACGTTATTGAACGATTTTTGTCAGCTGTCTAGCGTAGAATCGGTGCCTAGGATTGCGGGTACGTTGATATTGCCTTCTCAGCGAGTTTCGCAAGGGTGTTATCGTCAATTTGCGCAAACTTACGTGTCACTGGAACAGATGGGATGTAGCGGCACTCTGCTTCCTGGATGACGTCTATCATGGACTGTAGAGTACGATCGATGTCTCCAGTGCTGTTCAAAGTGATGTCCGCATCAAGATGGTTTTCAACATACCGCTGCAGCTGAACCCAATTTGCACGATGGTAATTTCTTCTTTGTTGAACTTGGCGCCGCTCTACGTTAGCACCAATCTCAGCGATGACCGGAAGATGATCCGAGGAGAGCTCTGTTATGGTTTTCGGAATCGAAAATCGATCGGTGATGTTGGTCAGAAAAATGTCAAGCTTAGAGCCTACACCACCAGGAGAGATGTAAGTTGGCAAATCCGGATGAGCGGGATAGTAATATCCAGCTTCGGAATCTTCTACGATGATGTTACCATTTGAGTTGCACCTGGAGTCACCCCAAGCGGAGTGGCGAGCATTGAGATCACCTGTGATGACGAAATTGCCTCCTCTTCTAGACAGCTTTTGGATGTCGTTCTTCAATTTCACCGTGGTTCCATTTGCCCGTCGAGACTGCTTCGGACAATAGACCGCAATAAATGTGAGTGGTCCATCAGTGGTGGTAATTTCGATTCCTACAGCTTCGACAAAGGTTGTGTTGAAACTCGGTAGTGATTTGTATGGTAGTCCTCTCCTTATGGCGATTGCAACCCCGCCCCAGCTGAGGTTGTGCGGTCCAGTCTGACTACCGAGTGTTCCGGCAGGCAGAAGTTTATGTTCGGCTTCAAATGTGTTTCGGTTATTGCAGCGACATCGATGTGGTGTGTGTTCAGAAAATGTAGAAGTTCTAACTTCTTGTTGGCCACAGAGCGGGCATTCCAGTTAAGGATTCGAAAGAATGGATCCATGACGGTAGTAAAAAGTCATCATGACCGCAATCTGTTCCTGTTTGGTGCGACAAGCCTTTGTTTGCTGATCGAGTTTAAGAAACCGCGTAGCTAGCTGTTCCATCGAGTACAAATTGCTACTTGCTGGGGGCATGCTGGCAGCCTGTGCATAACTCAAAAATCCGGGGGGGTCCCGGCTAGGAACACCACCAGTCGGAGGAGGTGGAAACGGCAACGTACTTGAAGTCGCTGGCGGGGTTGGTGTAACGCTAGGTTGTACACTTTTTCTATTCGACGGTCGCTGGCGATTGGCAATTTCACTTCGAATTTTGATAAATTCTGCTCGTTTTGGACAGGAACGGCTGTTCGTAGCATGCTCTTTGTCACAGTTGAGACACTTGATTTGTTCGGCTTCCTCAACAAGACAATCCACTGTTCGATGCGGACCTGCACATTTCATGCAGCGACTCTTGATGTGGCAATTCTTTGTGCCATGTCCATAGTTCAAGCAATTGGAACACTGCGTGACATCGCGATGAATCGGTTTGTATCGCTCCCATTGCACGATGATGTTGAATAGGGCGGTGATTGTTTTAACTGTGCTCAGTGTAGTTGAACCCCTGGTCAGGTGGATCAGGTGAAACTGATCACGATACTTGATGGTTTTGTTGTGTCTTATCATTTTGTATACTGCTTCCACTTCTAGGCCGCAAGCGACAAGCTCCGTTTTTAACTCGTCCAGTTCCAATTCCGGTAAACCACGCAGTACAACTTTGAATGGTTTTGTAGCTGCAATATCGTGAGTAAAATACTCCGCTTTTGTTTGCTTCAGGTAAGCCTCTACTGCCTTGTAATGTGAGGTGGATGGAACGACGATTTTGTAGCCGTCCGTGCATAGCCTCAGGGTAGCTATCAGCCCTTTGCTGGTAAGTTCATTGAAGTGTTGCCTTAGTCCAGGCGGGAAACCTTTTACGTAAAAAGGCGGCATTTTCTCCTTCTTTTCCGTTTTCTCGGTAGTTTGGTCAGCCAGCGATGCAAACTTGTTAGCAGCTAGTATCTTCTTGGCGATTCCATCATCCTTTTCAGCAGGGTCACGAGGACGCTTATTGTTTTGCTCCTTACTGGAACCCGTTTTTCCCATTTCGTTGGGACACGACAACGTACTGTTGTATAATGAATGCGATAGGTAAAATAAACGAATGCGATAGGTAAACTAAAACTTTCAGTTGTTGTAACAAACACGTCTGTACACACCAAGCGTGAGACGAAGAATGAGCGGCTCCGACTGAAACAGGCTCTTATATAGGCCAAATAGCATGTTTTCAATCGCAAGGTATATGATTCTGTCGACCGTGCTTGGGAAGCAAGCATATAACGACTAATCAGAGGTCGAATTTTTCGTTTTGACAAGGCTTGACTATTTTCAATAGTACAATAGTGTGAATAATAAAATTACAATTATCTTATTTTGGGAAGAATCTTAGAAGATTTTCCAATCTATTGCTGCAAGAACGAAGGAAATCCATCGAATACTAACCGATTTATTAGCATTTGAAATTGGACATGTTTTTCACTTTTTTCGGTTTTAGATTTTCATTTTACATCCCTATGTAGCCGAACTTCCTGAGAGAAGTATTCTACTTCAAAATCATATCTTTGATCCCTTTTCACTGCATTCACATTGTTTATTTCTTCACTCCTTCGCTCCTCCATGAGTGTAACGTAATTTGTGATTAAGCTTCTCTACTATATTTTTGCTAGAACAAAGTTTGGTTCCCTGTACGGAGGACAGTTTTCGCGTGTTTAGTAATTAACCAGATTAATATTAGATGTTGTTTTTGCTACTGTTGTTTTCATGCATTAAACTACTATCAACAAACTTAGGTATGGTATACCAAGGTATAGTATGAATCAAGTATATTCCGAGTAATCTGGAGAAGATTTGTGTATGCCAGCGTAAATAAAGTAAGAGTAGAATCATCACTTTTTTGTTCCCTAGAAAATTTTTATCGACGAAAAGGGTACGTTTACTACCTAACGAAATTCAGCCAATTGATTAAAGGCTATTCAAAAATTACGGTGCGTGGGTGCACTTACTACCTGTGAACTAGAAATACTGACTGTCCACATCATTGACGCACACCACGGGCTCAGTATATTGTGTTGATTTGATATTAAACGCGAGTCATGCGTTGAACTGTTTGAAGCTCGATTTTGAAAAGTGACCAGAATGACAAGATAACCTCAATGCTCACCTAATATTTTGAATTTATCTTAAAGCATTTTTTCTCAGCTTTCCAATGGTGATTTCAATTTCAAAATCGGTTGTTGCAAACTCGCTCAAAAACACGTTTTTCTGATGAAATCCAAGATGGCGGCGAGATCCAAGATTCTACTTCTACTTCAAATGAAAGCTCTATCATTCCTCTTGAAAACGATGTGTTGGTTGTAGGGGGTTCAATGACAAATTTAGGAGAAATAAATCGATAAAAAGGTCAAGAATTGCTCAAAAATCAATTTTTGTAAAAACCGATTAACCGATTTGTGCCCGAGGGGTCCATCAATATGAAATAACCAGAGTGGTTTTCTCATTTTTTCGCTACTTCCAATCATTTCGACATAAAAATATCCTTTTTGAAAGACCTCATGTCACCAGTGGGACGGTTTCAGCGAGAATTGCTCATTGCGTTCAGTAGACGGTAGATAGTGTATCCAGCGAATAACCACGGATGGTGCTCTCACACACGCAACGGTCTTAACCCGTATCTTATTGCGGTTTGTAACATCAAGCGATTTCGTTTGCTCGCTGTTGCGTGTTGCATCATGTTGCAACTTGGCAGCTGGGAGACGACGAAATTCTGTTTATGCTGATTGATTGAATCGACTTCAAATTAGCTCTGCATAGTCGAACTAACTGCTTTTGTAAATGCGTTCTAACAGGGCAGTTTATTATTCAATGTCGGTTATGCTGATCGCAGCTTTTGCGATGCCCCTACAGTGGGGGGTTTACTAAATAAAGTGAAAGTAAAAATTAGACAACTACAACAGAATTTGATTGCATCCCGCACAGAATGTCTGCTTGTGTTGATGCCAGAAAATTATTAACCTTTAATTATTTTTTTATTTGCCTTGAAAAAAGCATGTTGCGGTTCAAAATCGGTTGCTAATTACAACCTTTGAGCTGCCCTAACATTGGTGGAATTAAGATACACGGACAACATGCACTGTGGAAGCTATTTCACATTCAGTAAATTAGACGGGTGCGACAGATTTAAATTGTTAGGATGAAACACAGAATGCTTGCTTGCGTTGACAAAAATTATTAACTTTCAAAGACTTGTTTATTTGCCTTCAAAAAGGCATTTTGATTTCCAAAATTGGATTTCCTGATGGCAATCTTCATGCTGCCCCAACACGGGGGGAATAATGGCTGTCTGGCGACACACGCTGAGAAAAACCGCGCTGCTCCTGAGACGTGGTGACCAACCACAGAGCTAGTGCTGCTGCTGAGAAGGACGACTGCTGTTGTCGCTGTCTAGAACTATTATGAGCGGCTCCGGCTGAAACAGGCTCTTATATAGGCCAAATAGCATGTTTTCAATTGCAAGGTATATGATCCTGTCGACCGTGCTTGGGAAGCAAGCATATAACGACCAATCAGAGGTCGAATTTTTCGTTTTGACAAGGCTTGACTATTTTCAATAGTACAATGGTGTGAATAATAAAATTACAATTATCCTATTTTGGGAAGAATCTTAGAAGATTTTCCAATCTATTGCTGCAAGAACGAAGGAAATCCATCAAATACTAACCGATTTATTAGCATTTGAAATTGGACATATTTTTCACTTTTTTCGGTTTTAGATTTTCATTTCACATCCCTATGTAGCCGAACTTCCTGAGAGAAGTATTCTACTTCAAAATAGGCGTAGAATTGGAATACGAAGTATAAATATTTGCGTTGTTGCTGAGTATTTAAAAAGGTAGTTTTAGTTTTTGGGAAACCCATGGCATCACCCGTAAAGAAGGCAAAAAATTCAAATCTCTTTATGTCTCTCTAAAAGTTTCCTTTTATTAGCTTATCGCTACAGCATAAGCACGCATAAAAGCCGCCGAAAACCGTCGAACAACAGAAGAAACATTGAAACATGTAATCGATGGATTCCCTGAACAAACGATCAGCGTTTCTACTCCCGTGCTCCAACCGCATATCGGATATCGGAGAGGCGAATTGGAGGATTGTGTCAGCGCGAAGCCTTGCACCGAAAGTTGCACGCTTCCCCGAATTGCGAGTGAGAACGAATGGTGGAACACGCAAGAAAAGGATAAGTGAAATATGAATTCAATTGCCAAGAAACTTCACCGTGCGGATTTTTCCGGGAACGACCGAACTTTCAATGCTCTATGCTAATGTCAATGGTTTATGGCAAATATAGACATCATCGCCATAGTTTGTAAATATTCGATTTTTTTTTTTTCTAAAACTTGGACTGAACAAGTTAACACCCGAATTGAATGAAGTTGTTCATATGATTCCAGCGGTAAACCTTAACAAACAGCTGTCAGCATGTAAAGAATTTTCTCGTTAGACTCGATAAACAGAAAGAAACTCGCCGAAAGCCGCAGCCCTGGATAGCAGCAACTCAATCACACCAACCTGGATGATGATTGATTAGCCCGAGTGACCCGCGCTCCATAAGCGAAGGCCAATGAGCACGAGCCACACGTCCGAGCCTATAACTGCGAAAAAAAAGCCGACGAGCGGCGAACAATTGTCAAATTGATTGAAATTTATGGTTCGTAATTAGTCCAAAATCGAACCGGGATGACTCACCGTTTTCAATTTCTTTTCAAAGCTGACCGCAGAGTCATAGATTCCGGGTTTATTTGGACACATTGTAATAGGAATCCAAGCGTACTCGTTTTTTCGACTAGGAACACGTGTAGCAGAGAGAATTTACCGCCGCTGATCAAAAACGGAAAATAATCTTGTCGTGACAGATCTAACCCGAAGTTTCTTGGCCACCTTGATCAATGGGACTCTAATTGGGTTGGGATGTGATGTATCTTCACAGCAACCGGCTGAATAATTGTGCTCACAAGCAGCAATGAGATTTTATTATGCGCTGATTTCTCGCCTACCTTGGGCGGCTGTAACCAAACGAAACGAAATTGGTGCTGCCCTCCGTTGGCGGGTTGATACAGCGCTATGCGGAATTAAGGAAGAAAAGTTCTCCTTTCTATCTACCGCTGCATATGTTCTATGCTCAAAAGCTTGTGATGATTTACTCCATTCAGTTGCTAACAAAAGCTTTCACATCGGCTGCGTACTGATACTGAAAGCAAGATGGAGAATAAAACTCAGCATCTTTTCTCTTACCCATGACAACGATGGTTTGTGTCCTTGCTACAAGTTAAAGCTTTCATTCAATTATGATTTGCAAATCAGCTCGTAGAATTTAATGGAATTAAATAAATTAGCCTTTGGAAAAAGGATGCTTGTGAAAATTTTGACGTTTAGATGAGATGCAGACTTACCTGAAAGTTTCTTTCGTTTGCATTTGCATTTCTGTAGGAGAAAAATATACAGTGCCGTTTCGATTTTATCACGGTCAAAAAAAACACTTTCCGGTGGATTAAGTCAGACTGTGGATTCGAGGAAATGATGGTAGTTAGTACATTTTGTTGAATAGAATTGAAATCTAACAAAAAATACGGATTTTCATTATTTCACCACGTGCACAATTTCGTTGAATTCGCGGGAGGGTGTTTTTTGACCGTGATAAAATCGAAACGGCACTGTATTTCGATCAAGGTTGTTCTTGCTTGAATGTCTGTCTGTGATCATTCTCAAGGAGGCTATTAAAAGTTTATAAGCAAAAACATCATATCAAGAAGACTGGGAACTATACCTGAAAACGAGCGACAGTTTTGGTTTGGCAGCGCAGTCTATAGACCTTTTTACGTACGAATGTATTAGTGCCACTAGTTGGGGAAAATTTTTACAAATAGCTTTTTGTTTGCAATGCTATGTTTTTAGCAGCTGGACAAATATTCAGTTGAACACTCATTATATGTTTTAAACTTGTTTCTGAATGATTTTTTTCATTCGTGATCAGAAATCGGAAAAAGCTGCTGAACATAATCGACCAAAAATGTTAAAAAGTGATAAAAGTCGAAGCAACGAGATGCGGTGATTTACAGTTTGGAGGAAACAAAAGCAACTTTACACAAGTTTCCACGTTTCTTTGTGTGCGTAGGTGAATAGTCACTTATCTCTATTAAGTTCAGGCTTATCGAAACGGTAATAAAGACCTTATGGAAACGAATGAATAACTAACGTACAAAAAAATAATCCTATCGATAATGTTACATTAGGTGTATTATTTGTGTAACTATTTTTTGTTTTTCTTTATTACAGGTCGGACTCGATTATCCGGAGATACGGTTATTCGGATGCTTTATTATACAGAGCAAATGGTTCGATTATCCGGAGTCTTTTTTTTATCAATTTCGGATTTGGCTTACATTAGTGCCGTTTGCAGTATTTTGTGCTTTATGCTACGTAGTTAACTTAATGCATAAAGAGAGGTCACACAGGTACTGCCGCTCATGGCAAGTCCGTCCTAATTGCATTTTTATCGATTTTGAGTTTATTTATGGAATCAATTCCTTTTTATATCTACTTTCGATAAAACAAATATTTTTGAATACTTCGTTCTGAGGAACTATGACAAAAATAGAAAGTCGGTTTGTCCCATAGCAAAAGTGATCGCAAGTCGGTCCCATAGGAAAAATCTTCGCAATTTAACCCCACAGCCAATAATGATTATGAAAAATGTGATATTTACCACAACTTATGGTCTTCAGGTTTAGAATTAGATGTACCAAGTGTAATTCGATAGGAGGTTTGATTGAATTTTACACGTTCTACATCGTGCGGCTCTAGCTGATAGTACAATGTTTTTTTTTTTTCAAGACAAAGTTTCCACCAGTAGCTTCTTTCAGTATTGTTAGTTAAAACATTCTTTAGTAAATACTACTTTTCGTATTTTATCCGTATTTAATGTAAAGACGTGGTTAAGAATTGTTCAATTATTGTCGTGAATTTCGCTTTGAAGAATTTGTCAGTCATATCAAATACTTCGATACGCTACTTGGCTGTTTTAACGGAGAAAACATTTTCCTAAGCTATAGGTGTTCTTCCATATTAGCTTCCACTGCTACCTGGAAGCTGACGAGCGCCGTCACGAACGTGTGACCGCTCTCAGGAAAATTTAGAACAAGTTCCTAAACTGATTTTGAATTTATCAGTAGAATCAAATGTAAAAACAGAATCTAATTTTATTTTGAGCGGCGCAGTTGGTACATTGTGTTATGCTTCTCACAAAATACATGTTTAATGTAGCACAAGAGGAGGTTATTTATGAATTGACCAGCGATGGATTCATTCCAAACGCAAGCTATACTGCCGTGAGATGACAAAGTGACGTAAGTGCCACTTTCTCGAATATGAGTTTTTCATGCCAATTTGTTCATTATTCGAAGACCTATCTTTTGGTATCTTCCTTTTCGTTATTACTTATTCGTACGTTGCATCATATCAAAAAAACAAAGTGACGTTGGCACACATTTCCATACAAAAGTGACGAAGAATTCTTTCGTTTTTGGGCCGTACTGAAAAACTGATCACTTGGATCTACGTCAATCACCGACGCTCGGGGAGGCGACTCCACCCAGGATTCTAACTTACAACCCGTTGATTAAGGGGTTATAAACCATTTTGGTCGAGAAAAAAGAGGAAAGTTTGAATTTATTTTTAGGTGCACAGCGCCATTTTTATTGCATCAAAGTGGTATTTTTCTGAAAAAACAGTTTATCAACAACAAAAAATACGTTTGATTTTAAGATATACCAATTATTACTGGAGTAATGGCCGTTTTCCCGAAACGCTTTTCTTTTCGCAGAGGCTTGCGGTGATCCTGATGATGACTCAGTGGGTCAACTGAATTCAAAAAACTCATATTATTTCATTAGTTTATAAGTGTGCCGTGTCCTTGAACGATCGCTTTTATGAGTATTTTGTTTTCAGTGCAAACGGGAACGATTTTCCCAAAAAATGCACGTTTCAAGCGCTAAAAATTGCATTAAATTTTTTTTTGCGGCAAAATGTAACTGTATGTTTCAAAAAGCAATCGTTCAAGGACTGGCGAATTTAATAACGAAAATTAAAAAAAAAGATGAAGGAAATCGGTTCAGTAATTTTTCCCGCAATCAGGATCACGGCAAAGTCATTTTTCGAAAAAAACACTATTCCGATTTAATCGCGTTTTAAGTCTCAAGTTTAGCTTATGCGGCCGTAGCGAGGCGTGTTGCAAATCGCTATAACTTTCTCCCTTTTGCTCAGATCATTATGAAAATTTGTTTAAATGTTCTTAAGATGTTGTAGTTCAAGATAATGTAATAAAAATTTTTTCGATTTTTTGAAAACTAAAAAGGTATATAACCCCTTAACGCGTGGTCCCAGAGATTTTTTGTGTCATTAAATTTTTATATTTTATGTTGGCATATTCACCGACTATAATATTTTTTTATTAACTGACTGTTATCGATGAATGAAAACTAAAAAGAAAAAAAGAAAATAAAAAATCAATTCGATTTTTTATAGAGTTCGGTTATCCAGAGTGAAACAGTTTTCGAAACTGAATAACCGAGTCTAGACTGTATTTGTTTGTAGAGCTTTGATAAATATAAACTTGAGAATATGAACAGTTTAAAACTACGATATTATTTTTTTGTTTAAGAACAATGAAGCCGAAAGAATAAACTAACATAATTAACAGTAAATAACTTAAGAAAATATTTTGCAAAGTTATCAAATAAGCATGAACTTGACAAAATTTGACAGTCTAGTTCAATCAGACCACAGTTTAGCCTACATTCCAATGTACAGTCCATTCCACAGCCTAGTCCACAGTCCAATGCACAATTCAGGCCACAGATCAGCTCACAGTCCAGTCCACAATCCAGTCCATAGTCCAGACCATAGTCCAGTTCACAGTTTAGTCCCCACTCCTATCAACAGTTCAGCCCAAAGTCGTGTCTATAATCCAAACCGCAGTCCAGTCCACAGTCCAAATCACAGTCCAGTCTACAGTCCAGACCACAGTTCAGTACAAACTCTAGTCCAAAGTCCAGTGCACTGTCCAGTCCACAGTTCAGCCCACAATTTAATCCACAGTCCAGTCCATAATCCAATTCACAGTATAGTCCACAATCCAGTCCACAATCCAATTCATAGTATAGTCCACAGTCCAGTTCAAATTCCATTCCACAGTCTAGTTCCCACTCCGATCAACAGTTCAGCCCTAAGTCGTCCGTAATCCAAACCGCAGTCCAGTCAAAAATGATATCCACAGTCTAGTCCGCAGTGCAGTTTACAGTGCATTCCACAATTCAATCCACAGTCCAGTCCACAGTCCAAAACACAATTCAAACCACAGTGCAGTCCACAGTTTAGTCCACACTCTAGTCCATAGTCCAGAGCACAGTATATTTCACAGTCCAAACCACAATCCAGTCCATAGTTCAGTCCACAATTCAATCCACAGTCCAGAACACAATCCAAACCACAGTCCAGTGCACAGTGCAGTCCACGGTCCAGTCCATAATTCTATCCACAATCCCATACACAGTCTAGTCTATAGCCCATTCTACAGTCCAGCCCACAGTCCAGTTCAAAGCCCTTCCCACGGTTTGGCCCACACTCCGATCAACAGTTCAACTCAAAGTCGTGTCCATATTCTAAACCGCATTCTAGCCCATAATGCAATCCACAGTCCAGTGCACAATCCAATCCACAGTCCAGTCCATGGCCCAGTCCACAGTACAGTCCACAATTCAATCCGCAGTCCAGGTCACAATCCAATCCACTGTCTAGTCCACAGTGCTGTACAAAATCCAGTCTACAGTCTAGTCCATTCCTTGATCCACAGTTCAGCCCAAAGTCGTGTCCAAAATCCAAACCTCAGTCCAGTCCACAATCGAAACCACAGTCCAGTTCTCTTCCAGTCCATAGTTCAGTCCATAGTCCAGTCCATAGTCCAGTCCATAGTCCAGTCCATAGTTCAGTCCACAGTTCAGTCCACAGTACAGTCCGCAGTCAAGTCCACAGTTCAGTCCACACTCCAGTCAGCCTATTGTCTAGTCCTAAGTCCACAGTACAGTCTATAATCCAGTCCAGTCCAGTGGACTGTTTCAAATAAACTTTCAATTCATTCTTTTTTTTATCAAGCGTTATTGAAACGGTTTGTGATTATTTCTTTGAATAATTTCGAAGATATTGGAAGAATTTGTTGGGACTTTTATTTTTTTTTTGAGAGATCTTCGAAATAAATATGGGTCATTCCATATGAAGTGTACATGCCACTTGGACACGACCATCACAGATTCTGTTCAAAGTTGGGGGAATTATTCATCTACTGTCACTTTGGAAAAATCCCTAATTTGTTGTCGCTTGGTATACCCCCCGCTCTGTGGGACCCCCCTGTTTATTGCAAAGTCACGCATTTTTTGTTCAAAATCTCTTTTTTCTTGTTTTTACAATTGATAGACGTAAGATGTCCGAAAAATACTGATAGATGATTTTTAAAGAAAATAAACCAAGGAATCCAGAAAAAATATAAGTTTTGACCGGAAGTGTTGCCAGATAAATTTTTTTTGTATTTGAAAACTAAATTTACATTTTTTGGCAAATGCAGCCATTTTGATTTTATATTTGACAATTTCATCGTGTTTCTTGGAAAATTTTACATAAGAAACAACTATCATCCCGAGGTAATATGAGCCAATCTCGAGATATAACATTTTTACGAAAAAAGATGTAGATTTCGTAATTATTTTATTTTATAATTTATAGACGTAAGATACGCGAAAAATAGTGATAGGTGAATTTTGAAGAAAATAAACCAAGGAATCCAGAAAAAATATTGTTTTTGACCAGAAGTGTTGCCAGGTAGATTATTTTTGTATTTTAAAATTGAATTTGCATTTTTCGGTCAATGCAGCTAATTTTATTTTAAATTTGATGGTTTCATCGTATTTCTCGAAAAATTTCACGTAAGAAGCACTTACCACCCCATGGTAATATGAGCCAATCTTGAAACATAACATTTTAACGAAAAAAAATTACGAAATTCAGAACTATTTTCGTAAAAATGCTATATCTCGAGATTGGCTCATATTACCTCGGAATGATAGTTGTTTCTCATGTGAAATTTTCCAAGAAACACGATCAAATTTGAAATAAAAATGGCTTCATTTGCCGAAAAATGTAAATTTAGTTTTAAAATACAAAAATAATCTATCTGGCAACACTTGCGGTCAAAAATAATATTTTTTATGGATTCCTTGGTTTATTTTCTTCAAAATTCACTATTTTTCGGGTGTCTTACATCTATAAATTGTAAAAAAATTAATTACGAAGTTTACAACTTTTTTCGTAAAATTGTTATATCTCGAGGTTGGCTCATATTACCTCTGGATGAGAGTTGTTTCTTATGTGAAATTTTCCAAGGAATACGACGAAATTATCAAATATAAAATCAAAATGTCTGCATTTGCCGAAACATGTAAATTTATTGTTCAAATACAAAAATAATTTATCTGGCAACACTTCCGGTCAAAACTTATATTTTTTCTGGATTCCTTGGTTTATTTTCTTTAAAAATCATCTATCAGTATTTTTCGGACAACTTACGTCTATGAATTGTAAGAAAAAGAAAAAAGAGATTTTGAACAAAAAATGCGTGACTTTGCAATAAACAGGGGGGTCCCACAGAGCGGGGGGTATTCCAATCGACACCAAATTTGGGATTTTTCCAAAGTGACAGTAGATGAATAATTCTCCCAACTTTGAGCGAAATCTGTGATGGTCGTGTCCAAGTTTGTGCTTTTTCGTGGTCACTTCGTATGGAATGACCCATATTCAGTTATTAAAGTACTTGATATTATGACAGTTTTCAAATGTTTTATGTTGTCTGAAAGATTGTTGACTGCTTATAAAAATTGGGATGTTTTTTTTTTGAAATTTTGATAAATATCGTCGTCATTTCAGCTTAATATATAGAGATTTTTGGAACAGCATAATTTGTAAACATGATATTTTGTCACCAGATAAGAAGTTCAATAAATCAATTAAACATTCTTAGATTTTCATAAACACTGAATTATTCCTAACGTTACATTATGAGTGTGTAATTTTCTATACTTTAATCGATCCAAATTAGTCGCATTGAGTCGCAATTGTTTTTTTTTTTTTTTCAACTTAAAAAAACGTTTTAATGGGGTATCGACTGTTTTCGGCAGTGGTTTTATTTATCTCGCCTAAATTGTTCGCTGGAACAGACATATGTATAGCTCACGAAATCAAAAGTTGTTTTAGGAAACCTACATCACTTTTGAACATATCTATTACGTTATGTGAAATACTTAGGGTTACCATTCGGTCGGGGTTAAAAATCAGGACAATTTTTTCCGGTACAAATTTGATATGGGGTGTTTTCTTTGTTTGAGGTATCAATAAACAAAACACGTTATTTGAGATTTGCTCTTCAAAATACGCCAAAACACTCATTTATTTATTTGAAGTATTTCTCGGACGATCCAATTTTGCAACTTTGATTCATTAGGCGTTAGAAGATACCAAAAACATGAGGCACACCTAAACGGTTTAAAATTGAGTCCTAAAGTTTTACAAGGTTTTCTTCTTTTTATACATCAGTTGAAAGAATGCAATTTTTTGAGCAAAACGTGGCTTTGAAAAAAGGCTTATCGTTGTCCTTCGATTTTTAAATGAAGAATAACAAACTGCTCGAAATACCTTAAATGACAGTTCTCCCATATACTGTACGTGTGCGAAATGTCATTTAAGTCATTTAGAACAGGTTTTTATTCTTCATTAAAAATCGATGGAAAACGATAAACTTTTTTTTTTTTAAATCACGTTTTGCTCAGAAAAAGCGGCTTTTTCAAATGATATATAAAAAGTGGTATCCAGCTTTTTACGCGCCATAATGACGGACGCTAAAATGCAAAGTTCGTATTAAATCATCCACCCTTTTGACATTTTTGCTTACGTCATATTGAAGTCTTCACGTATTTTTCCAAAAGAGAAATAAATTTGACAACATTTGTGTTGCCAATACCTCAGAAATCCCAAAACTGACGTAAGCAGAGAGGTTCGCATATTACGAACACGCATTATAGCGACCGCCATCATGGTGCGTAAAAAGCTGGATAGCTTTAGGACCCAAAAGTCAGATAGTTGAGGGTTGCAACGACTAGACAATTTCTCTCGTCAAAATTCAACCGAAGAAAAAAAAATCGTTCGAAATAAGTCCGTTTCGTTCCGGAGTCGAAGTAAAAGTACTAAACAATTTTCAACATTTCTGAACATCCGGCCTAATTCAGAAAAATCAGGACAAATGCTAAAATATGAAAAATAAATCAAGACGCTCCAAATGGGTCTCGAAATCAGGACATGTCCTGCTAAATCATAGCGAACCTATACATTAGAGAAATGACAAGACACTCACCGTTAAGGCAACTGTCAACATCGAAACGGGCGAGCAGTATAAATTTTCATTGCCGTTATCCGTTTTATGTTGACAGTTGCCTTAACGGTGAGTGTCTTGTCTTTTCTCTAATGTATAGGTTCGCTACTAAATCAGGACGGATGGTATCCCTAAAAATACTGCTAGATTCCCAACAAACAATTTCGTTGAATAACGGCCTATAATCTTAAATTCAGCCGAAATCCGTTCAATTAACTGCAAACCAACAAAATTGTTTGATGAGTTCTTTAGATTGTTCTGATCTTGATTTATTTCAGGTTTCAAGATTGAAAACAAAGCGACAAAACAAAACGGCAACAGAGAGTTGGAAGCAATTTGATGATTGCGCAACCAACATAACTACGCAGAACCGTCAGATTAAGTCGAAATTCCCAAAAAAAAAAACAAGAGCAGAAGCACACCGCCAACTGCGTTGAAATGGGAATTACTCACAGATTTGGTAACCAAATTGCGGCCGCGTCACTTATCAGCTTTATTGCCCGAATTAAATATCAATTAAAGTCATAAAACTCAGTCCGACATTCGAGCAACTGGCATCTGGCAAAACTATAGAATTCCATAACTCTTTTCTTACTTCCCAACGGCTGGCTGGCTGCTGGGATTCCGTCACATGTCCGCAGCAGGCGGAGGTTGTGCGGTATCTTTTAGTAGCCGCCTAGTAGGCCGGTGTAAAACCAGACCACAGTAGCTTTGAAGCAACGAAAACAAGCGAGAGCGACTGGCGAAGGAATAGGAATGCCGCGTGAAAATAGCATTCTCAAGTGGGACTAACCTTTTCGTGCCAACTGCATTTTGCTGGGCTATTAGAACGCTCGGGAATGTTGATTCTGGAACGTTTCGAGCCACATTTCAACCGGAGCAGAAAAATTTCTGACAAAGTTTATACCTATTGGTAAATCAGTGCTACTCAGCTGATTGCGTACAACTCGCTGTAAGGTCCTTACTATGCCACACTGTGAATCCATCCGACCGGCAGGCAGGACAGCAGAAAACGTCGCCGTCGATGGAACACATGTCAGCGGGCTGCAGTGAGAGCGTAATGCAAATATTTGGCGCCACTTCACTTTGCCGCGGCGACTGGTTGACGTTGTACTAGGGGAAGCAAGAGAAAGAGAGAGAGGGAGGATTAGTCCCTTTTGAAGTTTTCCTGCCATTGAAAGCAGTTTGTGTCCTGTTCTACTGTATGTGACATATATTTCCGTACGGAATCTGTTTTAACCTCTTTCAACTGTAGCATTTTTCGGTGTGGCAGCTAATTTATTAGTCACGAATGGCAAATTTTTTGTTGACTGTTTCAACATTCTTCGAAGCCAGAAAAAAATCAGGAAGAAAACGTAATTTTATTGCTTTTGATCACTTCATGATGTACATTTACACAAATCGGACCCCTCGCGGCTTTCCTACGCGCATGTCGTTCATGCGCAGTAAGGGCAATTTTCCTCCAAGCCACACACCACACATTTGTTCAATTAGCTAAACACGGGCCAGCTAGCGGCGATCGGTTGCATGTACCGCGCGTTGGCTCCACCTCCTCCTACCAGACAACCTGAGCGAATCGGAGCTATTGCTGCTGTTATTGCTGCCGCCGCCAATAGAGCGCAACGAAAGTCACCGTCATAAAACGCTTCGATGCACCTCGCCTGCTATGCTGCGGTCGCGTAGCGATTGACGCCGTCTCTGCCGCATTGTACTGCGCTGCACTTGCTCGAGCCCATCTGATAGCAATGGAAATTGTCCAATTTGTTTGATTTGTTATGTTCTCGGGACCGAAACCAGACAGGACCTCCAATGGCTAGAATGCTAGATTTCCTCCTAAAAGTAGGTACATTCAAACATGACAATTTTACGAGGGAAATATTTCATCCATCCCAATGCAGTGTCGGCCGTCTAGACGAAACAGTACAGATGATGCATGGGAAAGAAAGGGGGAAAAGCGCCGAACAAGGATCGCTTTTGTACGAAGTTACGTAATTTGACGCTCACAATGTTTTGCTCTGTTTTGGTCCGGTACTGCAAGGACATTTTTTCTCAAGTGGCCTACTTTGCCTACGCAGAGGATGGCATGTACGGAGAAGACAGAGAAAAATTACGGCCTGTTGATTGAAGGTACCACCGCAACAAACTGTTTGTTACATCCTCGTCAAAGTGACGTGACGACATCGAGAAACCTTTCGGAGTGATTTTTTTCCGAAAAATTCGAAAAAAATATTAACACGACTTGAAGAGAAGAAAAAAAAATATTTCATTCAGCCTCGTGGGGATTTGTCACGTATCGATTACACTGTGTCACAAGCGACTGATATGAATTTCGCATTTGTTTATCCTGACCGGTGCGTGGCAGCACACGATCAACAGTAGCGCACCAGTCCTGTCAAACTGTTAACTTTGGCATTTGGTGAGTCGAGCTACTACGAGCAGAAGTCCATCTGAAATCGTTTTATGAACTACAGCATCATAATTCTTTTATGGTGGCTGTACGATTCTCGCTTGAGAAAGACTTCTCGTTCATACAAAAAACACTATGCTATAATTATTTATATCGAAAACACGATATTTTTTGTATTCCAGTTTTGGAACTGTGGACTATTTGTGATGATATATTCAATATAATTTTCAAATGTTGCGAGCAAAATTTGCTCAAGAGGAGAGAGCATTTTGGCATCCGTTTAATATAAATTCATATTATAAGAAATCACTGCTTTTTTTAAACTTTCATGCAATAAAATTTAACCCATTAGTTAGCTTTTAGCATATTTATTTCAGTCAAATTCAATACCATAACCGTACGCACGCACCTTACACATAACTCAACCCACTTTATATTCATGTCTTAATTAGGTTTGACCTCATTGGGATGTTTCGTAGTGCCTGCTTCATAAAAGCCGAGTATTTTTCGAGAGGCCATAGGACCACGTCGCAACCAATCTAGGATAAAATTTGAATAGCGGCACGAAACTAGATCCGACCAGAAGATCCCCGGACGAAAACATACGAATCGCATAGATTCTCTAGGATTCCTCACATTGGATTCGTGAGCGTCCTTGAAAAGGATTCCTGAAAAAATAATCCTCAGGAATGCCCTGTATATGGCTCTAGGATTCTTGAATAAGAATCCTGAAAGGGAATCATCCGGAACGTGTTTGCGATTTCTTTTATGATTCCGTCACCGAGTTAAAGGTATCCTGGGGATTCTTACTCAGGATTCTCAGCGTGTTAGTAAGGGTCGTAGGATCTATGTGTTACCTCAAGAGAGGGAACCAACGCTTTTGTAGACACTCCTTGGGGTAAACCTCCCCGTTCACAGTCCCGGTAGCCACGAACGGCGCACTCCGTTTACCACAAGAACAACTTGCTTGTTAAATCATGTATTTAATGGCAACATTCGAAAGTTTCTGCTACGTTACTTTCTTCGGAACATCAAATTTGTGCTGGACGGTGAAGAACAGTAGCCCTGGAAGCTGCCCGCAGTCCACCTTATCATTGTGTTGTAAAATTTTATTCATATTTTATATTAGATCTTTTTTAATATGTAATTTTTCCTTTATATTGTTGTAGCTTTAAAAAATAATAGAAAGTGACCACATAAGTTTGAGCCTCGCGCGCGGAATTCAGATATAAATGGATTCTTCAACAATGCTTAGAGAAAAATCATGAAGTAGTTGTGGTTAGTCTGGCTGAAGGTCATGAAAACCCTGTGCTAGTTTTGTGTAGCTCTATAGCTCTTCACATTTTTACCGATGTGAATCAAGTTAACAGTTTTTGAAGAAGTTTATATCTGGGAGTAAAATCAGTTCGTATTTTTTTGTATAACTGATTTAAATGTGACTATATTAATTATCTATAGATAAATCGTCCAGCTCAAACCTTTGTTGGGGTATGTGGCGGGACCATCATCATCATCATCATCATCATCATCATCAATAATGAGACAATCAGACTTCGTCAACATCTGGGTGTACAGCTTCCGGTCCGTGATATTTCTACTGTATTTTGCTGTTCCCGGTACTTGCTTGTCTGAACGAAAGACTCGGACAGATTCAACTTTTCGGCCCCGACCGAAGCATTGGGATTTCGCTTGGAGCCTTTCACGACATACATGTGATCCTGATCACTAATAGAAGATCCATTATGACCGCATTTCTCCTTCCATTCGGTGCTTAGAGTTTCATAGTAACGTTCAATCGCACGTTGTTGAGAGAGTTTAGAATTTTTCTTTTTGGCTGATGCCATATTCTCCAATTTGCGGTGAACTGACAGCGATAAATAAACAGTGTAAAAAGTACACTTTAACCTGTTTTTACCCAAATTTTCAAGGTAAAATACCCAATAGGTGATTTTCTACAGTATTTTTTCCGTGAAGCAATTTGATGAGGGACACCCTTCAATGTCGTCCACCATTTCCTCTGTCAGGTAGCGATGTTGAAGTTGTCACGGATAATCCTTGTAATATGCGTTGAATCCACCAGGATTCTGGACAGTATTCAGTCAAAGCTACGTATCCATTCTCCGTACTGCTCAGCGTCATACAGGATTGCTTTCTTGCGCCTCACCTGATCGATCTCCTTTGTCCGGATGTGACCGGAATTCAGGGGAATTTCGGACGAACTCGCACCTTGCATTCGAAATCATTCGAGCAATTCTTGATGTACATTTTTTGTTTCAGAGATAATCCTTGGTTTGTTCTTCGCACATCGATGCCCAGGAAATGACGCTTATCGCAAAATTTAACCTAATGAAAAACACAGACGAAATTCGTCACAACGGGATGCAGAGTTTGAACAGAATTTTGTTTATTGACCCGAAAAAATGACCTGTGAAAAATTTCAGCACAATCAGACATGATTTAGAAGTGCCTCAAAGCGCTCAGAGTTAAGATTTTTGACTCTTGAAAACCTACCATGGGAGGTGTACATGAAATTGGAAAAATCGATATATTTTAGTCAATACCAGATGACCTTAAAAAGCATAAAACGTCCAGATATAGTGTTATCTTGAAAAAAAAAAACGTTTTTGCCCAAAACACGACTTTCAGGAACCTAACTGTTTTCTGGGCAAACGTGAATATTTAACTTCTTAAAATAATTCACAACTCACTCCGAACCACTTGTGAATTATTTCAATGTTTATTAGGCTTGATTTTCATTAGAGTATATCATTTATTTTTAAAAAGTAGGAGGGTGGTATTCAAGACACGACCGCATGACGTTGACTACCGTATTCTTATAAAAAAAAAAAAAATATTCCATTGAAGCAAATAGTAGAGGTAATTGCAACGCTTCTTTTACAAAACTTCTGTAACAAAATTTCGAGGCACCAGAAGGTACCAGTTTCCGATTATTCTCGTTTACTGGTTAGTCCGTCCAGAATTCCAGCCATTTTAGTATTTTGCAGTAGCCATTTATTACCAACAGCCACCAGCATAATGGGTGAAACCGGCACGAGATGACCGGTACTATTTTGTCTTTCCTTCTTTCAGCTGCTAACACCTAGCGCTGTCGTGAAATTAACATCAACACAAACATGCATTTTTGCAAGGTTTTTTCCGCTAGCAGCAGCATTTTGTAAAACAGAAAATTCAACTAACCGCTTCTATTATAAAACTGCGAGGCACCAAAAGGTACCAGTTGCCGATTATTCTCGTTTACTGGTAGTCCGTCCAGAATTCCGGCCATTTTAGTATTTTGCAGTAGCTATTTATTACTAACAGCCACCAGCATCACGGGTGAAACCGGCACGAGATGACCGGTACTATTTTGTTTTTCCTCCTTTTAGCTGCTAACACCGAGCGTCCGTATGTATCCGGTACGGTTTAATAATGAAACTGATGGGGTGAAATGTTCGAACGATACGTTTTATACCAAGGCTTCGTCAGATAATTAGAAAGAAGGAGGGGCTACATAGATGATGGAATCGTAGAGACAAATGTTTCTTGAAAGCTGCGCCGGCCGCTGTCGTAATATTAACACCAACACAAACATGCATTTTTGCAAGGTTTTTTCCGCTAGCAGCAGCATTTAGTATAACAGAAAATTCAATTAGCCGCTTCTGTACCAAAATTTCGAGGCACCAAAAGGTGCCAGTTGCCGATTATAGTTTCCTGGTTAGTCCGTCCAGAATTCCAGCCATTTAAGTGTTTTGCAGTAGCCATTTACTACTAAAGCCACCAGCATAACGGGTGAAACCGGCACGAGATGACCGGTACTATTTTGTATTTCCTCCTTTCAGCTGCTATCACCTAGCGTCCGCATGTCACTGGTGCGGTTTTGGAATCAGAATGATGGGGCGCCGGCCGCTGTCGTAAAATTAACACCAACAAAAAGATGCATATTTGCAAGGTTTTTTCCGCTAGCAGCAGCATAAACATCGGAAACAGAAAGTGACAACAACAATAACAACAAAGTCAGATCGATTGTATCCGTTAGTGTCGACTGTGCTTGGGAAGAGAGGTAGTGATTGGCTGCGTGGTATGATCTAGACAATCGATATTAATTACCAATTTTTCAATAGTGTATCTCAAACAATAGTTTGTTTTTGTTACATAAATTTAACCGTAAAAGAATTTTTGAGCGATTGATGCCAAAACCTCGAAAACCTGATTATAGATGACTGCAAAATAAGCGCTCAAAACCTGACCACTTTTCTCTGGTTTTCCCTGGTTGAATTACTAGATTTTCAAATTCAGGGGCCTAACTTCGATATAGACGTTAGTCAACGTCAAAAAAAGTTTACTTCTTATACAAAATACAAAAAAAAAAAATTGAAAAAGATTGATAAAAGTTAATAGAAATTTTAATGAAACTAACAAATTCCTGTTATAAGGAAGCTTATATTTTTGTATGAGATTCTCTTTATTGAGTTTTTTACTACTGAGCGGGCCTCCACCAGGTACCTAGACCCCTGGCCCTAACAATCCTGAATCCGAGCCTGATAATAACGCAGAACTTGAAATAGCAATAATTAAAATATATAAAATTTTGGACTGACCACAGATTAAGAACAAAAACTCGCGTAAGAAAACAATTGAAACCTCCTAAGGGGCCATCCACATACCAAGTGAACAGCTTTGGGGTGTTGGGGGGGGGGTGTCAAAATCGTTAAAAATCTGTCCACGTGGTAAGTGGATGGCCCCTAACTAGTTGTGCAAACTATGTATGAATTAGAAATGATTCACTGAATTTGGTTTTCAATTTCAAATCAGCTTTTAATATTGGGAGTTCTCAATTTTTTTATTGATATTTTTCATGTCTACCTCCACGTTGTACCGACTGGATTACGAGCAACCATAAGAAGATCGGTGAGTCGGTGGGAACTTAGTCGCATGCTGGCAGGAAAGGGGGAGCTGTTTCTTAGGAGGGTAGCTTGCCTGAGCGTCTGTTCTCCATGTTAGGGGGCGGCTCAAACAGTGTCTGATTCGGAGCGGACGGCTGAACCATGGAATGCGGTGTCTCGCCAGCTACACCCAAGACGGCCGCCCGTCGCGAGACTAGGCATCCGCAGCCCTAGTAAGGTAGCATGCCGAAATATTGAAATACTACGAACAATGGCAACCGGGTACTGCTAGATTAACTGGTTCTAGCTGCCAATTCGACAAGTCTCAATGAATGTTAAAGAGCCATTAAAAGTTTCTACAATTAATTAATCTATATTTAAAAATATGACTAGGCTCACCATACTCAAACAAATGCTCTACACTCGTGAAAGTTCTTACACTAAACGCAGCAGGTTCAAAAAAACCAAAGTTTGTACGATGGTATTGGTTTACAAGCATAGAAGAGGGCCTTAGCATGCGTTGTGATGCACGGAAATTCATCATGGACAGCAGCTTCGGGGAATCCAGTTCAGAATTCAAAGTCTTGGCGATTAATACAACCTGCTGTAACTTACGGCGGCGGTCAAGAGTGTCAAGTCCAAGTAGGCGGCAACGGTCCGGATAGGGTGTTAGGTTGGTAGGATCCCGCCAGGGTAAATCTCTCAGGGCCAGTCGAACAAATCGTCTTTGTACACGCTCAAGGCGCAGGTTCCATGAAAGTTGGTGCGGAGTCCAGACTACACTAACGTTTTCAAGTAAGGGGCGGACTAACGTTTTCAAGTAAGGGGCGCACAGTGCTTTCATACAGTGAGGGTCCTTAAAGTCGCGCGCAACTTTAGCGATGAATCCCAATTGCCTATTTGCTCTCGAAATAACTGCAGCTCGATGTTTATCAAAAGTAAGCTTTCGGTCAAGAATAACTCCAAGATCAGTTACGCAATCTACTCTACGCAGTACTTCTCCATCGACAGTTCAGTTGAAAATGATTGGCGTTTGAGTGCGATAAAATGTTATCGCTTCACATTTTGCAGTACTTATAATCAGAGATCTCCCAGATGGTCTCGAGGTACGATGCTGGCCTAACAAGCCATTCGTCGTAAGTTCGAGTCTCGGTTCGGGAGAGACTATTAGTGTCAGTAGGATCGTAGCGCTAGCCCCGCAATTGTCCTGTACACTAAATAGTCGGCTGCGAAGTCTGTGTATAAATAAACAGAAGGTCAAATTCCGAATCGGAATGTAGCACCAAGGCTTTGCTTTTATAATCAGAGAGTTTAGTTTACACCACGTCACAAATGTATTTAAAAGTGATTGCAAACGATAACAATCCTCGGTGTTGCGAATCGTCAAGTATATTTTCAAATCATCGGCGCAAACTAATCTGCAACCGATCCCAAGAGTATCAGCGACATCGTTGAAGAAAATAATGAAGAGAAGCGGCGCAAGGTTACTACCTTGTGGTACACCAGACTTATTTGTGAACGCAGACGATACACCGGATCCCAGCTTGACTTGTACAATTCTATCACGCAGGAACGATTCAAGCCACTTAACGAACCGAGATGAGGCACCAAGACGGGAGATTTTGTTTAACAATATTTTATGGTCGATTCGGTCAAAAGCAGCCTTGAGGTCCGTGTAAATGACATCGACTTGTACTTTACGTTCGAGTTCTGAAATGCATGAGATTTGTTGTCACAGATCGTCCGGGGAGAAAACCATGCTGGTCCGAAGAAATGTAGTTGCGTGCGCTACTCAATATAACAGAGCTTACAACGATCTCGAAAAGTTTAGACGCGGCAGACAAATTGGTTATTCCACGGTAATTTTTGACATTACGACGATCACCACTTTTGAAGACCTGGAACTTATAGGAGTGCTTCCAGACCTCGGGGAACTTCCCTTGTACCAAAGACTTGTTGAATATGGTGCAAAGTGGAGCGGCTAGAATATCAATGCAACGGCACAAAAGCCCGGCAGGTATTCCATCGGGACCAACAGTGTACGAACATTTGAGTTTCTTAGCGGCAGCAGTAACCATATCATGTGTAACTTCGAAGATGTCAAGATCAACGAGATCTGCAGGTACATTCGCAGCGGCGCGAGCAGCATCGTCATTCGAGGCACAATCGGAGGCGAATACAGAAGAGAAAAACTTCGCAAAAAGTTCGCAAGAATCAGAATCCGAGTAGGGTACCATTTCCTCCAAATACACGTCCGTTGGGGTCGAGAAGCATTTCCGTTTTGAATTAACGAAATTCCAAAATTTTTTCGGGTTTCTACGCAGGTCTGTTTGAACTCCCAACACGTATGACTTGTAGAGACTTGGGTTCAGTCGTCGATATTCCTCAGTTGAACGTTTAAAATCATGCTTCGATTCATCTGACCGTAAACGACGGAGTTTGCGCAAACATGCGTTTCGTTTACGTTTCAAAACTCTCAAACTGTGATTACTCCAAGCAGGGGAAGAAGGTCGTCTAACAAATGGCAAATTATCTGCAAGCCATGATCCAACAAGTGCGCAAAAATTTGCTGCCATCGAGTCCGCATCGTTACTGTCTGGCCACAGTGCTGGCCAATCAATGTTCGATATAAAAGCATTGAAAGCATCAAAATCAATTTGTCTATAATTTAATACTCGCCTCGCGGAAGGGAGACTAGAACCAGCAATCGCATTTTTAGTGGTGGGAGTTGAGATTGTCAATAGAGGATGGTGTAAATCAACGGGCAGCATCGGGGCAACACACTCCTGTACGGAAATTTCGCAGTCCGAGTTGTAAAACACCAAATCAAGCACGCGTCCAAGGTGATTTCGAATTAAATTTGCCTGGTTTAGATTCAGAAAATCCATGCCGTCAATGAGAGTAGCACTTGCATTCGGTAGCTGCGTAGACTCATCCTGTTTAATGACACCATTACAGTTATACCATGCTATACGCGGTTGGTTATAGTCGCCGCATACCATCAACGTGCAATCTGCGCTGCTCGCAAAAAAGTCTCGAACGGAAGCGACGTGAGCATCAACGATAGTACTATCTTTACTCTTGTCAGGAGGAATGTATATCGCGCATAGTAGAAGTTTTAGGCCATGGATTGAGGCTTTTACGCATACCTGCTCAAGACAGTTTGCATGTACAGATTCAAAGATTGTGCTAGTGTGATGCTGTGCGACAGCGATCAAAACACCTCCGAAAGAACGTTTGTTGCTGTTTATTGGACTCCGATCGCATCGAAATACGTTGAAGGCATTGCCGAATAGTTGTGGTTAGAGTATACTGTCATTCAATCCCGTCTCGGTTAGCATAATCACTTCGTAGTTGCAGTCATTGGTCGCCTAAAAGATATCGTCAATCTTCGTTCTCAATACACGCACGTTCTGGTAGTACATACTAACGTTGGTCACATCACGAACGGTGTTCTGAAAAGACGAGCCATACAGCACGGGGGCGCAAAAGAATTTACGGAATACTCGCCTTTGGCGGGAGCCCGTAAGCTCCCACCGTCAATGAAAGAACGCAAAATAGTAGGTTTGGTTACAGCAAATGATGTAGCAGACTGTGTTCTGCTTCCAGGAGTTAGTTTTTTGGACGGTCGACGAATTCCCTAAATAACAGTCCAACTGGCCAAGAAGCAGGATCCAGGGCAATGGATTTCACATCCGGGTCCAATCCGATTTTATACGATACGTACGAAAAATTGCTTGTATCAGCACCTCGCTGTACTAGTCGAATTACTGCAATGGGCTCAATGACAATGTTCTTATCGATGGCCTCAGACATTACAAATGTACGCTCCAATCGCGTGCGGATATTGCCTCGGACCAGTACCTAGTTGCTGTATCTTTGCGCTGAAAACCGTATGTGACTACATCGCCGAACCCCACATCAACCAGCTTCAAGACCCCACACTGCGGAGGCATATGCGCAAAAGCTCGAATCGGTACTAGCCACGGCAGAGGGGCTTGGCGCATCGCCTTTCGAGGACGGCTGGTGCAGCATTCGCATGGCTATCAGGGACGACATTAGGAGTGGAAGCACCGAGTGGCAGAAACGACTGGTATGACAGGCAGGGGTGAATGAGAAGAACCGGGCGATATTCCAGGGCAGGTCGACGAGAGAGAACAAGGCTAATTAAAAACGAACATGGAACGACATGACCACGATTGTCAGACGAATCGGATCGAGAGCATGAGGAGCTAGAACAGCTGTACCGTGTCAGTAATACGGAGATGATCTATGGAAGGTAAAGCAGTCTCGTAGCGGCTATATACTGCAAGTCGACATGGGCAACGACGCGGACGAAAACCTTCTCACGAATACCACTGAGGTGGTTGACAGGTGGAAGGAGTACCTCGATAGACACCTGAATGGCGATAAACAGAATCGGAGCAGGAACTGTTCTAGGAACACAAGCAGATGACCGAGTACCAGCCCCCGATGTTCATGAAGTTCTTTGTGAGATCGGATAGCTAAAGAACAAAAAAGCAGCAAGCAAAGACGGACTGCCGAGTGAGCTCTTCAAACAAGGAAGAGAGGCGTCGGCTAGAGCGCTACAATGGGGCCTTTTCAGGATTGGGGGGAGCAAAAACTGCCAGACGAGTAGATGGAGAAAGTCGTCTACCCCATCTACAAACAGGGTAACAAGCTGGAGTGCCACAGCTTCCACGGTATATCGCTTATCAATGCCGCCAACAAAACACTCTCACAGATCCTGTTCTGTCGTCTATCACCTTTAACCAGGAGGTTCGTGGGCCCATGCGGACTTCATGGAAGCCCGTGCCACCACTGACCAAATCTTCTCAATCCGACGGATCTTACAGAAATGTCGCGAGTACAACGTATCCACACACCACATATTCATCGATTTCACGGCGGCCTATGAAACATTCGAACGAGAGCAGCTATGGCAGCTCATGCAAGACTACGGATTTGCGGAAAAACTGACTCGACTGATCAACTGTAGTGTAAACGGGTTATAAAATATGATTAGTCCGAAATATTTCCACACAAATATAGAGGTGTTCTAAAATATCTTTTTAGTACTCCATAGGAAATTTAATATTTCTAGGATACTTTAAAATAATTATTGAACGATGAATTTCAAAACTAGTTCATATTACAATCGTATGACAAAGCTGTTATTTGTGTCGAAAAAATTTTTTGTTTCCAATAAATTCTACAGCCTCTTTCTAAAGCGGTCTAAAATATACCTGTTATCCAACTGGGTCCGTGTTCACTGCAGGATTGATGGGTAATGGGCAATCAGACTCGCTAATAACGTTAGGGCCGTTCACTAACTTTTTGGGTCCGGAGTCTTTCAATGGAGTTTTATTCATATCCGATTAGCGATATCAAAACGTAACTTGGTAAGCTGGAAAATGGTACGATTAAAGCTGCCTGGACTGTCGAAAGCCAATGTTGATAATCTAGAAAATCAAATCATGAGGAAAGCCTTGTGCGTTTTATGCTTAATAATAGTATCATCTTAAGAAGCCTTTTTTGCGCTTTTGGAAGTGAAACTTCGGAACACGTGCTCTAAGAGCGCCGAACATTCATACAACACAGATCTTCGGGAAAGGACATGTGGAACTTATCGATGATTAAAACAATTGTCTTGGTCAGGTGAGAAACTTCATAGAATAATTGGGAAATCTTGCGAGTATATCAAGTCACTAATTACACTATGTATTAAAAAATTGTTCGATTGCAGTAGATTCCCCAGCAAATGATTTTTTGAGCTTTAATCAATCGCTTGAAATTGTATCAAAATTTAGATATTATTACAATTAAAAGTATCCTGCTTGTAAGCCTGACTTGAACAGATTCTCCAAATCTGCCCTGCTAGGCGAATGCCATCGAACACGCGTTTGGCAGCAGATTCGCTACCATCATTCTCAATTTCAAGTGGTTTCCCGACCGCGTGCATCTTGCCTTCGTATCGTTTCGGTTTATTTTTTCTTTCTCCGGGCAATCCGTCCGTCTTGCCATTGCAAGAACCGGGCGCCACCCGCGCCTGTAGGCAGGGCATGGAGAATGAGAGAAGAAAAAAAAACAACATCAAAACGACCATCAAATTGCTCAATTTTCCACTGACTCAAGTGGCGGTTAGCAACGGTAGTGCACCGACGGATGCGGTAGGAGCGCGCGCTGCGGGGCGGCATGTGAGGACGACAAATTGGACCCAGGAGCGGTCCGCCTCTCGATGGCTGCTCGGGTTCAGTTGGTCGGATGAGTTACCAGCGAGTGGATGTGTGCCGGGTTAATTTGCGTACATTGGCCTGCAACATTTTTTTTGCCCTACTTCTGCTACTCGCCGCGAGACGAACCGTCTAAATTTGCCACCCCAAGTGCTGCACACTTGACAAAGGTGAAAGTGAAGTGATATTCCCCTTATTGGTCGGGTTAAGCCTCCCCGCAAAGACCAGCAGTGGAAAAGAGCCGATCAATCAAATGACGTTGGGGTTGAAGTGATTACTGGTGTGTTTAGTAAGTAATTGTTTCGGAAAGGATTTCCTGTTGGAAAGAAGTGTGATAGTCAAAAAGAAAGTGGATGAAATGTTGCAACACGGTTACTACGATGTAGTGCAAGCACATTCGGAAGTGTCATCCGGAAGTGAGTCGAACAATAATACGCCCTTTTCGGTGAAGGATATACTCAATCTGGTGGATCAGAATGCGGCAGCTGCGGCTGCAGCTGCTGCCGCAGTGGATGCTGATTACCTCGGAAGCCAGATGGACAGGTGAGTGCTAGTTGTTTCATGTTGTTCATCATTCAAATTAGCGAAGAACTTTGCATGAACTTTCGCGTTGCAGTCCTTACTTAATTGCTCCACATGAACAATCACGAAGTTCCTTAAAAGTTAAAATAATTTACAAACATAAATGGACAAAATGTTCGTTTCGAACAGTATATTTTGGGTTGACGATTGAAATATGTATTAACTAGGGAAATAGTATAAAATTTCCGAAAAATATCGTCAACCCCACATTAACTGTTCATCAAGGCAGACATTTACTGCTTGAAATGAAAATAAAAATAGCTTGACTTGCATTATATAGTCAAATTAGGAAAGATTCAATAATTTCGTTAAGTAGAAGTTCACGATGGTTCTTACAATAGTTATACTCTTTAATTTATGGTATACACTAGCATGGAGTATGTAATTTTCTGCGTCGATACGAAATCCGTTTCATTATACTCAACAATTGTTCTCGAAACACCCCATTTTTTGTAGGGTTTTTTGAAAAAAAAATTAGAATTTCTCTCGAGCGCGAGATATTTTTTGTTACGCCTACTACTAGTTAGATAATTGACCGATTTCCAGGTCAAGTCCAAAACTACTTTTTCAATTACAGAATGTTACACACCAAAATTTCTTTTAATTGTTCAGTAAAATGCAGTACTGGAAGCGTATTATCAAACCACTTGTTTGCTGCTTTTTAAATGTGACTGTAGTTCAGTTCTACAATTTACTGAAATTCGTTCAGTAATTTTATTTTTACTGTAAACCAGTATTTCATTGATCAATTTACCGAAAATCGGTAATCGATTCAGTGATTTGCGTAAATACAGCAAACTATTTGCTGAACAGAAAACAATTAATGAATTTTTGCTGGAATCCAGCAAAGAATAGATATGTCAAAAAATTTTACGTCAAGCTGTCATTAGCGAAACAGCTGTGCAGCTGGTACGGGATCATCACCTTGATAGCGGATATTGGACCATAGTTAAGCTACAGTTGGGCTAGATGCACTTAAAAGTTGATCTGATAAACATACATCTCTAGTTCAACATTAATTTGGCTATGATACTATGGGTGGATAAAAGCTGGTACCTGAGGGAAACATGGTTCCCCTAAACTAACTGCTTAACCAGCAAATTGATTTATATTTTGCTGACTGTACAACAAATTGTCACAGCTGGCAACCAGCAAGTTGTATTTTGTTTTACTACTACATGCGGCAAACGACTTTTTTGCATACTGAATGATCAGCAAATTTCATTTTGCTGAACAGGTTGCTGGAAATACAGCACACCAAAAATCAGCAAAATTTTGCTGGTTTCCAGCAATAAAAATTTGGTGTGTAGGTACAACAGTATATGATAACTGTTCTATTATCGACAAGTTTGTCTTACTATCGTCAGGATGTTTAATGAAGTGCTAGCAAGAGGCCACCGTTTACATCGACGGGTTGGGCACCGCACAGTGGGGAATCGCTGGCCATCGACCCAAAAATGAAAATGCGAATTTCATTACATATATATTTTTCCTATAGTTGTATACTATTAAAGTGTCAGAATCCAAATTTTTAGATCATTGCGACAAAATTTGAATTTTCTACGATTTTTCAAAGTGTACTGAGTCAGCGTTTTTTAGCGTTTTTCTTAAAAAAATGCAATGTTGCGAAATTTGCTGCAGCCTCAAGGGTAACTTGTATCTTCATGACGTCTAAGTAAAAGTTGTCTGTAAAATGGTGGAAAATAAATCCTCATCATTGGATAATGTATAATCTCATTGTAATACTCAAAAAAATTAGGCGGAATCAAAAAATTACGTATTTTTTGCATATAACAGGGTTTTAAGTTTAGATGGCAGAGTTTGGCACTATTGTCACTAGTTTTAAACTATAGCTTGGAAAAAATGCTTTCAAAAGCATCTAGTCAGATCCTGCGCAGAGTTGCGCAGAGCACCTTTCTTTCGAAGAGAAACAACAAGTGTTCGGCACATATCGGATTTTGAAAATGTAAATTTGAATTGCACACTGCAAACAGTCAACAGAATAACAAATGGCTCGTATGAGTCTGATAATAACAACGGTTTCAAACATGTTTCAGTAGGATTAATCACACTGTTTTCATATTAACAAGTTTAACCCATCAATAATCCGATATTTAACGCAGTATCGAAAACTAATCATTGTTTATGTTTCGTATCACCAGCACTGAGTACCAAAATCATAATTTAAGTTTGTATCATATCAGTCACATGTAAAAACAATCGTGTAAACACAAACCATGACATAATAAATAACCTGCTAATTTCTTCTGAACAAATAGAATATTATTATATTGACGTTAGAAACTGCATTTTGAAAACTCTCATTGAAGATATTTAAACTGTATTAAAAATCAACACAAAAATGAAGATGAAGGTGGAAGTGAATAAAAAGAAGAATGCGATAAAAAGACGCAATTTAATATAATCACTTTGAAAAAACCAAGTCAAAAGTAATTTTCATCACAAAGCATATTTTTTGATTGTTAATTTTTTTTGTTTTCTTAATAAATGAATAATATTTTTATGTTTTTTATGGCAAATGAAAATCTTTCAAGCATCATGCATTTTGTTCTGCAAAAAATTGAACCAACGTAAAATTTTCCTCATATAATATAAACAAAAAACATAAAAATTCCCCTGGTGTCAAAAATACTCATTTTCATGCAAAAACAACATCAAATTTGAACTCAGCGTCCCAAAATTATTTAAAAACCATGTATTTTCTATGATTTGAAGAGATTCCTTTAAATCCTTTAAATTTTGATTTTCGCCGCAGAATTAGGATGGCTGTGGCATGTACTTTTTGAGATATATAAAAAAGACTAATTTTTTTTATTTTTTCAAAATGTCATATCTCCATTAGCGCCTGAAACTCTCAGGGCTGAAAGAGTATTAAACTAGGTGTCTGCAGTCAAAATTTCAGCCCAGAATTCTTTGAAGCTTTTACTCTGTGAGTAATTTTGTAAAATTCTTCAAAATTAGTAAAAAAGTGCTATTATGTCTCCAATATTATGCCCAATGTCTTCGGAGATGTTAAAGAGAATTAAATATGAAATCTTTTGGTCTAAAAAAAATTAGTTCAACATTCAAAATTAACTGTTCAGGTCTTATGAAATGATTTTTTAATCAAATAGGATACTTTTTGAGATACTAATCAATAAGATAAAGAGATCATTGTTCAAAACTGATTTGTTTCTATTCCTCTTCATTTCTCTATACATTAAAAAAAAACCTCTTCAAAATCCAGTTCCATCTACTGTAAGATTTTGAACTTCGCTTGGAAGATCATCAATTGAATGGTCTTCTGTTCAGTGATTTAGAGAAATTATCGGATCATATATGAGTAAAAGGCATTTGAAAACATCTTCCATGTTCACTAGGCGGCTGAATTTTCTTGAGTGAAATTCTCGATAATTTTTGACGGATTTATTCCGTGCCTCTTGAACTTCTTCTGCTATCATACCAATAAGCATAATACAATGCCTGGTGATAGATGTACCGTACATTAATAGTCTCTGAATTGTCGATGAAAACTGGTAAGAAGAATACAACTCAATTATGCGTTATTGATTAGCATCTTAAAAAGTATCCTATTTAAAAAAAAAGCATTTCATAAGACTTCATTAGTTCATTGTAAATAATGAACTAAATATTTTTTACTTTTTACCAAAAGAGTTCATATTTAATTCTCTTTAACATCTCCGTAGACATTGGGCATAATATTGGAAACAAAATAGCACGTTTATTACTAATTTTTTAGAATTTTACAAAATTACTCACAAAATAAAAGTTCCAAGGAGTTTCGGACTGAAATTTTGTCTACAGACACCTAGTTTAATATTCCTTTAGCCCTGAGGGTTCAGGTTGCGCTTTTGTGCGCTAATGGAAATATGACATTTTGAAAAAATCATCAAAATTTTTATTTTTGTAGATATCTTATAAACTACTCGCCATAGACATCCTTTTTCTGCGGCAAAGATCAAAGTTTAAAGGGTTTATGATTAGAAACTCATAAAAGTTGTTAGTACACCTATGAAAAATAAAAATAAAATAAAAATAACATTTTTTTGTCCATTTTGTCCAAAAAAAATCAATATCTCATACACGATGCATTCTTGAATAGTTGTGACTTTGGAAGACTTTCATATTATTGGCTAATAAACAACTTTGTAGAAGAAACCACCCTTCTAAATTGAAAAAATGAAGACAAAAACAATTTAGTACTAATTTAGTACACGTTTAGTACAAATATTTTCATACAAAAATAATTCTTTATTATTCTACTAAACATTGCCGAAATCACTATCTCAAAAAATCAACACAATCCGGAGTTATTAATTTTGTTCCGCTAGATTGCATTGCTGGACCACTGTGCATTGTGAGTAATATCTAACGTCTTTCAAAGTTTCGTTTTACGCATAGTTGACCAGTTTCTATGGAATTTTCTATAAACAAAAGCTAACTGTCGGTAGAATGGGTGTCAATGTTCGTAATCGGCGATAAATATTCGATCTTTGCAACATGTGAGTCAACTTCGTCTTTCAGTCGATTGTGAAAATTGTAATACGTTAGAGTGAACATTCAAGTTCTTCAAAAAGCAGACAGTGTATGTAAGGTAGGGAACCTGTTTTAAGCAGCTTATGGAGCTTCCTTGTATTGAAACGAAACACTCGAAATATGTAAAGTGAAATATATACATAAGTATATCAATTTGTTTACTCCCATTCTCTCTATCAGCAATTGTTTCTAGCTTACAGAACTAATTGAGCAAATTTTAACAGTAATCAATTGTAGTTTTTAATCGAGGGACACTATTAGACTCACCCTGAACCTATTTGCAATTTGTTTTGCAGGTTTTCTTCAGAACGCCCAGGCCTAAAATAGACACAACTGTATAAGCCGATTTAAAATTTAAAAGACTATATATTTCAGTAACTGAAGAGCGTTTCCATAGCACATGAACTAGAAATTGAGTAATAGTCATCGACCTCCTCAAAAATTTACATAAAATCAATCCTCAAAAACTTACTTAGAAGCTCTAAATTTGATATCATAGTGGAGCATCTGCACTCGAAAACTCATTTATTTCAATCACCTACCTCAGAAAGCAAATTCCACGCATTGCTCTATACGGCTACAACGGGATTCGTCCGGCTGCCGACCAAAGTTTTTTTTTTCGTCATTTGCGGACAACTTTTATATTAATCACTAAACAAAATCACTCACTACACTAAGAATACTTTAATCTTCAAAATGTTCACCTTAAATTTCCAAAAACAAGCTTTAATTAGCAGAAATTTATGAGATGAAGTTTTATAAATCTTAAGTTTCGGCTATATGTATTTCCATCTGTTTTCACTGCGTTGAAGATAATCAAAAAATCCCGAATCAATTTCGTGTATTACGAATCATACTGACAATGTTGAATTATTCCGATATAATTGAACCAAATCGACAGCACTGCAGTGGTTACTTAGGTTACCAATTTCGTGCGTAAACAACTACAGCAGATACCTAGTTGACCTACTTCGACGGTTTGCGGCTCTTCTCATTCACCAAAGTGTGATGCATATGGGGGCGTCGTGAGATGAATAATGGAGCAGTAATTTAAATTTTGAGACGGGTATGGGAGCGTTGTGAGAAATGGTTTGTTTTACAAAATTCAGGTGAATCTAACTAAGTTTGCTAAATTTCCATTGCTGGGCGATTCCATAAGACCATGTAAGCGTATTTTGTTTGATTTCGTGATGTTTAATCCTTGCATTCTTCGTGATTATCGGTTTAATGAGATTAATAATGGAACAAATGTCCTTAATACATCCATTTCCAAGTTATTTTGAATATAATTTGAGAAAATTGCAAAAATAAACAGTAAACTATGCTTTATGTATAAGAGAATCAAATTTTCCTATCGAAGTAATTTTTGTTGAATTTAGATATTTTCCCACATTTTTGATAAAAAATTCTGGATGGAGAAATGAAATGAAATGAGATATAAGAATAATTAAATTTCAATGATGCAATATGATTTCAACAGTAATTTCAAATCATGAAGCTCTTGGCAATCAACGTTCTGCATACATCCATTTATAAGATCATCTAATATTGATGATGATGACGATGATGGTCCGCCGTGATACAACATTATGACGTACATCCATTTGATCAGTTTTTCAATACGGCCCAAAAAAGAACGGGTTACTTGTCCCTTTTGTATTGAAATGGTGCATATGTCATTTTGTTTTCTTGATTTTATGCAACGTACGAATAAGTAACAACTAAAAGAAAGATACCAAAAGATGGGTCTTCGAATAACGAACAAATTGGCATAAGAACCCAACATCGGTTTGAGCTGGTCGATTTACCGAATTAAAATGTTATATAGAGTCATACAGTAGCCGACTCTAACATTTAACTCTACTTTTAATTATTATATAACTATATTCAAACAAAAATCCATCATTATCAATGAACATATTAATTTCATGTGTTCAATAAAAACTGTCAAAAAATATTCGTCATTAACTTACAAAACATTGTATATATCAAGTGAAGCTATTAGGTTGGAAAAATTCAAGTTTCTTAAAAAATTAAGAAAACAACAACTCTTTTATTTGTAAATTTAAATTTAGTGTTTATGAGAAGGTTTTCAGTCAAAAAACTAAAAAAAAAACATATTGTCAGTTTGTTTTTTTTTTTTTTTGTAAAGCAGCTCTAGTTCTTTGCAATTCGTACTACATTTTTTATCATATCGTAACTTATCTCTAAATGTAAGCAAAACATACACCTATAACAAACGGAGAAGATTTTGTTACTTTTAGTAACAAAAAGTAACAAAATATATGACGGCCACACACTTGTATGTGTTTATGTAGGAAAACATACAACTGAAAGCCGTAATGCATGTGTTACCGAGACTTCACTCGCTGCATTTGTATTGATGCAACGATCAGCTTTATTCCGATCCCCATCATTCACGCATGAACAGAATCTTACCGGCTCGTCTCAGCCTCAAAAGTCTAATTAGAAACACCACTGTTTCCTTCCTCACTGTTTATTCTGAAATACAGTCAGGTTTTTTTTACGCGGTGTTATTATACGCGGATCTTTCTACGAGTTTTTTTTACGCAGATTTTTGAATTAACGCGATTTTTTAACGCAATTTTTTGAGTTAACGCGTTTTTTTACGCGATGCCGCGTTAGTACAAAAACTCTTTCGCGAATTTTCGAATTAACGTGGTTTTGCAATAAGAAACGATTTAGTGTTTATCTAGTAGAAGACTTAGCCCAAAAAATACTCACCGCCCTCCGAAAGATCCGGAATGACCGTCAAAGAGGACAATTTTAAATACTGGTTCTAGAGCGTCTCGGGTTTTTTCAAAGCCCTTTTTGCTAGTTCACTTTATGCTGATTTTTGAATTAACGTGTTTTTTTTACGCGAATTTTTGAATTAATGCGGTTTTTTACGCGGATTTTTGAATTAGCGCGGTTTTTATGCGGATTTTCGAATTGACGCGGTTTTTAAGCGGATTTTTTTACCAGGTACGTATCCCCGCGTAAAAACCTGACTGTAAAAGGAGTAATACCGTGTGGCCAGAGTAGTCGGGGATGCGAATATGAGTATTCTAGTTTGGTACGAGTTTGGTATCATTAAACAAATTCAAAAGAGTTTCCATGAACCAATGAGTGTGTGTTTTCAACAGGGCTTGCATCCGCTTGCAAAAAAAAACAAATGTTTGTGTTTTTCTCAAACGCAGTTTACAAATCGTGATGTGATACGAAGCAGGTGAAGTCTTTGAAATCATTAACGTATGCATACCCTAACTAACACACTGAGAATCCTGAGTAAGAATTCCCAGGATTCCCATAACTCGGTGACGAAATCGTGAGAGGAATCGTTTCTACGATACGTACAGAATCTGTTCGAATCGCATACGGGAAACCTATTCAAGAATCCTTAAAAATCCAAACGAATTGTGAGAGGAATCGTTTCTGCGATACGGACAGAATCTATACGAATCGTATATGGAAAACCTGCTCAAAAATCCTTCAGAATTCAAATGAATCGTGAGAGGAATCGTTTATGCGATACGGACAGAATCTGTTCGAATCGCTTATGGAAAACCTCAATTCAAATGTAGGAATCTCGGCGACAGAATCGTGAGAGGAATCGTCTCTACGATCCGGACAGAATATTTTTACGCGGTTTTTTACGTGGATATTTTTTACGCGGTATTTTGAATGAACGCGTATTTTCAGGCGCGAGATTTCGAGTTACCGCGGTTTTTCAACTTAAATTTGATTTTCGCGTATTTATCGTGGTTTTTTACGAGGTACGTATTCCCAGCATAAAAAAACTGAGTGTATAGCATAACACTGAGGAAAACATGTCGTAATGTGTCTATCTCTTTTCCAAATGAAATTGTAGAATCTAACCAACATCATAATGAATATTATACTCATCACGAGAGACGGTGAGCTTGCTCCCGTTTTGGATCAAATTGCGTTTCTGAGAAAGTTAGTTATTTCTTTCTCAGAGTGTTCTACATCCTAATTTTATCCTGTAACTTGGTAATTCTACTTTAGGAGTATACAAAACCTATGTCTCTAGTTGATATTGACCAAACAATCCTGTAACTGATGGTTAATAAATGAAAATTTCTCTCTTAAAAAGATTCTTTTCCAGCAGTCCACATAAGCACTGACGATGGTTATAAGTAATAATCGAAATATGTAACAGAATTAAATGGAAACATTGCATATTCTGAATATCTAATTCTGTTCTACTAATACGCTCAATGTAACATTTATTATGGGTATTCATGTCGAGATCGTAAACAAATACCCAGCCGTAAAAATACTCACCTCCATTGACGAGTAATAGAAGATACACAAATTGCGGCTGGGTATTCGTATACGAGCTCGATGTGAAGACCCCTATTATATTTCAGCCAAACTAGATACCCCTTTTTGGCTTCCTCTGATCTGAACCTCAAATGATATGATTCAGAAAGATCAGAAATCAAATATATATGGGTATCACCAAAGTAACACTGCGACTGTACATGGACCTTGCGTCCTTCTAGCATCATCAAGCCGAAGTTGTTTCAACCTATTAGAATGCGAAAGAAACTTCTTTGAATATGCGAACCGAATTACAAATTTGAACAACTGACTCTAAAGGGACAGACTATTCGGCATGACTGACGTCCCGGTTAGAATAAACTCTTATATACTTTAGTCGCACCCATAGGTTTCGCATAGATTCCCTAGGATTTCTCACATTGGAATCGTTAAGCGTCCGCAATAAGAAATCCTGACGAAAGAATTCTCAAGAATGCCCTGTATATGGGGTTGGGATTCTTGGGTGAAAATCGTGTTATGTGAATTCTTCGGATACGAAACCTTTCACTTTAACCGTTTTATGATCGAAATTCTTATATCTGTTGTGATTTTCATTTGATTTCGATGGCACCAAAAGATCCAGTAACCTCTCTACTTTGAAATTAGCGTCAGCGGTGCCCAAGAATTCTCTCATACCCGGATTTCCGGTTCAAGATACATAGGTTCAAGATACACAAAATTACTTTAACAGGCCATTTGTATGGTTTTGGGTATTTTGGTCCTTCCGGAATAGATTACACTGGCGCTTCTAGTGACCATAAATAGTAGGAGGGTGGTATTCAAGACACGACCGCATGACGTTGACTACCGTATTCTTATATTCCATTAAAACAAATAGTAATGGGAATTGCAACTCCAGTATTTGTTGCAATTTTATCTAACAGTGCATTTCTGAATGCTGAGACGTTAAAACGTTATAAATAATAATATATACTAGAAGAATGGATCTCTCTTATTTAATCGCTGTCATTTCATACATATTCGAATCAAACCTTTGTTCGTAACTGCACTACCAAGACAATCATTTAATTTAGCGAATTGGGTAAAATTTTCCTATCTAAGCAAACTCAACGAAACTATCTGAAATTGGAGACCAGAACGATTCAAGCAAAAAATTTAAATTTAGAAATTGTTTGACATTAAATAGATAAAGCTCATGCTAGGTTAGCTCCAGTCCAGCATATAACTTCATGTATTTAAAATAGTAGGAGGGTGGTATTAAAGACCCGACCGCATGACGTGGGACTCTATATTTTTCATCTAACAGTGCTCTCTTATTTGCTGACATTAGAGCGCTTTGAACAATAATTAATAAATAATATAAATGACATATATGGATGAAACCTTATTTATATTGGCATCCCCGCTTCCCAGGTAGTCGAATTAGAAAAGCATTTGTTCGTTGTTTGAAATGACAAGACAAACATTAGAATTGACAAATTCGATGTATTCCGAAAATTGCGCTTATAGATCATGTTCATGTGTCGAGACATTGCGAAGATTCTCAATATATTCGTTTTAGCACTAGACGAAACTGCTAGCAAATTACTGTAGCTGTAAACCTTCATTACAAAAATCCGTATCGTCGGTATGTCACTGGTGCGGTTTTGGAATCAAAATGATGGGGTGAAATGTTCGAACGGTACGTTTTATACCAAGGCTTCGTCAGATAATTAGAAAGAAGGAGGAGCTAAGTAGATGATGGAATGGTAAGGAAAAATTTTTCTTGAAAGCTGCGCCGGCCGCTGTCGTAATATTAACACCAGCACAAACATGCATTTATGCAAGGTTTTTTCCGCTAGCAACAGCATATTGTAAAACAGAAAATTCAATTAACCGCTTCTATCATAAAACATCGAGGCACCAAAAGGTGCCAGTTGCCGATTATTCTCGTTTACTGGTTATTCCGTCCAGAATTCCAGTCATTTTAGTATATTGCAGCAGCCATGTATTACTTACAGCCACCAGCATTACGGGTGAAACCGGCACGAGATGACCGGTACTCTTTTGTCTTTCCTCCTATCTGCTGCTAACACCTAGCGTCCACATGTCACTGGTGCGGTTTTGGAATCAAAATGATGGGGCGCCGGCCGCTGTCGTAAAATTAACACCAACAAAAAGATGCATATTTGCAAGGTTTTTTCCGCTAGCAGCAGCATAAACATCGGAAACAGAAAGTGACAACAACAATAACAACAAAGTCAGATCGATTGTATCCGTTAGTGTCGACTGTGCTTGGGAAGAGAGGTAGTGATTGGCTGCGCGGTATGATTTAGACAATCGATATTGATTACCAATTTTTCAACAGTGTCAAAAAATAGTTTGTTTTTGTTACATAAATTTAACCGTAAAAGAATTTCTGATCGATTGATGCCAAAACCTCGAAAACCTGATTATAGATGACTGCAAAATAAGCGCTCAAAACCTGACCACTTTTCCCTGGTTTTCCCTGGTTGAATTACTAGATTTTCAAATTCAGGGGCCTAACTTCGATATAGACGTTAGTCAACGTCAAAACAAATAAATAAAACAAGGTCAAATACCCTCCAATATTGGTATATTCCGGCCTCGGCGCATCATCCCGGTCCTGAAAATACTCATCTTTGATGGTATTCAACCTTGTTTTATTTAATGGTTTCTAACGGCAATAGAAGCCCTTCTGGAATCTATTCCGGAAGGACCGCTTCGAAGCCATATCACTTAAACACTCAAAAGCTAGCAAATGGCCTGTGAAAGTAATTTTAAGAACTTTGAACTATTAATTGTAAAATTCTGTTCAAATATGCATAAAATTCCCCAGTTTCGGAATATATCCCTTACAAACCGGATATCCGGCTATGAGAAAATTTCTCGGGGCACTGCTAACGCTGATTAGAAAGTAAATAAGTTATTGAATCTTTTGGTGCTACAAGTATCAAATCAAGTATCGAATGAAAATTGCAAAAGTTACAAGTACTTCAATGTAGGGTACCCAAGAACCCCGTCGAGCACATAACGGTTGAAGCGAAAGATTTCGTATCCTAAGAATTCTCCTAACACGATTCTCCTTCAAGAATCCTAGCCCCATAAACAGGGCATTCCTGAGGATTCCTTTTCCAGAATTCCTCATCAAGGATGCTTCACGATTTCTATTTGAGGGATCCTAGGGAATCCGACGGATTCTCATTACACGATTCCCATTCAAGAATCCCAACCCCATAGACAGGGCAGTCTTGAGGATTTATTTTCAGGATTCCTTATCAAGGACGATTCACGATTCTAATGTTAGGAATCCAAGGGAATCTGAAGGATTCTCATTGCACGATTCTCATTCAGGAACCCTAGCCCTATAGACTGGGCATTCTCGAGGATTCTTTTTTCAGGATTCCTTATCGAGGACGCTTCACGATTCCAATGTGAGGAATCCTACGGAATCCATGCTAATCTTATGTGTTCGTCCGGGTACTGTATTAAGGAGAGAAAAAATACCACCAGGCAGCTCTTGCCATATTTTATTTTTACTCAGGATTTATACGACGAACCAACTAATAGACGCACACCAGGTGAATTGGTGATCAAAGGAACTAGTGATACGTGCAAAATATACAACAGTATGTGTTACTTTTTATAAACCGGAAATAGAAAGGGTGGTTTTTTCGTTATTGCTTTTAAAGAATCAACAGAAAATTTTGCGTGTGGTTGTAACGACAATTATTAGATTAGGCTCTCGTTACATGTGCAAAAAAAATGGTAGTATGTGTTGTTACTTGGCTGGAGAAGAATTTCATTGCTCTTTAGAGAATAATGTGTTACCCAATGAAAACTTTTTGTTATTGCTTTTAAAGTAACAATACAAATTTTCGCTTAAAAATTCTCTGTGTCGCTTTTTTCCACTCGAATAAATATACGGAAAAAGCCACTTCCGTGGAATCAATTCTCAAACGCGTACGCAATTTCCACTGGTAAATCAAATCAAATTCAAATTCTGCTGAAGTTAGCGATAGTTATGAGCAAACCCCTTTGTTTAGTTCAAGATGATAAATCAGATTAATCAATTTTCGAAAATGTTATTTTTTTAGCAATTCTTGATCTTTTAATTAATCTATATCTCTACAGTACATCGTATTAAAAAAGAATGGTGGAGCTTTCATTTGGAATAGAAAAATGTTGGATGTCACCGCCACCTTGGATTTTATCTGAAAAACTCCAATATGCGCGCTAACCGATTTTTAATTTTATATCACCATTGGAAAGCTGATAAAAGTTGCTTCAAGATACATACATAAAATTAAGTGACCAACAAGTTTACCTGTCAGAAAACCCTCCTGAAGATTTGCACAATGATCTAGAAACTAAATTTAGGGGGAAATTTGGATCTAGAGCTCTATAGCAACTGTCTTCTACAAAGTTGTTACATATAATAAAGCGGTTATTGGAAAATTATAATCAATAGAAGAAAAAGTTGTTCTACATTAGTATAGCTGCGTTGATTTTAAATAACTATGTAAAAAAAAATTCTTTGTCTTTGAAAACAACCGGTTTACATTGAAAAAATTTTGCGCTTTAATTTTTTATCCCAATTTTCACCTTAAAACTGTATTTAAACGACTTTTAGGAAAAATTGAAATAAAAAAATTAGAGCGCAAAATGTGTTTTTTCTATACGAATTGGGTGTTTTCAAAGATAGAGAAAAACTTTTTTTACAAAGTTAATTAAAATCAACGGAGCTATAACATTTTTTTCTTCTATCCACAAAGATACAAAAGTTAGATACTTGTTTCATCGAAAATTAGGGTCACACTAATTTTTGATAGTGTTTCAATAACCGCTTTATCATATGTAACAACTTTTTTTTTTATTCTCGCTTATTTTCCGACAGTCTAGTTCCGCCACTGTTGTTACTTCCTCATGCGATGGAAGGCGTGATTCCAGAGATTTTACGCCTCAGAAAATCTCCCGGTGTCGACTAAGATTGAATCTAGACCAGTTGGGTTGGTTGTGAGTGGATCACGCCACCCCACAACCATCGACACCTATGTCGGCGTTGGGATTCGAACCCAGGCGTCGAGCGTGGTTGGCGGAGACGTTACCAACCACGCTAAACCCCCGCCCTATATATAACAACTTTGTAGAAGAAAGTTTTTCTCTAAAATATTTTTAAAGAGCTTTAGACCCAAATATCCTCTTAAATTTGGTTTCTGGACCATTGTGCATTGGCAGAAAGTGACAAAAAGTCGAAACAACGAGATGCGATGATTTACAGCTTGTGGAAAATTAACCCGAATCAGCCCAATGATTCCATATGGCATCATTTGACACATTGAATATTTCTCAACTTAAAATGAAATTCAATGTTATTTCCATCATTTGGCAATACTTTTATGAACACCAATAGATGTCACATCAAGTTAGTCTAGTTGTGTACGTGAACGCAGTAGCTACCGAAAGTTGAAAAAAGTGAAATATTCACGGGGAATTCTAGGCTGATTCGGGTTAAAACATTTTTACGCGGCTACATACTTTGCAAGTGTGCGGAGGTAAACGCATAAAGAATGTATGAAAATCAATTAAAAATAACACTAGAAAAAATCTTCATATTTTAATTTACTTTGCGACTTCTGCACAATCGGTTGTAAGGTAAAGCGTGGAATATTTTTTATTGGGTATGTGAATGTCAGCTCACAAATTTGAAGCGATAACTTGTACTTATTTGACTAAATCTATTACATTCATTGCATATTCGCGCGCCTCCACAGCCTGTAGCAATTATTAACAAGAAACACTCTTATTTTAGCACATACAACTGGTCAAAAATATTTAGTTTTTACTAAGCAGACAATTCACACGCGAACAACGTTAGCCGTGCTGGCAGAGCTCGTTAGATTCTTTCCTATGCATATTTGGCAATATTTCTTCTGCTGCTTGTGCCGAAAACAAACAAAAAACAGATGTAATCAAAAGAATCTCTCGAAAGCTCATAACTAACGTGTAAGAAGTAAACATGAGCTAGAATAGCGTTAGAACCTCATCAAAAAAACTATTTTTTGCAGAAAAATAGTCTTAACCATGTAGGGAAAAATATTTTTCAACCACGACCATGATTTTTGAATAATAGTTTAATTGAATAAAAAAAAATTCCGAGCGCCAGTAATTCACAATAAAACGTTTTTTTTTTTGCTTTTTCATTACTTCAGTTCCCCAAACACATCACACCTCGGACTGACCTACAACGGTTACGACAACAACTACTCTAGCCACGGTGATCCCTACCAGATGATCCCCCATGGTTACATCCCTGCGTCACATCATCATCACGAATACTCCAGCTACAGCCCATCGCCCACCGCTTGCTACGATTACAACGCGATTCACACGATGACAGCAGCAACAGCGACGGCTCCTCCGCCACCGCCTCACTACCACCACCACCCTTTACCCTCGTACAACTCCTATCATCATCACCACCATCATCATCTTTCGCCCACTTTGATAGGTGGTACATCCAGCAATGGTGGCAGCTCTCACTCCGACCTGGAGATGACACTCGGGGTCATCAACGAACCAAAAGAGTGCTCCTTTCAGATACAGGATGTCCGATCCACGAATCCAGCGGCGATCGACATGAACGGAATGAACACCGACGGTCCGCTTGGTTCCCCACCTGAAAGCGCACCCTGCCAGGCTCCGTCAACTCCGGTCCGCAAGCTCAAGGATGAGCCAAACTTTGGCAGCACATCGAACAGCTCCAATCGGGTGACTTCCGAGCATGTACAGGAACTCGATAGTCTGTGTCAAATGAACAACAGTGAAGAAGAACTGGTGCAAAGTAAGTTTAACTTTATGTCTAGAAAACGTGCAAAATTGAACTTTTTTTCCTCTCTCTCGTAGAAGAATGCAACTCCCAGCTTGTAACCTCTTCCCGTTGTGAATTACGCAAGAATGGTAAACTGCGTGCCAAGCGAAAACCACGAATTTTATTCTCCCAAGGGCAGGTCCTAGAGCTGGAACGTCGATTCCGACAGCAGCGTTACCTTTCGGCACCGGAACGTGAAACGTTAGCCACCGTACTGAAGCTCACCCCTACTCAGGTGAAGATTTGGTTCCAGAATCGTCGCTATAAATCCAAGCGGATACAAATCGAGAACGCCACGGCTGCCAAGGAAGCATCCACTGGAGTTGGTAAAGATTCTGACACACCGAAAAATTCCGCTGTTCTGACGGAATATGCTGACGAACCGGGCAGTAGCTATCAGAGTGCGTTCGGATCACTCGGTTCGGTAGTGACGGGTGTACCACAATCACAAGCTCCACCTCCTCCTCCTCCACCGCCCTACCCGGCGGCATATGGGATTCAGTATGCTAATAGTGAGCCATATGCGGCTCCTTCGAATCCATACTACGACCAGAAAGGATACTGGTAAAACGGATCTGACTTAGGGGAAATTTTGTAAATAGTCTTAATCTACACAGCTTTAACCTTAGATTACCGATGACGTACCAAAATGCTAGACCAAATGTTGTATTAGTGAAATGTGTTGCCTTAGATAGATTACGTTAGTTGAAATGAACAATAAAACACCGAGAGAATTACTTCAGTCAGTCAGTGGTCCTGCGTGGCTCCGGACCGGAAAGAAATTCAATCCCGTGACAATAAACAGAGATCACTGTGCGTCACACTTTCTTTCTGGGTCGCGTTCGCGTCAAACTCGGCAACGAAATTCGATCCATAGCGACCGAAGATGAGAGTAAACAAAAAATCCTAGCTTGCTGAGCGCCAATCTAAATGGAGTTCATTGATTAGATCGGTTGTTGTTTGGTTCTTTTTGGCGTGTAATCGATACTGGTTTTTTTTTCCTATTAGACGTTTAAAACATCTGAAACATTACAAATATGATGAGTCAATCGTGTCTCTGCAGATGGATGTGAATGTCCGCTGGGTCGACTAATGACACCATAAAACTATTGCCAACAACAAATTAGTGGCAGTTCGGTGTTATTTACTGCTTAACCAACTTCATAAATCCCTGCACTTTCCCCCTTATTTTCGCCGTGGAATGTTATTGCTTTGGAATTATGTACCCCTTTCGTGTGTAGCACTTGAAATCTCGGGAAAAACTCCGTCGTTGGTTTGGCAGTAGCTGGGAAAATTAATTTTTATGGGGGTTAACTACTCACGGCTGAGCAGAGCAAAAGACGCATCCGCCCGTCATTTTATCTTTATTCGAAATAAATAGCAGAAATCCATCTTCCATTGCCGGTGCTGTGCTCGACGGCGACAAGCAAGCTTTTATCATCTTTTTTCCTTTCATAAATTTTCCTTGTTTTTCCTCGGAAAGCGGAGAAGAAGGAGGAAGCTGTGCACTGAAAACCGAGGTTATCGTAATCTTCTCGGAGCAGAGCGTTTTATAGCAGAACGTTAAGCAGATGCCCTTCTGGCTTCCGTCGAGAAGAGTCACGGTGGCACAGCAAACAAAGAAATTCCTCCCGAGCAAATGGGCACCCTTGTTTGACTGTTCGTTTTTTGCATATATTTTTTACTGTGTAAGTCCCTGTGTAAGATGTTCCACTGTGAAAGTGTGAAATGTTCTATGCCGGGTTTGGGCTCCACAATTATTGAGACTTGATAACAAAATTTATAACTAAGTTAACGAAATTTGTAAACGACGGAAGAATTGAGGTTTCAATATAGATTAAGTTAATTGTGGTTAGCCAATTTTTGCTTTCGACTATTGACTTAAAATTCGACTCCATTTTGGTTATATTTTCTCGCCGCCAGGTTATACATTGCTGTTTCGATTCATCACGGTCAAAAAAACATCCTCCCGTGAATCCAACAAAACTGTGGACATGAGGAAATGATAAAAATCAGTTTTTTTGTTAGATTTCAATGCTATTCAACAAAAAATACTAGCCTCCATCATTTCCCCGTATCCACAGTGTCGCTAGATTCACAGGAAAGTGTTTTTTTTTACCGTGATAAAATCGAAACGGCACTGTATTCTCTTTTATTACCTATTTCAAGCTGTTTCAAAGTATATCACAATAAATAATCTGGTTTTTTAAAGTTATTTTTAGACACAAAATTTCCATTCCGTTATGGGTCTGATTATACAAAGTGTATAGATCTTGAATTTAGTAAAAATATATTGTAATGTTATTGTAAAATAAATGCGTATTTATTTGCCGCTTTGTACATAAGTTTATAATGTTATTCATTGATTAGTTCATCAGAATATTCCTAATTAAAATATAAAATATATACGTTTCATGTATGAAGTATAATGTTGTTAGCACTTGAAGATTCTATTACAAATTATCGTTGTATATTTCAACACAAAGGCCAATAACGCTATCATTGCAATAACACTGGAATGCCAACTTTGTTACCCTTCCTAGACACATTTTCAAGGAGAACATCCAACTTATCCCTACAAACAGCCACAACTTTTCACCACCATGTTCTTATACTTTTTCAAATTGATATTGGCATCATCGATGTGGTAAAGCACGGAAATGGGATTCAGCTGCGTCGGTGCACAGCACGGCTTCGGCACGCGTCCCGGACTGATCGAGTGCACCAGGCTCTGTATTAGGGCGTGATTGGTTGCGTTCATGTGGGCATTCAGCGGAAAACTGCACTCACCGTGGCAGAAAAATGCCCCAAAACCTTCCGGTGCGATAATCCAGTCCTGCCAGTGCAAATCACGAAAGCTGACGTACAGCGTGTGGATCTGGCAACTCTTCTCCCGCTGCACCCATCGCTCCAGGAACGGATTCTTCGGCTTCACTGTCTTCTTGTATTCTCGTACAACGCTTCGCTTGGAACGATTTGGATGAGTTTTGGGGTTAACCAACTCACGACCCTTGCAGTACACCACCATAAAGGGTTGATAGCGACCGAATTTGTTGGACAGAATCAACCCCAGATCTTGGGGTCGAACGTTTTTCTGTGGACTCTCGGTGTAACTGGCATCCACAAAGATCCCCTTGTTGCTAATATTGTTGGCCATCCAGCGGATCATCGCGTTAGTCACATTGATCTCCAACCAGCCTTCATAGTTGTACGGTACAGTTTGATCTGCCAAAAACTCCAGCTCATGTTCACCACGCTCCGAATCGTAATCTCGAATTATAGACGTTCGCACCGTCACCAGCCGCCCGCTTGTGATCGCATTCCAGTGATCAATTGTGGCGTTTTTGTAAATTCTCAAACTCGCGTAAACAACTTTTCCACTATCCTCCTGCGTCTCTCGAGTGTCAAACCACAATCGTTCGCCATACCGCCGATGTCGAACCTTTGGCATGTTCCGATTACCTTTGTTCAAAAACGACATGATCACATCGCTCTCCTCGATCGCTCGCTCGTCCGCAATCGTGAACAGACTCCGGCTGTAGATGGTGCTCCGCTTTTGGCGAACTACGCCGGTAGTTTCTTGAGAAAATTTACGATAGATGTTGAGCAGGAATTGCGGCGCGGACTTTCTCAGCGAGGGATGAATGTGTTTTTCATTTGGTCGGTCTGGCAGGCCAAGCAGCTCTAGAATCTCGTGTTCGATTTCCTGCCGGTCCTGGAGCGTCACACTTTTCTCCTGAATAGTTTGATCCAGTCCGTTATCCACGTAGAAACCGGTGGCCGATGAAAAACCCACAACGGGATGCACCAAAAGCGGGAGCAACAGTAGGGTGAACATTCTGTGGCGAGAATGGAATGAGAACTTCATGTGGCAAAAGTTTTCAAAACTTCACATAACAAGATATTCTGCTGTCTGTTTATTACCTATAGTCTTGTTTACACACCTAACCTGGTTTCCGTTAACTTTACCTATATGATTTTTTACTACCGAATAACAATGCTTTGTTTACTATTATCGAATGCAATCCTTGGAAAGATTCGGATTTGTTGTTGGTTTTGGTAGTACCAATAGAGTTGAGCAAAAATGTGAAAACTTAGGCTCTTTTTGAGAACAAATATTTCTTACTTGTACTGTAATCAGTAAAAACAAAAAAAAATACTTTTTTCAAGAGTAAAAATCGATATATGGTAAAATAGACTGTGTTTAATAGTCTGATAAGTTAATTTTCGCTTTTACAACCTCAAAAATAAATGTTTGAAAACCGAAGGTCTTAATTTTCAGTATCAATTCGGAAAACATAAAGAAAACTGAGACTTTATAGTTTCAAAACTGATATTCTATAGTCGAAAACTAAAAGCTCAAAGTAAAAAAAAATGAAGACCTGGGACCAAAAACATTTGGTCCCAGGTCTTCATTTCTCGATCATCGAAGAAATCGAAAATCCGGATAAAATGTACATGCTTAGAATCTAAAACTGCAAATCTCCAATCTAAAACTAAATCCAGAAACCAAAAAAATACGAGACATTTTCTAAATGGAAAACCAAAAGTTGAGAGTCAACATTTATGATCTATGAAGCGGAATTTGAAGAAGACTTACTTAAAAGTTTTAAAAATGAAATGTTGAATTCTGGTTTTTCAGTTCAGTGCCTTTTTTCCGAATTCGTGAATGTAGTTGTTAGACAAAAAAATAAAGCTTTCGTAATGTAACTCCAGAGTCATCGCTCTTCTACATTAAGTTCGCAAAATTTACTGTTTATATTCAAGATAAAATATCTGCGAAAGCAATAACCTCTTCCTAATTTTTAAAATTTTTATATTCTCTTGTTGTTTACTACTTTTTGACATTTATCAAAATAACAAAACTACATGCAATGTTCTTCTAAATTTCAAACGCTGGAAATATAAACCTGTAATCAGGAGACTGAGCTAAACTCTGAATACCGAAGAAAGAATCAAGTCGAAAAACACATCTAAAGCAGAATTTTAAAAGCGAAAGACCAAAACCTTAAAATTCAATGATTGAGCATCAAATAAGGAAGCAGAAAATCCAAAGCAGAAAAGCTGAAAGTCAAAAGTATTCTGAACTAACATTTCGGAAGCCGCAAGTTGATTCCGAAGAATAAAGTGACCAGATAGTTGGAGCTTAAACGCGGGACAACAGTTTATTTCTGCATAGTATGGTGGTAATGACTTGTATGGGAAAAATTTGATCTTTGAATTTCGTTTAGCAATAAGTTTCAAATCTTTCATATTCTTGAACAATTTACTCATACTTTTTGACTGCTAAAGTTCATGAAATGTTCAGTATAGAATTTTTTATGCCAATTGGGCCGTTACAAATTTTATTTTCATTTTATGTCACCCACCCCCCCCCCCCCCCCCCACCCTTTCAAAAATCTTGAATATTGGAAGGGGAAGAAAAAAAAGCTCAAACCGTTTTGTTCTTTTTCTTGGTTTTCCGACAGCATAAATGCTTAATTTAGCAACAAACAAGTCAGGTGACAGCGAGAGTGTCGTCGAAAGGCAAGCGAAATAAATAATAATAATATAGTGTTATTTTTCAACGTATTTTTGAGTGCAAGTTACAAACGTCATAACTTGCACACAAACTTTGATCAAAGATTTTTTTTTCGTCTCGGTGTTATTTATTTTTTGCCACTCCCTCTGCTAACTTTGATAACCTTGGACATAAAAGAATTCGAAATTTGTATCAGCCTTGTTTCAGAAATGCATAAAACGTCGAGATCTGGTGCAATCTATAAAAAAAATCGACAAAAATCGGTTCTCTGAGTCTTAGGAATTTTTAAACTAGAAAACTCTCCATTGGCCTCAGCTCAAGTCAAATTTTTCCATTTTTTTTTTAGATAGTAGTAGATCCCAACGTTTCATGCATTTCTAAGACATTTGGCATAAAAAAAAACTATATACTGACAACCGTCCCAGTGAAGTGTTATATCTAGTGGTTATTCCGGGATATTCCGCGGCACGTTTTTCTACGCGGAACATTTTGTTGAAACGCGGGACGCTGGTCACTTTACCGAAGATCAAAAGTCTAAAACTAAAAGCCACCATTCTAAAATTGAAATCGCAGGTTTACAGCAGATTACAACAAATGGATTTACAGATTTACAGCAGATACAGCAAATGGAGCCTGAAAGTTTCAATAAGGAATAAGGAGCTTTCTAAACCGATAATCAGTCGATATGAAAAACCAAGTTTTAAGAATTCGAAAATAACATCAGAAATAAGGTAAAAAATCATAACCGAAACAGAATAAACTAGAGAAACCGTAATTTATTAAAGATAGAAAAATAAAATTTGTGCTTTCAACTTCAAATATTTGCGCAAAGCCCAAATATTTGAAGTTGAACGCCCAAAACCTGAATACATATTAGTTAACAATTAAGAAACCACTCTTATAGTTGCAAAGCAGAGAATCAGAATCCGGATTCTAAAAATGAAAACAAAATGAATAGTCGCAAAGCGGCTGCCGAAATCTAAATGTCGAATAAGGAGTAAATCAAGTAAAAACCTGATCAAAAGTCAAAAAAGCAAAAGTTCAATAACCATGTTCTGCATAGTCTCATTTTGAAGTGTAATATCTACTGAATCTTTCGACAGCTTATGAGCATCAGGAAGTATTGTTAACCTTTGTTACAGCTGGTTGAAATCGATGAAATTTTAGTTTTTTCTTGTTGCATTCGATGCTCCCGTACCGTTCACTGTTTTTTTTCAAAACTATCAAGTGCAACGTAGTGATTTATCATCAAATCAACTATGGTTATTGTCAAAGAAGGTTAGTATAATCAATCTTAAAACTTAAAAGACTAATAAACAGTTTCGATATTGCCAGGGAACATTTTAATAAACACAAAAATGCTGTAAATGAGCTTTTTTATATGTCATATTATATGAAGTAAGTCAAGTATCAATGAGTTTCAATGTAAACAGTCAATTGCAAATGAGATCATTCCGAGTTGTGGTCTCGTCGTGTTCGGTCGCAATTTTATTTCGATCTCGATAGTGCCGACCAGTAATTCGCCTTCAAGGTCACCGTGCATTGTGCTCTGCTGCTCGTTGCCGTCGTCGCTGTTAAAGACAGCAAAAAGAAGAAGAAGTCAACAATAGCCCGTGCGTTGTGTCGCTGCCTGAAGAAATTCGGTAGCCGGCGCTCGGCCGTTTGGCTGTATTGGTCGATCGGACAACCAAGGAAGGAAGCAGCAAGGAGAGATTGGCATCGCCCGTGCGCTGATTGTGGTGGAGAGCGGCTGCAGAAGCTAAGTAGTTTTTTTTATTGGTTTTTTTCTACAATAATATTTGCTGATTGGCATTTTGCGTGTTTGGCTCACGCGTCCAACATGGACGACGAACGCGGGGATGAAAACCCGCTCGTTCCACCGCCTAGCCCTCCCGGATACAAGGTTCCAAGGGTTAAAAATGGAGCCCCGCAGGAAGCTACCCATCGGCTTAAGCAGTATCCGGAGGGCGAAGCTGGTATTGGGGCTGTATTTTTCCGGCCGAAAGTGAAAGCATTGAACACAATGCAAATCTGTAAAGATCTGGCATGGTTTACAGCCGTGACTGAAATTACAAAAGTACGCCCGAATAAGCTGCGTGTTTTGGTGTCCGACCTCAAGCAAGCAAACGAGATTGCTGCTTGTGAGCTCTTCACGCGGGAGTACCATGTGTACATTCCAGCTCGCGTAGTAGAGATTGACGGTGTGGTCAGCGAATCGAGTCTGACTGTCGAGGACCTGTTAAAGGCTGGAAAAGGCCTTTTCAAGGATTATAGCCTTGAACCTGCCAAGATACTTGAATGTAAGCAATTGCATTCAGTATCGCTCGACAAGGGTGTAAAAACTTACACCCCTTCAGACTCTTTTCGCGTGACTTTCGCCGGGTCTGCTCTGCCGAGCTATATGCTCGTGGACAAGGTGCGTCTACCCGTGCGCTTGTTTGTACCGCGGGTAATGAATTGCCTAAAGTGCAAACGGTTGGGCCAAAGCAACGTGTTTTGTGCGGGCAAGTGCGGAGAGCAACATGCGGATGACGCCTGTAATAAGGGTGCTGAAAAATGCCTTTATTGTGGGCTGACTCCGCATGAGCTGTCTGCATGTCCCGCGTACAAACAGCGCCAAGAGAAAATCAAGCGGTCTCTGAAAGAGCGCTCTAAGCGCACTTTCGCAGAAATGCTCAAAGAGGCCGCTGCCACCAAACTGGTTTCCCCGAATCTTTTTGAGGTCTTGTCATCCGATGAGTCTGATTCTGACGATTCAGTTGGGGAACCTTCTTTTGTTGAACCCGGGAAATCTAGGAAGAGAAAAAACCTTTCTTCCCCTAGGCTTCCTAGGAAAAGACAGAGAAGGTCTCCATCTGAAGTGACTGATACTAAGAAACAAAAAAGTGCTGTAGAAAATCCGAAGCAAACTCCTCCGGGATTGGCAAAACTGAATTCAAGTAAGGAGTTTCCGGCACTTCCAGGAACATCAAAAAACCCAACTGTTCCTTTTTTTTCGTCCAAGATTCAGCCAGAATCTGGACTGCTGAAGTTTTCAGATATTGTGGACTGGATTTTTGAAATTTTCAACATAACTGATCCTCTTAAAAGTCTTCTGCTGGCATTTCTAACAACAGTTAAAACGTTTTTGAAGCAGTTGACTGCTAAATGGCCCCTCCTTGCAGCGATGGTATCCTTCGATGGCTAATTCATCGGCTGAGATGAAGGATTCTATCTCTATTTTACAGTGGAATTGTAGAAGTATCATCCCCAAAATTGATTCATTTGAAGTTTTAATTAATAAACATAAATGCGATGCATTTTCTCTCTGTGAAACTTGGCTCACTTCAAATGTAGATCTTAACTTCCATGATTTTAATATAATTCGCCTTGACCGAGACACCCCTTACGGAGGAGTACTTCTAGGGATTAAGAAGTCCTTGATCCCCACGGTAGCGATCATTTGCCTATTTAAATTTCAATTGATAACGGTCCAACTCGCACGCGATCAGTTGATATTCCGTATGACCTCACACGGAATATCGATTGGAAATTATACGAGGAAATGATATCAGAAGCTGTCGAGTCGATCACCCACATCACCCACCGCTTGAAGAATACAACCTCCTCGCGGGCTTGATTCTCGACGCCGCGTTGCAAGCCCAAACGAAAAAAAAATCCTGGCGTGACGATCAAAGAACGGCCTCCCACTCCGTGGTGGGACAAAGAGTGCTCCGATGTCTACACAGAAAAATCCGACGCGATTAAGGCCTTCTTTCGGGTGAAACGTGAACCCGCCTACTTTAAGCGGTATTTGGAGCTTGAAACCAAGTTTAAAAGCTTGGTCCGAGCAAAGAAACGCGGATATTGGCGTCGGTTCGTTAACAAAACGTCGAGGGAGACATCGATGAGCACTCTTTGGAACACAGCCCGAAGAATGCGAAATCGTATAACGTTCAACGAAAGCGAGGAGTCTTCAAGCCGGTGGATATTTGATTTTGCCAGGAAAGTATGTCCGGACTCTGTTCCTGCGCAAAACATTGTTCGCGGTACGTCTCCGGGCCACGACGCGATAGAATCACCTTTTACGATGGCAGAATTTTCAGTTGCCCTCCTGTCCTGTAACAATAACGCACCTGGGTTAGATAGAATCAAATTAAACCTGTTGAAGAATCTACCCGGCATTGCCAAGAGGCGCTTATTGAATTTATTCAATAAGTTCCTGGAGCAGAATATTGTACCACAAGATTGGAGGTAAGTGAAGGTGATCGCCATCGAAAAACCGGGAATACCAGCTTCTGATCACAACTCTTATAGGCCGATTGCAATGCTATCTTGTATCCGGAAATTGATGGAAAAAATGATACTCCGTCTTTTAGACCATTGGGTCGAATTTGGCTTCCGTCCGTGCCAAAGGAACGAATGATTGTCTTGCGTTGCTTTCTACAGATATTTAGCTAGCATATGCTCGCAAAGAACAAATGGCATCTGTGTTCTTGGACATTAAGGGGGCTTTTGATTCCGTTTCTATTGACATTCTTTCGGGCAAACTTCACCGACAAGGATTTTCACCAATTTTAAACAACTTTTTGCATAATTTGTTGTCCGAAAAGCATATGCATTTTACGCATGGTGATTTGGCAACTTTTCGCATTAGCCCCAGGGCTCATGCTTAAGCCCCCTTCTTTACAATTTTTATGTGAATGACATTGACGCATGTCTGGCAAATTTATGCACGATAAGACAACTTGCAGACGACAGCGTGATTTCTGTTACAGGAGCCAAAGCTGCCGATTTGCAAGGACCATTGCAAGATACCTTGGACAATTTGTCTGCTTGGGCTTTACAGCTAGGTATCGAATTCTCTCCGGAGAAGACTGAGATAGTAGTTTTTTCTAGGAAGCGCGAGCCTGCTCAGCTCCACTTACAGTTAATGGGTGAAACGATTTCTCAGGTTTTGGTATATAAATATCCTGGTGTCTGGTTCGACTCTAAAGGCACCTGGGGTTGTCACGTGAGGTATCTGATGAAAAAGTGTCAACAGCGAGTAAATTTTCTCCGGACAATAACTGGATCATGGTGGGGCGCCCACCCAGGAGACCTTATAAGGCTTTACCAAACAACGATATTGTCGGTGCTTGAGTACGGGTGTTTCTGCTTCCGCTCCGCTGCAAACACCCATTTAATCAAGCTGGAACGATTGCAGTATCGTTGTTTGCGTATTGCTTTAGGTTGCATGCATTCGACCCATACGAAGAGTTTTTGAAGTTTTGGCGGGCGTTCTTCCATTGAAAGACCGCTTTTGGGATCTAACTACTCGTATTCTCATCAAATGTGAGGTTTTGAACCCCTTGGTAATTGAAAATTTCGATAGGCTAGTTGAACCTAATTCTCAAACCCGTTTCATGACTGTGTATTTCAATCACATGTCTCAAAGTATAAATCCTTCCTCATACACCTCCAATCGTGTCAACTTGTTAGATACTTCTGTTTCTACTGTGTTTTTCGATACATCCATGATGGAAGAAACTCGTGGAATCCCGGATCATTTACGCGTGCAGCAGATCCCTAAAATATTTTATAACAAATATAAAAACCTAAATTAATCCACCTAGCGGTCAGACCCAGCCTTTCTCATTCAAACTTATTATTTGTGAAAGTAGATTTACATGAACGCTTCAATCCAATAAATGTGTATTCACTTTTTGGGTTCTAAAATAATTATGTTGTAATTGAAGTATAAAATATGAAATTTAACGTGATGTAAATGCTCAAGAAATAGCTAAATAAAAGAAATGACTCTTAATTTCGAACAATTCAATCTCGAGCGATACCGGGAACATTCAAATGGTACGATACCACATTTAAATTATATTGAGGCCACATATATTGATCAAAGCAGGTATAGTTTTAAAAAGCCTTTGAATTTCTTTTCTTTCCATAACTTTTGAACCACATATAAAATTGTTATGAAGTTTGTTATTTGTAAGTTTGAGAGTTGACTCGTTCGTATGACACTAGTTATGTTCAAATAAGTCGTGTAATCTTTGAGATAATAGACTTTCGTTGTTTTATTAACAATTTAATACATAACGGTTGCTTAGTTCGATTATAATCAAATGAATTGGGAACGTATAGGGCAGCCAAACTTTGAAACAACGTGTTAAATCATAATTCATCAGTAAACCCTTAACTAGCCCGTTCATCTGATAATACTATTGATCAAATCGGTTGTGTACTTTCTGAGATAATGAAGTTTCGGGATTTTCACAATTCGGTACATTACAGACGAAGTTACAGTTCGATTACAGTAAAATTCAATAGGGTGTTATGAGTTAGCTAGACCTTTCATTTGACACTAATTTCGTGAAAATCGGTTCAGCCATCTCTGAGAAAAGTGAGTGAGTTCAAGTTGTCTTCGGTCTGTTTTTTTTTTCATAGCTAGATTTCACATTTTTAAACATAACAGGCAAAGTAATAGTCCGATTGCAAAATATCAATGGGGTCTTAAGGGGTAACTAGACCTTCCAAATGACAATGATTTTGTGGAAATCGGTCCAGCCATCTCTGAGAAACATGAGTGAAATTAAACAGTTTTCAGAAGACGTTTCTTTTCATAACTTTTGAACCACATGTTCAATCTATATAAAATTCAAAGTTTAAGGGTTTTCAAGATAGCCCGTTCATTTGATACCAATTTTATTGAAATCGGTTGTGTGGTTTCTGAGATATCGATGTTTCGTGATTTTACATTTTTAAACATAACCTCTAAAATAAAAATCCAATTACAATGAAATTGAATATGGTCTTATGGGGCAACTAGAACTTTCATTTGCATATAATTTCATTAAAATCGGTCCAGCCGTCTCTGAGAAAAGTAGGGTTTGCAATATTCCTGAGAATAGATTTCCCGGGAAACGGGAATGAAAAATCTCATTTCCCGGGAATTTCCGGGAAAGGAAAAAATCCTTAGCAAAAATGAGATTTCAAATAAAGTTTATTAATAAAAAGTTTCAAACAATCGTTTACAATTTAATTATCAATTGAAGAACAAAAATTATTCAAGTTCATTCCAGAAATTCTCGAACAATCGTCTATCAATCGCCTCAGTTCCGCTGACAATTTTACGTTAGGCCCAAATCATGTAGTTCCCTTCTGTAAAACTTTGCTTAAAATCGCTGAATCACCGCTGGTGTCTGATTTCTAAAATACTTCTAAATCACCGATGCCAGCTCTTGCTACATTTCATTAGAAACTGAAGAGTCCAATACTTTTAGTTTGTTGAAGATAAAGCTGAATGTTTGGCAGCCAGATTTTAGAGCATTTGAATGCCTTCGTAAATAATGTGAAATCGCAGCCACGACCCAAGTTACACTGACTGAGTTTTATTATTTATTTATTTCTGGTCGCATTGATTTACGGGTTTTAATTTTTTTTATCAATTTCCAGGTTTCAAAATTGTTTGTCAATAAACAAATAAAAATCAAGCAACTATCCGCTTAGTAGTAGTAGCTTAGTCCCTAGCAAAAAAAGACATGAGACGTAGAAAATATTTCTTAATTTATCGTTTACTGAATAAGACAACATATATTTTTGACAAATAAATTAAGCAAATAATTTGATATTTCACGGCAAGCAAATATTGATCGTCGTTTCAAGCAAATATATGCTTCGTATAATGCACACTATGAAGCTGCTCTACACTTCTACGACGTAAGTTTCGTGTTTCGATACGATATTTAGTTTTATTCCAATATTGTATGGAAAATTTTCCGAGGAGCTCGGGAATCCCGGGATCCCGGGAATCAATATTCCTATTCCCGGGATCCGGGAATCCCGGGAAAAGGCAATTCCCCGGAAATCGTTCCCGGGATTGCAAACCCTAGAGAAAAGTGAGTTAAAATAAAAATCTTCACATACACACACACACACACACACACACACACACACACACACACAAACACAAACACACACATACAGAAAATGCTCAGTTCGTCGAACTGAGTCGAGTGATATATGCCATTCGGCCCTTTGGAGCACTTTCATATCTTCGGTTTTGCAAGTGATTGCTATACCTTTCTAGGAGAAAGGCAAAACATCAACTGCGACAATGCGTTTTATACTGATGGATCACTTCTCAACGGGTCCACTGGCTTCGGTATCTTCAACAATAATTTTACCGCCTCCTACAAGCTCGATAATCCTGCTTCTGTTTACGTCGCAGAATTGGCTGCAATTCAGTATACCATAGGGATTATTGAAAAAATGCCCACGGACCATTACTTTATCTTTACGGACAGTCTCAGTTCTATTGAGGCTCTCCGATCGATGAAGGATGTAAGG